>NW_028123350.1:0-328284 GCF_965194805.1 Balaenoptera borealis
CAGCTTAAAAAGAGAATCCTAATGTGATTTCTTTATAATGGGTGTGTTCCTTATCTTATCCTAGTGTCTAAACTCTTCTCCATGGCTGGACCCCCAAATAATATTCCTTTACGTGCTAAGGGGTATCTAGAGAGTGGAATAGGTTTACTAACTACCCTAACCCTAACGCGTACCCTAACCCTAACCCCTACCCTAACCCTAACCCGTACCCTAATCCTAACCCGTACCCTAAACCGATCCGTAACCCTAACACTAACCCTAACCCAAACCCTAACCCATACCGTACGCCATACCCGAAACCCTCCCCGAATCCGTACCCTAAGCCGTACCCTAAGCCTAACCCTAAGCCTAACCCTAACCCTAGGCTACCCTTGACTGCTTCTGCCTCCAATAGATTTCCTAAGCACTAGTGTTTTAAGGAACAGCTGAAAAAGAGAATCCTAATGTGATTTCTTTATAATGGGTGTGTTCCTTATCTTATCCTAGTGTCTAAACTCTTCTCCATGGCTGCACCCCCAAATAATATTGCCTTACGTGCTAAGGGGTATCTAGAGAGTGGGATAGGTTTAATAACTACCCTAACCCTAATGCGTACTCTAACCCTAACCCCTACTCTAACACTAACACGTACCCTAATCCTAACCCGTACCCTAAACCGAGCCCTAACCCTAACACTAACACTAACCCTAACCCTAACCCATACCCTACGCCGTACCTGAACCCCTCCCCAAACCCGTACCCTAAGCCGTACCCTAAGCCTAACCCTAAGCATAACACTAACCCTAGGCTACCCTTGACTGCTTCTGCCTCCAATAGATTTCCTAAGCACTAGTGTTTTAAGCAACAGCTTAAAAAGAGAATCCTAATGTGATTTCTTTATAATGGGTGTGTTCCTTATCTTATCCTAGTGTCTAAATTCTTCTCCATTGCTGGAACCCCAAATAATATTCCTTTACGTGCTAAGGGGTATCTAGAGAGTGGGATAGGTTTACTAACTACCCTAACCCTAACGCGTACCCTAACCCTAACCCCTACCCTAAACCTAACACGTACCCTAATCCTAACCGTACCCTAAACCGAGCCCTAACCCTAACACTAACCCAAACCCTAACCCTAACCCATACCCTACGACATACACGAACACCTCCCTGAACCCATACCCCAAGCCGTACCCTAAACCTAACCCTAAGCCTAACCCTAACCCTAGGCTACCCTTGACTGCTTCTGCCTCCAATAGATTTCCTAAGCACTAGTGTTTTAAGGAACAGCTTAAAAAGAGAATCCTAATGTGATTTCTTTATAATGGGTGTGTTCCTTATCTTATCCTAGTGTCTAAACTCTTCTCCATGGCTGGACCCTCAAATAATATTCCTTTACGTGCTAAGGGGTATCTAGAGAGTGGGATAGGTTTACTAACTACCCTAACCCTAACGCGTACCCTAACCCTAACCCCTACCCTAAACCTAACACGTACCCTAATCCTAACCGTACCCTAAACCGAGCCCTAACCCTAACACTAACCCTAACCCTAACCCTAACCCATAACCTACGCCGTACCCGAAACCCTCCCCGAACCCGTACCCTAAGCCGTACCCTAAGCCTAAACCTCAGCCTAACCCTAACCCTACGCTACCCTTGACTCCTTCTGCCTCCAATAGATTTCCTAAGCACTAGTGTTTTAAGGAACAGCTTAAAAAGAGAATCCTAATGTGATTTCTTTATAATGGGTGTGTTCCTTATCTTATCCTAGTGTCTAAACTCTTCTCCATGGCTGGACCCTCAAATAATATTCCTTTACGTGCTAAGGGGTATCTAGAGAGTGGGATAGGTTTAATAACTACCCTAACCCTAACGCGTACCCTAACCCTAACCCCTACCCTAACCCTAACACGTACCCTAATCCTAACCCGTACCCTAAACCGAGCCCTAACCCTAACACTAACCCTAACCCTAACCCTAACCCATACCGTACGCCGTACCCGCACCCCTCCCCGAACCCGTAACCTAAGCCGTACCCTAAGCCTAACCCTAAGCCTAACCCTAACCCTAGGCTACCCTTGACTGCTTCTGCCTCCAATAGATTTCCTAAGCACTACTGTTTTAAGGAACAGCTTAAAAAGAGAATCCTAATGTGATTTCTTTATAATGTGTGTGTTCCTTATCTTATCCTAGTGTCTAAACTCTTCTCCATGGCTGCACCCCCAAATAATATTCCCTTACGTGCTAAGGGGTATCTAGAGAGTGGGATAGGTTTAATAACTACCCTAACCCTAACGCGTACCCTAACCCTAACCCCTACCCTAACCCTAACACGTACCCTAATCCTAACCTGTACCCTAAACCGAGCCCTAACCCTAACATTAACCCTAACCCTAACCCTAACCCATACCCTACGCCGTACCCGCACCCCTCCCCGAACCCGTACCCTAAGCCATACCCTAAACCTAACCCTAAGCCTAACCCTAACCCTAGGCTACCCTTGACTGCTTCTGCCTCCAATAGATTTCCTAAGCACTAGTGTTTTAAGCAACAGCTTAAAAAGAGAATCCTAATGTGATTTCTTTATAATGGGTGTGTTCCTTATCTTATCCTAGTGTCTAAACTCTTCTCCATGGCTGGACCCTCAAATAATATTCCTTTACGTGCTAAGGGGTATCTAGAGAGTGGGATAGGTTTAATAACTACCCTAACCCTAACGCGTACCCTAACCCTAACCCCTACCCTAACCCTAACACGTACCCTAATCCTAACCCGTACCCTAAACCGAGCCCTAACCCTAACACTAACCCTAACCCTAACCCTAACCCATACCCTACGCCGTACCCGCACCCCTCCCCGAACCCGTACCCTAAGCCGTACCCTAAGCCTAACCCTAAGCCTAACCCTAACCCTAGGCTACACTTGACTGCTTCTGCCTCCAATAGATTTCCTAAGCACTACTGTTTTAAGGAACAGCTTAAAAAGAGAATCCTAATGTGATTTCTTTATAATGTGTGTGTTCCTTATCTTATCCTAGTGTCTAAACTCTTCTCCATGGCTGCACCCCCAAATAATATTCCCTTACGTGCTAAGGGGTATCTAGAGAGTGGGATAGGTTTAATAACTACCCTAACCCTAACGCGTACCCTAACCCTAACCCCTACCCTAACCCTAACACGTACACTAATCCTAACCTGTACCCTAAACCGAGCCCTAACCCTAACACTAACCCTAACCCTAACCCTAACCCATACCCTATGCCGTACCCGCACCCCTCCCCGAACCCGTACCCTAAGCCATACCCTAAACTTAACCCTAAGCCTAACCCTAACCCTAGGCTACCCTTGACTGCTTCTGCCTCCAATTGATTTCCTAAGCAGTAGTGTTTTAAGGAACAGCTTAAAAAGAGAATCCTAAAGTGATTTCTTTATAATGGGTGTGTTCCTTATCTTATCCTAGTGTCTAAACTCTTCTATATGGCTGCACCCCCAAATAATATTCCCTTACGTGCTAAGGGGTATCTAGAGAGTGGGATAGGTTTAATAACTACCCTAACCCTAACGCGTACCCTAACCCTAACCCCTACCCTAACCCTAACATGTACCCTAATCCTAACCTGTACCCTAAACCGAGCCCTAACCCTAACACTAACCCTAACCCTAACCCATACCCTATGCCGTACCCGCACCCCTCCCCGAACCCGTACCCTAAGCCATACCCTAAACCTAACCCTAAGCCTAACCCTAACCCTAGGCTACCCTTGACTGCTTCTGCCTCCAATTGATTTCCTAAGCAGTAGTTTTTTAAGGAACAGCTTAAAAAGAGAATCCTAATGTGATTTCTTTATAATGGGTGTGTTCCTTATCTTATCCTAGTGTCTAAACTCTTCTCCATGGCTGGACCCCCAAATAATATTCCTTTACATGCTAACGGGGAGGTAGAGAGTGGGATAGGTTTACTAACTACCCTAGCCCTAACGCGTAACCTAACCCTAACCCCTACCCTAACCCTAACACGTACCCTAATCCTAACCCGTACCCTAAACCGAGCCCTAACCCTAACACTAACCCAAACCCTAACCCTAACCCATACCCTACGCCGTACACGAACACCTCCCCGAACCCATACCCCAAGCCGTACCCTAACCCTAACCCTAAGCCTAACCCTAACCCTAGGCTACCCTTGACTGCTTCTGCCTCCAATAGATTTCCTAAGCACTAGTGTTTTAAGAACAGCTTAAAAAGAGAATCCTAAAGTGATTTCTTTATAATGGGTGTGTTCCTTATCTTATCCTAGTGTCTAAACTCTTCTCCATGGCTGGACCCCCAAATAATATTCCTTTACGTGCTAAGGGGTATCTAGAGAGTGGGATAGGTTTAATAACTACCCTAACCCTAACGCGTACCCTAACCCTAACCCCTACCCTAACTCTAACACGTACCCTAATCCTAACCCGTACCCTAAACCGAGCCCTAACCCTAACACTAACCCTAACCCTAACCCTAACCCATACCCTACGCCGTACCCGAAACCCTCCCCGAACCCGTACCCTAAGCCATACCCTAAGCCTAACCCTAAGCCTAACACTAACCCTAGGCTACCCTTGACTGCTTCTGCCTCCAAGAGATTTCCTAAGCACTAGTGTTTTAAGCAACAGCTTAAAAAGAGAATCCTAATGTGATTTCTTTATAATGGGTGTGTTCCTTATCTTATCCTAGTGTCTAAACTCTTCTCCATGGCTGGACCCCCAAATAATATTCCTTTACGTGCTAAGGGGTATCTAGAGAGTGGAATAGGTTTACTAACTACCCTAACCCTAACGCGTACCCTAACCCTAACCCCTACCCTAACCCTAACCCGTACCCTAATCCTAACCCGTACCCTAAACCGATCCGTAACCCTAACACTAACCCTAACCCAAACCCTAACCCATACCGTACGCCATACCCGAAACCCTCCCCGAATCCGTACCCTAAGCCGTACCCTAAGCCTAACCCTAAGCCTAACCCTAACCCTAGGCTACCCTTGACTGCTTCTGCCTCCAATAGATTTCCTAAGCACTAGTGTTTTAAGGAACAGCTGAAAAAGAGAATCCTAATGTGATTTCTTTATAATGGGTGTGTTCCTTATCTTATCCTAGTGTCTAAACTCTTCTCCATGGCTGCACCCCCAAATAATATTGCCTTACGTGCTAAGGGGTATCTAGAGAGTGGGATAGGTTTAATAACTACCCTAACCCTAATGCGTACTCTAACCCTAACCCCTACTCTAACACTAACACGTACCCTAATCCTAACCCGTACCCTAAACCGAGCCCTAACCCTAACACTAACACTAACCCTAACCCTAACCCATACCCTACGCCGTACCTGAACCCCTCCCCAAACCCGTACCCTAAGCCGTACCCTAAGCCTAACCCTAAGCATAACACTAACCCTAGGCTACCCTTGACTGCTTCTGCCTCCAATAGATTTCCTAAGCACTAGTGTTTTAAGCAACAGCTTAAAAAGAGAATCCTAATGTGATTTCTTTATAATGGGTGTGTTCCTTATCTTATCCTAGTGTCTAAATTCTTCTCCATTGCTGGAACCCCAAATAATATTCCTTTACGTGCTAAGGGGTATCTAGAGAGTGGGATAGGTTTACTAACTACCCTAACCCTAACGCGTACCCTAACCCTAACCCCTACCCTAAACCTAACACGTACCCTAATCCTAACCGTACCCTAAACCGAGCCCTAACCCTAACACTAACCCAAACCCTAACCCTAACCCATACCCTACGACATACACGAACACCTCCCTGAACCCATACCCCAAGCCGTACCCTAAACCTAACCCTAAGCCTAACCCTAACCCTAGGCTACCCTTGACTGCTTCTGCCTCCAATAGATTTCCTAAGCACTAGTGTTTTAAGGAACAGCTTAAAAAGAGAATCCTAATGTGATTTCTTTATAATGGGTGTGTTCCTTATCTTATCCTAGTGTCTAAACTCTTCTCCATGGCTGCACCCCCAAATAATATTGCCTTACGTGCTAAGGGGTATCTAGAGAGTGGGCTAGGTTTAATAACTACCCTAACCCTAATGCGTACTCTAACCCTAACCCCTACTCTAACACTAACACGTACCCTAATCCTAACCCGTACCCTAAACCGAGCCCTAACCCTAACACTAACCCTAACCCTAAACCATACTCTACGCCGTACCTGAACCTCTCCCCAAACCCGTACCCTAAGCCGTACCCTAAGCCTAACCCTAAGCCTAACACTAACCCTAGGCTACCCTTGACTGCTTCTGCCTCCAATAGATTTCCTAAGCACTAGTGTTTTAAGCAACAGCTTAAAAAGAGAATCCTAATGTGATTTCTTTATAATGGGTGTGTTCCTTATCTTATCCTAGTGTCTAAACTCTTCTCCATGGCTGGACCCTCAAATAATATTCCTTTACGTGCTAAGGGGTGTCTAGAGAGTGGGATAGGTTTAATAACTACCCTAACCCTAACGCGTACCCTAACCCTAACCCCTACCCTAACCCTAACACGTACCCTAATCCTAACCCGTACCCTAAACCGAGCCCTAACCCTAACACTAACCCTAACCCTAACCCTAACCCATACCCTACACCGTACCCGCACCCCTCCCCGAACCCGTACCCTAAGCCGTACCCTAAGCCTAACCCTAAGCCTAACCCTAACCCTAGGCTACCCTTGACTGCTTCTGCCTCCAATAGATTTCCTAAGCACTACTGTTTTAAGGAACAGCTTAAAAAGAGAATCCTAATGTGATTTCTTTATAATGGGTGTGTTCCTTATCTTATCCTAGTGTCTAAACTCTTCTATATGGCTGCACCCCCAAATAATATTAGCTTACGTGCTAAGGGGTATCTAGAGAGTGGGATAGGTTTAATAACTACCCTAACCCTAACGCGTACCCTAACCGTAACCCCTACCCTAACCCTAACATGTACCCTAATCCTAACCTGTACCCTAAACCGAGCCCTAACCCTAACACTAACCCTAACCCTAACCCTAACCCATACCCTACGCCGTACCCGCACCCCTCCCCGAACCCGTACCCTAAGCCATACCCTAAACCTAACCCTAAGCCTAACCCTAACCCTAGGCTACCCTTGACTGCTTCTGCCTCCAATAGATTTCCTAAGCACTAGTGTTTTAAGGAACAGCTTAAAAAGAGAATCCTAATGTGATTTCTTTATAATGGGTGTGTTCCTTATCTTATCCTAGTGTCTAAACTCTTCTCCATGGCTGGACCCTCAAATAATATTCCTTTACGTGCTCAGGGGTATCTAGAGAGTGGGATAGGTTTAATAACTACCCTAACCCTAACGCGTACCCTAACCCTAACCCCTACCCTAACTCTAACACGTACCCTAATCCTAACCCGTACCCTAAACCGAGCCCTAACCCTAACACTAACCCTAACCCTAACCCTAACCCATACCCTACGCCGTACCCGAAACCCTCCCCGAACCCGTACCCTAAGCCATACCCTAAGCCTAACCCTAAGCCTAACACTAACCCTAGGCTACCCTTGACTGCTTCTGCCTCCAAGAGATTTCCTAAGCACTAGTGTTTTAAGCAACAGCTTAAAAAGAGAATCCTAATGTGATTTCTTTATAATGGGTGTGTTCCTTATCTTATCCTAGTGTCTAAACTCTTCTCCATGGCTGGACCCCCAAATAATATTCCTTTACGTGCTAAGGGGTATCTAGAGAGTGGAATAGGTTTACTAACTACCCTAACCCTAACGCGTACCCTAACCCTAACCCCTACCCTAACCCTAACCCGTACCCTAATCCTAACCCGTACCCTAAACCGATCCGTAACCCTAACACTAACCCTAACCCAAACCCTAACCCATACCCTACGCCATACCCGAAACCCTCCCCGAATCCGTACCCTAAGCCGTACCCTAAGCCTAACCCTAAGCCTAACCCTAACCCTAGGCTACCCTTGACTGCTTCTGCCTCCAATAGATTTCCTAAGCACTAGTGTTTTAAGGAACAGCTGAAAAAGAGAATCCTAATGTGATTTCTTTATAATGGGTGTGTTCCTTATCTTATCCTAGTGTCTAAACTCTTCTCCATGGCTGCACCCCCAAATAATATTGCCTTACGTGCTAAGGGGTATCTAGAGAGTGGGATAGGTTTAATAACTACCCTAACCCTAATGCGTACTCTAACCCTAACCCCTACTCTAACACTAACACGTACCCTAATCCTAACCCGTACCCTAAACCGAGCCCTAACCCTAACACTAACACTAACCCTAACCCTAACCCATACCCTACGCCGTACCTGAACCCCTCCCCAAACCCGTACCCTAAGCCGTACCCTAAGCCTAACCCTAAGCATAACACTAACCCTAGGCTACCCTTGACTGCTTCTGCCTCCAATAGATTTCCTAAGCACTAGTGTTTTAAGCAACAGCTTAAAAAGAGAATCCTAATGTGATTTCTTTATAATGGGTGTGTTCCTTATCTTATCCTAGTGTCTAAATTCTTCTCCATTGCTGGAACCCCAAATAATATTCCTTTACGTGCTAAGGGGTATCTAGAGAGTGGGATAGGTTTACTAACTACCCTAACCCTAACGCGTACCCTAACCCTAACCCCTACCCTAAACCTAACACGTACCCTAATCCTAACCGTACCCTAAACCGAGCCCTAACCCTAACACTAACCCAAACCCTAACCCTAACCCATACCCTACGACGTACACGAACACCTCCCTGAACCCATACCCCAAGCCGTACCCTAAACCTAACCCTAAGCCTAACCCTAACCCTAGGCTACCCTTGACTGCTTCTGCCTCCAATAGATTTCCTAAGCACTAGTGTTTTAAGGAACAGCTTAAAAAGAGAATCCTAATGTGATTTCTTTATAATGGGTGTGTTCCTTATCTTATCCTAGTGTCTAAACTCTTCTCCATGGCTGCACCCCCAAATAATATTGCCTTACGTGCTAAGGGGTATCTAGAGAGTGGGCTAGGTTTAATAACTACCCTAACCCTAATGCGTACTCTAACCCTAACCCCTACTCTAACACTAACACGTATCCTAATCCTAACCCGTACCCTAAACCGAGCCCTAACCCTAACACTAACCCTAACCCTAACCCATACTCTACGCCGTACCTGAACCTCTCCCCAAACCCGTACCCTAAGCCGTACCCTAAGCCTAACCCTAAGCCTAACACTAACCCTAGGCTACCCTTGACTGCTTCTGCCTCCAATAGATTTCCTAAGCACTAGTGTTTTAAGCAACAGCTTAAAAAGAGAATCCTAATGTGATTTCTTTATAATGGGTGTGTTCCTTATCTTTTCCTAGTGTCTAAACTCTTCTCCATGGCTGGACCCTCAAATAATATTCCTTTACGTGCTAAGGGGTATCTAGAGAGTGGGATAGGTTTAATAACTACCCTAACCCTAACGCGTACCCTAACCCTAACCCCTACCCTAACCCTAACACGTACCCTAATCCTAACCCGTACCCTAAACCGAGCCCTAACCCTAACACTAACCCTAACCCTAACCCTAACCCATACCCTACGCCGTACCCGCACCCCTCCCCGAACCCGTACCCTAAGCCGTACCCTAAGCCTAACCCTAAGCCTAACCCTAACCCTAGGCTACCCTTGACTGCTTCTGCCTCCAATAGATTTCCTAAGCACTACTGTTTTAAGGAACAGCTTAAAAAGAGAATCCTAATGTGATTTCTTTATAATGGGTGTGTTCCTTATCTTATCCTAGTGTCTAAACTCTTCTATATGGCTGCACCCCCAAATAATATTCCCTTACGTGCTAAGGGGTATCTAGAGAGTGGGATAGGTTTAATAACTACCCTAACCCTAACGCGTACCCTAACCGTAACCCCTACCCTAACCCTAACATGTACCCTAATCCTAACCTGTACCCTAAACCGAGCCCTAACCCTAACACTAACCCTAACCCTAACCCTAACCCATACCCTACGCCGTACCCGCACCCCTCCCCGAACCCGTACCCTAAGCCATACCCTAAACCTAACCCTAAGCCTAACCCTAACCCTAGGCTACCCTTGACTGCTTCTGCCTCCAATAGATTTCCTAAGCACTAGTGTTTTAAGGAACAGCTTATAAAGAGAATCCTAATGTGATTTCTTTATAATGGGTGTGTTCCTTATCTTATCCTAGTGTCTAAACTCTTCTCCATGGCTGGACCCTCAAATAATATTCCTTTACGTGCTCAGGGGTATCTAGAGAGTGGGATAGGTTTAATAACTACCCTAACCCTAACGCGTACCCTAACCCTAACCCCTACCCTAACCCTAACACGTACACTAATCCTAACCTGTACCCTAAACCGAGCCCTAACCCTAACACTAACCCTAACCCTAACCCTAACCCATACCCTACGCCGTACCCGCACCCCTCCCCGAACCCGTACCCTAAGCCATACCCTAAACCTAACCCTAAGCCTAACCCTAACCCTAGGCTACCCTTGACTGCTTCTGCCTCCAATAGATTTCCTAAGCACTAGTGTTTTAAGCAACAGCTTAAAAAGAGAATCCTAATGTGATTTCTTTATAATGGGTGTGTTCCTTATCTTATCCTAGTGTCTAAACTCTTCTCCATGGCTGGACCCTCAAATAATATTCCTTTACGTGCTAAGGGGTATCTAGAGAGTGGGATAGGTTTACTAACTACCCTAACCCTAACGCGTACCCTAACCCTAACCCCTACCCTAAACCTAACACGTACCCTAATCCTAACCGTACCCTAAACCGAGCCCTAACCCTAACACTAACCCTAACCCTAACCCTAACCCATAACCTACGCCGTACCCGAAACCCTCCCCGAACCCGTACCCTAAGCCGTACCCTAAGCCTAAACCTCAGCCTAACCCTAACCCTACGCTACCCTTGACTCCTTCTGCCTCCAATAGATTTCCTAAGCACTAGTGTTTTAAGGAACAGCTTAAAAAGAGAATCCTAATGTGATTTCTTTATAATGGGTGTGTTCCTTATCTAATCCTAGTGTCTAAACTCTTCTCCATGGCTGGACCCTCAAATAATATTCCTTTACGTGCTAAGGGGTATCTAGAGAGTGGGATAGGTTTAATAACTACCCTAACCCTAACGCGTACCCTAACCCTAACCCCTACCCTAACCCTAACACGTACCCTAATCCTAACCCGTACCCTAAACCGAGCCCTAACCCTAACACTAACCCTAACCCTAACCCTAACCCATACCGTACGCCGTACCCGCACCCCTCCCCGAACCCGTAACCTAAGCCGTACCCTAAGCCTAACCCTAAGCCTAACCCTAACCCTAGGCTACCCTTGACTGCTTCTGCCTCCAATAGATTTCCTAAGCACTACTGTTTTAAGGAACAGCTTAAAAAGAGAATCCTAATGTGATTTCTTTATAATGGGTGTGTTCCTTATCTTATCCTAGTGTCTAAACTCTTCTCCATGGCTGCACCCCCAAATAATATTCCCTTACGTGCTAAGGGGTATCTAGAGAGTGGGATAGGTTTAATAACTACCCTAACCCTAACGCGTACCCTAACCCTAACCCCTACCCTAACCCTAACACGTACCCTAATCCTAACCTGTACCCTAAACCGAGCCCTAACCCTAACATTAACCCTAACCCTAACCCTAACCCATACCCTACGCCGTACCCGCACCCCTCCCCGAACCCGTACCCTAAGCCATACCCTAAACCTAACCCTAAGCCTAACCCTAACCCTAGGCTACCCTTGACTGCTTCTGCCTCCAATAGATTTCCTAAGCACTAGTGTTTTAAGCAACAGCTTAAAAAGAGAATCCTAATGTGATTTCTTTATAATGGGTGTGTTCCTTATCTTATCCTAGTGTCTAAACTCTTCTCCATGGCTGGACCCTCAAATAATATTCCTTTACGTGCTAAGGGGTATCTAGAGAGTGGGATAGGTTTAATAACTACCCTAACCCTAACGCGTACCCTAACCCTAACCCCTACCCTAACCCTAACACGTACCCTAATCCTAACCCGTACCCTAAACCGAGCCCTAACCCTAACACTAACCCTAACCCTAACCCTAACCCATACCCTACGCCGTACCCGCACCCCTCCCCGAACCCGTACCCTAAGCCGTACCCTAAGCCTAACCCTAAGCCTAACCCTAACCCTAGGCTACACTTGACTGCTTCTGCCTCCAATAGATTTCCTAAGCACTACTGTTTTAAGGAACAGCTTAAAAAGAGAATCCTAATGTGATTTCTTTATAATGTGTGTGTTCCTTATCTTATCCTAGTGTCTAAACTCTTCTCCATGGCTGCACCCCCAAATAATATTCCCTTACGTGCTAAGGGGTATCTAGAGAGTGGGATAGGTTTAATAACTACCCTAACCCTAACGCGTACCCTAACCCTAACCCCTACCCTAACCCTAACACGTACACTAATCCTAACCTGTACCCTAAACCGAGCCCTAACCCTAACACTAACCCTAACCCTAACCCTAACCCATACCCTATGCCGTACCCGCACCCCTCCCCGAACCCGTACCCTAAGCCATACCCTAAACCTAACCCTAAGCCTAACCCTAACCCTAGGCTACCCTTGACTGCTTCTGCCTCCAATTGATTTCCTAAGCAGTAGTGTTTTAAGGAACAGCTTAAAAAGAGAATACTAAAGTGATTTCTTTATAATGGGTGTGTTCCTTATCTTATCCTAGTGTCTAAACTCTTCTATATGGCTGCACCCCCAAATAATATTCCCTTACGTGCTAAGGGGTATCTAGAGAGTGGGATAGGTTTAATAACTACCCTAACCCTAACGCGTACCCTAACCCTAACCCCTACCCTAACCCTAACATGTACCCTAATCCTAACCTGTACCCTAAACCGAGCCCTAACCCTAACACTAACCCTAACCCTAACCCATACCCTATGCCGTACCCGCACCCCTCCCCGAACCCGTACCCTAAGCCATACCCTAAACCTAACCCTAAGCCTAACCCTAACCCTAGGCTACCCTTGACTGCTTCTGCCTCCAATTGATTTCCTAAGCAGTAGTTTTTTAAGGAACAGCTTAAAAAGAGAATCCTAATGTGATTTCTTTATAATGGGTGTGTTCCTTATCTTATCCTAGTGTCTAAACTCTTCTCCATGGCTGGACCCCCAAATAATATTCCTTTACATGCTAACGGGGAGGTAGAGAGTGGGATAGGTTTACTAACTACCCTAGCCCTAACGCGTAACCTAACCCTAACCCCTACCCTAACCCTAACACGTACCCTAATCCTAACCCGTACCCTAAACCGAGCCCTAACCCTAACACTAACCCAAACCCTAACCCTAACCCATACCCTACGCCGTACACGAACACCTCCCCGAACCCATACCCCAAGCCGTACCCTAACCCTAACCCTAACACTAACCCTAACCCTAACCCATACTCTACGCCGTACCTGAACCTCTCCCCAAACCCGTACCCTAAGCCGTACCCTAAGCCTAACCCTAAGCCTAACACTAACCCTAGGCTACCCTTGACTGCTTCTGCCTCCAATAGATTTCCTAAGCACTAGTGTTTTAAGCAACAGCTTAAAAAGAGAATCCTAATGTGATTTCTTTATAATGGGTGTGTTCCTTATCTTATCCTAGTGTCTAAACTCTTCTCCATGGCTGGACCCTCAAATAATATTCCTTTACGTGCTAAGGGGTATCTAGAGAGTGGGATAGGTTTAATAACTACCCTAACCCTAACGCGTACCCTAACCCTAACCCCTACCCTAACCCTAACACGTACCCTAATCCTAACCCGTACCCTAAACCGAGCCCTAACCCTAACACTAACCCTAACCCTAACCCTAACCCATACCCTACGCCGTACCCGCACCCCTCCCCGAACCCGTACCCTAAGCCGTACCCTAAGCCTAACCCTAAGCCTAACCCTAACCCTAGGCTACCCTTGACTGCTTCTGCCTCCAATAGATTTCCTAAGCACTACTGTTTTAAGGAACAGCTTAAAAAGAGAATCCTAATGTGATTTCTTTATAATGGGTGTGTTCCTTATCTTATCCTAGTGTCTAAACTCTTCTATATGGCTGCACCCCCAAATAATATTAGCTTACGTGCTAAGGGGTATCTAGAGAGTGGGATAGGTTTAATAACTACCCTAACCCTAACGCGTACCCTAACCGTAACCCCTACCCTAACCCTAACATGTACCCTAATCCTAACCTGTACCCTAAACCGAGCCCTAACCCTAACACTAACCCTAACCCTAACCCTAACCCATACCCTACGCCGTACCCGCACCCCTCCCCGAACCCGTACCCTAAGCCATACCCTAAACCTAACCCTAAGCCTAACCCTAACCCTAGGCTACCCTTGACTGCTTCTGCCTCCAATAGATTTCCTAAGCACTAGTGTTTTAAGGAACAGCTTAAAAAGAGAATCCTAATGTGATTTCTTTATAATGGGTGTGTTCCTTATCTTATCCTAGTGTCTAAACTCTTCTCCATGGCTGGACCCTCAAATAATATTCCTTTACGTGCTCAGGGGTATCTAGAGAGTGGGATAGGTTTAATAACTACCCTAACCCTAACGCGTACCCTAACCCTAACCCCTACCCTAACTCTAACACGTACCCTAATCCTAACCCGTACCCTAAACCGAGCCCTAACCCTAACACTAACCCTAACCCTAACCCTAACCCATACCCTACGCCGTACCCGAAACCCTCCCCGAACCCGTACCCTAAGCCATACCCTAAGCCTAACCCTAAGCCTAACACTAACCCTAGGCTACCCTTGATTGCTTCTGCCTCCAAGAGATTTCCTAAGCAGTAGTGTTTTAAGCAACAGCTTAAAAAGAGAATCCTAAAGTGATTTCTTTATAATGGGTGTGTTCCTTATCTTATCCTAGTGTCTAAACTCTTCTCCATGGCTGGACCCCCAAATAATATTCCTTTACGTGCTAAGGGGGAGCTAGAGAGTGGGATAGGTTTACTAACTACCCTAGCCCTAATGCGTAACCTAACCCTAACACCTACCCTAACCCTAACACGTACCCTAATCCTAACCCGTACCCTAAACCGAGCCCTAACCCTAACACTAACCCAAACCCTAACCCTAACCCATACCCTACGCCGTACACGAACACCTCCCCGAACCCATACCCCAAGCCGTACCCTAAACCTAACCCTAAGCCTAACCCTAACCCTAGGCTACCCTTGACTGCTTCTGCCTCCAATAGATTTCCTAAGCACTAGTGTTTTAAGGAACAGCTTAAAAAGAGAATCCTAATGTGATTTCTTTATAATGGGTGTGTTCCTTATCTTATCCTAGTGTCTAAACTCTTCTCCATGGCTGCACCCCCAAATAATATTGCCTTACGTGCTAAGGGGTATCTAGAGAGTGGGATAGGTTTAATAACTACCCTAACCCTAATGCGTACTCTAACCCTAACCCCTACTCTAACACTAACACGTACCCTAATCCTAACCCGTACCCTAAACCGAGCCCTAACCCTAACACTAACACTAACCCTAACCCTAACCCATACCCTACGCCGTACCTGAACCCCTCCCCAAACCCGTACCCTAAGCCGTACCCTAAGCCTAACCCTAAGCCTAACACTAACCCTAGGCTACCCTTGACTGCTTCTGCCTCCAATAGATTTCCTAAGCACTAGTGTTTTAAGCAACAGCTTAAAAAGAGAATCCTAATGTGATTTCTTTATAATGGGTGTGTTCCTTATCTTATCCTAGTGTCTAAATTCTTCTCCATTGCTGGAACCCCAAATAATATTCCTTTACGTGCTAAGGGGTATCTAGAGAGTGGGATAGGTTTACTAACTACCCTAACCCTAACGCGTACCCTAACCCTAACCCCTACCCTAAACCTAACACGTACCCTAATCCTAACCGTACCCTAAACCGAGCCCTAACCCTAACACTAACCCTAACCCTAACCCATACCCTACGCCGTACCCGAAACCCTCCCCGAACCCGTACCCTAAGCCGTACCCTAAGCCTAACCCTAAGCCTAACCCTAACCCTACGCTACCCTTGACTGCTTCTGCCTCCAATAGATTTCCTAAGCACTAGTGTTTTAAGGAACAGCTTAAAAAGAGAATCCTAATGTGATTTCTTTATAATGGGTGTGTTCCTTATCTTATCCTAGTGTCTAAACTCTTCTCCATGGCTGCACCCCCAAATAATATTCCCTTACGTGCTAAGGGGTATCTAGAGAGTGGGATAGGTTTAATAACTACCCTAACCCTAACGCGTACCCTAACCCTAACCCCTACCCTAACCCTAACACGTACCCTAATCCTAACCTGTACCCTAAACCGAGCCCTAACCCTAACACTAACCCTAACCCTAACCCTAACCCATACCCTACGCCGTACCCGCACCCCTCCCCGAACCCGTACCCTAAGCCATACCCTAAACCTAACCCTAAGCCTAACCCTAACCCTAGGCTACCCTTGACTGCTTCTGCCTCCAATAGATTTCCTAAGCACTAGTGTTTTAAGCAACAGCTTAAAAAGAGAATCCTAATGTGATTTCTTTATAATGGGTGTGTTCCTTATCTTATCCTAGTGTCTAAACTCTTCTCCATGGCTGGACCCTCAAATAATATTCCTTTACGTGCTAAGGGGTATCTAGAGAGTGGGATAGGTTTAATAACTACCCTAACCCTAACGCGTACCCTAACCCTAACCCCTACCCTAACCCTAACACGTACACTAATCCTAACCTGTACCCTAAACCGAGCCCTAACCCTAACACTAACCCTAACCCTAACCCTAACCCATACCCTATGCCGTACCCGCACCCCTCCCCGAACCCGTACCCTAAGCCATACCCTAAACCTAACCCTAAGCCTAACCCTAACCCTAGGCTACCCTTGACTGCTTCTGCCTCCAATTGATTTCCTAAGCAGTAGTGTTTTAAGGAACAGCTTAAAAAGAGAATCCTAAAGTGATTTCTTTATAATGGGTGTGTTCCTTATCTTATCCTAGTGTCTAAACTCTTCTATATGGCTGCACCCCCAAATAATATTCCCTTACGTGCTAAGGGGTATCTAGAGAGTGGGATAGGTTTACTAACTACCCTAACCCTAACGCGTACCCTAACCCTAACCCCTACCCTAACCCTAACATGTACCCTAATCCTAACCTGTACCCTAAACCGAGCCCTATCCCTAACACTAACCCTAACCCTAACCCATACCCTATGCCGTACCCGCACCCCTCCCCGAACCCGTACCCTAAGCCATACCCTAAACCTAACCCTAAGCCTAACCCTAACCCTAGGCTACCCTTGACTGCTTCTGCCTCCAATTGATTTCCTAAGCAGTAGTTTTTTAAGGAACAGCTTAAAAAGAGAATCCTAATGTGATTTCTTTATAATGGGTGTGTTCCTTATCTTATCCTAGTGTCTAAACTCTTCTCCATGGCTGGACCCCCAAATAATATTCCTTTACATGCTAACGGGGAGGTAGAGAGTGGGATAGGTTTACTAACTACCCTAGCCCTAACGCGTAACCTAACCCTAACCCCTACCCTAACCCTAACACGTACCCTAATCCTAACCCGTACCCTAAACCGAGCCCTAACCCTAACACTAACCCAAACCCTAACCCTAACCCATACCCTACGCCGTACACGAACACCTCCCCGAACCCATACCCCAAGCCGTACCCTAACCCTAACCCTAAGCCTAACCCTAACCCTAGGCTACCCTTGACTGCTTCTGCCTCCAATAGATTTCCTAAGCACTAGTGTTTTAAGAACAGCTTAAAAAGAGAATCCTAAAGTGATTTCTTTATAATGGGTGTGTTCCTTATCTTATCCTAGTGTCTAAACTCTTCTCCATGGCTGGACCCCCAAATAATATTCCTTTACGTGCTAAGGGGTATCTAGAGAGTGGAATAGGTTTACTAACTAACCTAACCCTAACGCGTACCCTAACCCTAACCCCTACCCTAACCCTAACCCGTACCCTAATCCTAACCCGTACCCTAAACCGATCCGTAACCCTAACACTAACCCTAACCCAAACCCTAACCCATACCGTACGCCATACCCGAAACCCTCCCCGAATCCGTACCCTAAGCCGTACCCTAAGCCTAACCCTAAGCCTAACCCTAACCCTAGGCTACCCTTGACTGCTTCTGCCTCCAATAGATTTCCTAAGCACTAGTGTTTTAAGGAACAGCTGAAAAAGAGAATCCTAATGTGATTTCTTTATAATGGGTGTGTTCCTTATCTTATCCTAGTGTCTAAACTCTTCTCCATGGCTGCACCCCCAAATAATATTGCCTTACGTGCTAAGGGGTATCTAGAGAGTGGGATAGGTTTAATAAATACCCTAACCCTAATGCGTACTCTAACCCTAACCCCTACTCTAACACTAACACGTACCCTAATCCTAACCCGTACCCTAAACCGAGCCCTAACCCTAACACTAACACTAACCCTAACCCTAACCCATACCCTACGCCGTACCTGAACCCCTCCCCAAACCCGTACCCTAAGCCGTACCCTAAGCCTAACCCTAAGCATAACACTAACCCTAGGCTACCCTTGACTGCTTCTGCCTCCAATAGATTTCCTAAGCACTAGTGTTTTAAGCAACAGCTTAAAAAGAGAATCCTAATGTGATTTCTTTATAATGGGTGTGTTCCTTATCTTATCCTAGTGTCTAAATTCTTCTCCATTGCTGGAACCCCAAATAATATTCCTTTACGTGCTAAGGTGTATCTAGAGAGTGGGATAGGTTTACTAACTACCCTAACCCTAACGCGTACCCTAACCCTAACCCCTACCCTAAACCTAACACGTACCCTAATCCTAACCGTACCCTAAACCGAGCCCTAACCCTAACACTAACCCAAACCCTAACCCTAACCCATACCCTACGACGTACACGAACACCTCCCTGAACCCATACCCCAAGCCGTACCCTAAACCTAACCCTAAGCCTAACCCTAACCCTAGGCTACCCTTGACTGCTTCTGCCTCCAATAGATTTCCTAAGCACTAGTGTTTTAAGGAACAGCTTAAAAAGAGAATCCTAATGTGATTTCTTTATAATGGGTGTGTTCCTTATCTTATCCTAGTGTCTAAACTCTTCTCCATGGCTGCACCCCCAAATAATATTGCCTTACGTGCTAAGGGGTATCTAGAGAGTGGGCTAGGTTTAATAACTACCCTAACCCTAATGCGTACTCTAACCCTAACCCCTACTCTAACACTAACACGTACCCTAATCCTAACCCGTACCCTAAACCGAGCCCTAACCCTAACACTAACCCTAACCCTAACCCATACTCTACGCCGTACCTGAACCTCTCCCCAAACCCGTACCCTAAGCCGTACCCTAAGCCTAACCCTAAGCCTAACACTAACCCTAGGCTACCCTTGACTGCTTCTGCCTCCAATAGATTTCCTAAGCACTAGTGTTTTAAGCAACAGCTTAAAAAGAGAATCCTAATGTGATTTCTTTATAATGGGTGTGTTCCTTATCTTATCCTAGTGTCTAAACTCTTCTCCATGGCTGGACCCTCAAATAATATTCCTTTACGTGCTAAGGGGTATCTAGAGAGTGGGATAGGTTTAATAACTACCCTAACCCTAACGCGTACCCTAACCCTAACCCCTACCCTAACCCTAACACGTACCCTAATCCTAACCCGTACCCTAAACCGAGCCCTAACCCTAACACTAACCCTAACCCTAACCCTAACCCATACCCTACGCCGTACCCGCACCCCTCCCCGAACCCGTACCCTAAGCCGTACCCTAAGCCTAACCCTAAGCCTAACCCTAACCCTAGGCTACCCTTGACTGCTTCTGCCTCCAATAGATTTCCTAAGCACTACTGTTTTAAGGAACAGCTTAAAAAGAGAATCCTAATGTGATTTCTTTATAATGGGTGTGTTCCTTATCTTATCCTAGTGTGTAAACTCTTCTATATGGCTGCACCCCCAAATAATATTCCCTTACGTGCTAAGGGGTATCTAGAGAGTGGGATAGGTTTAATAACTACCCTAACCCTAACGCGTACCCTAACCGTAACCCCTACCCTAACCCTAACATGTACCCTAATCCTAACCTGTACCCTAAACCGAGCCGTAACCCTAACACTAACTCTAACCCTAACCCTAACCCATACCCTACGCCGTACCTGCACCCCTCCCCGAACCCGTACCCTAAGCCATACCCTAAACCTAACCCTAAGCCTAACCCTAACCCTAGGCTACCCTTGACTGCTTCTGCCTCCAATAGATTTCCTAAGCACTAGTGTTTTAAGGAACAGCTTAAAAAGAGAATCCTAATGTGATTTCTTTATAATGGGTGTGTTCCTTATCTTATCCTAGTGTCTAAACTCTTCTCCATGGCTGGACCCTCAAATAATATTCCTTTACGTGCTCAGGGGTATCTAGAGAGTGGGATAGGTTTAATAACTACCCTAACCCTAACGCGTACCCTAACCCTAACCCCTACCCTAACCCTAACACGTACACTAATCCTAACCTGTACCCTAAACCGAGCCCTAACCCTAACACTAACCCTAACCCTAACCCTAACCCATACACTATGCCGTACCCGCACCCCTCCCCGAACCCGTACCCTAAGCCATACCCTAAACCTAACCCTAAGCCTAACCCTAACCCTAGGCTACCCTTGACTGCTTCTGCCTCCAATTGATTTCCTAAGCAGTAGTGTTTTAAGGAACAGCTTAAAAAGAGAATCCTAAAGTGATTTCTTTATAATGGGTGTGTTCCTTATCTTATCCTAGTGTCTAAACTCTTCTCCATGGCTGGACCCCCAAATAATATTCCTTTACGTGCTAAGGGGGAGCTAGAGAGTGGGATAGGTTTACTAACTACCCTAGCCCTAATGCGTAACCTAACCCTAACCCCTACCCTAACCCTAACACGTACCCTAATCCTAACCCGTACCCTAAACCGAGCCCTAACCCTAACACTAACCCAAACCCTAACCCTAACCCATACCCTACGCCGTACACGAACACCTCCCCGAACCCATACCCCAAGCCGTACCCTAAACCTAACCCTAAGCCTAACCCTAACCCTAGGCTACCCTTGACTGCTTCTGCCTCCAATAGATTTCCTAAGCACTAGTGTTTTAAGGAACAGCTTAAAAAGAGAATCCTAATGTGATTTCTTTATAATGGGTGTGTTCCTTATCTTATCCTAGTGTCTAAACTCTTCTCCATGGCTGCACCCCCAAATAATATTGCCTTACGTGCTAAGGGGTATCTAGAGAGTGGGATAGGTTTAATAACTACCCTAACCCTAATGCGTACTCTAACCCTAACCCCTACTCTAACACTAACACGTACCCTAATCCTAACCCGTACCCTAAACCGAGCCCTAACCCTAACACTAACACTAACCCTAACCCTAACCCATACCCTACGCCGTACCTGAACCCCTCCCCAAACCCGTACCCTAAGCCGTACCCTAAGCCTAACCCTAAGCCTAACACTAACCCTAGGCTACCCTTGACTGCTTCTGCCTCCAATAGATTTCCTAAGCACTAGTGTTTTAAGCAACAGCTTAAAAAGAGAATCCTAATGTGATTTCTTTATAATGGGTGTGTTCCTTATCTTATCCTAGTGTCTAAATTCTTCTCCATTGCTGGAACCCCAAATAATATTCCTTTACGTGCTAAGGGGTATCTAGAGAGTGGGATAGGTTTACTAACTACCCTAACCCTAACGCGTACCCTAACCCTAACCCCTACCCTAAACCTAACACGTACCCTAATCCTAACCGTACCCTAAACCGAGCCCTAACCCTAACACTAACCCTAACCCTAACCCTAACCCATACCCTACGCCGTACCCGAAACCCTCCCCGAACCCGTACCCTAAGCCGTACCCTAAGCCTAACCCTAAGCCTAACCCTAACCCTACGCTACCCTTGACTGCTTCTGCCTCCAATAGAGTTCCTAAGCAATAGTGTTTTAAGGAACAGCTTAAAAAGAGAATCCTAATGTGATTTCTTTATAATGGGTGTGTTCCTTATCTTATCCTAGTGTCTAAACTCTTCTCCATGGCTGGACCCTCAAATAATATTCCTTTACGTGCTAAGGGGTATCTAGAGAGTGGGATAGGTTTAATAACTACCCTAACCCTAACGCGTACCCTAACCCTAACCCCTACCCTAACCCTAACACGTACCCTAATCCTAACCCGTACCCTAAACCGAGCCCTAACCCTAACACTAACCCTAACCCTAACCCTAACCCATACCCTACGCCGTACCCGCACCCCTCCCCGAACCCGTAACCTAAGCCGTACCCTAAGCCTAACCCTAAGCCTAACCCTAACCCTAGGCTACCCTTGACTGCTTCTGCCTCCAATAGATTTCCTAAGCACTACTGTTTTAAGGAACAGCTTAAAAAGAGAATCCTAATGTGATTTCTTTATAATGGGTGTGTTCCTTATCTTATCCTAGTGTCTAAACTCTTCTCCATGGCTGCACCCCCAAATAATATTCCCTTACGTGCTAAGGGGTATCTAGAGAGTGGGATAGGTTTAATAACTACCCTAACCCTAACGCGTACCCTAACCCTAACCCCTACCCTAACCCTAACACGTACCCTAATCCTAACCTGTACCCTAAACCGAGCCCTAACCCTAACACTAACCCTAACCCTAACCCTAACCCATACCCTACGCCGTACCCGCACCCCTCCCCGAACCCGTACCCTAAGCCATACCCTAAACCTAACCCTAAGCCTAACCCTAACCCTAGGCTACCCTTGACTGCTTCTGCCTCCAATAGATTTCCTAAGCACTAGTGTTTTAAGGAACAGCTTAAAAAGAGAATCCTAATGTGATTTCTTTATAATGGGTGTGTTCCTTATCTTATCCTAGTGTCTAAACTCTTCTCCATGGCTGGAACCTCAAATAATATTCCTTTACGTGCTAAGGGGTATCTAGAGAGTGGGATAGGTTTAATAACTACCCTAACCCTAACGCGTAACCTAACCCTAACCCCTACCCTAACCCTAACACGTACCCTAATCCTAACCCGTACCCTAAACCGAGCCCTAACCCTAAAACTAACCCTAACCCTAACCCTAACCCATACCCTACGCCGTACCCGCACCCCTCCCCGAACCCGTACCCTAAGCCGTACCCTAAGCCTAACCCTAAGCCTAACCCTAACCCTAGGCTACCCTTGACTGCTTCTGCCTCCAATAGATTTCCTAAGCACTACTGTTTTAAGGAACAGCTTAAAAAGAGAATCCTAATGTGATTTCTTTATAATGGGTGTGTTCCTTATCTTATCCTAGTGTCTAAACTCTTCTCCATGGCTGCACCCCCAAATAATATTCCCTTACGTGCTAAGGGGTATCTAGAGAGTGGGATAGGTTTAATAACTACCCTAACCCTAACGCGTACCCTAACCCTAACCCCTACCCTAACCCTAACACGTACACTAATCCTAACCTGTACCCTAAACCGAGCCCTAACCCTAACACTAACCCTAACCCTAACCCTAACCCATACCCTACGCCGTACCCGCACCCCTCCCCGAACCCGTACCCTAAGCCATACCCTAAACCTAACCCTAAGCCTAACCCTAACCCTAGGCTACCCTTGACTGCTTCTGCCTCCAATTGATTTCCTAAGCAGTAGTGTTTTAAGGAACAGCTTAAAAAGAGAATCCTAAAGTGATTTCTTTATAATGGGTGTGTTCCTTATCTTATCCTAGTGTCTAAACTCTTCTCCATGGCTGGACCCCCAAATAATATTCCTTTACGTGCTAAGGGGGAGCTAGAGAGTGGGATAGGTTTACTAACTACCCTAGCCCTAATGCGTACCCTAACCCTAACCCCTATCCTAACCCTAACACGTACCCTAATCCTAACCCGTACCCTAAACCGAGCCCTAACCCTAACACTAACCCAAACCCTAACCCTAACCCATACCCTACGCCGTACCCGCACCCCTCCCCGAACCCGTAACCTAAGCCGTACCCTAAGCCTAACCCTAAGCCTAACCCTAACCCTAGGCTACCCTTGACTGCTTCTGCCTCCAATAGATTTCCTAAGCACTACTGTTTTAAGGAACAGCTTAAAAAGAGAATCCTAATGTGATTTCTTTATAATGGGTGTGTTCCTTATCTTATCCTAGTGTCTAAACTCTTCTCCATGGCTGCACCCCCAAATAATATTCCCTTACGTGCTAAGGGGTATCTAGAGAGTGGGATAGGTTTACTAACTACCCTAACCCTAACGCGTACCCTAACCCTAACCCCTACCCTAACCCTAACACGTACCCTAATCCTAACCTGTACCCTAAACCGAGCCCTAACCCTAACACTAACCCTAACCCTAACCCTAACCCATACCCTACGCCGTACCCGCACCCCTCCCCGAACCCGTACCCTAAGCCATACCCTAAACCTAACCCTAAGCCTAACCCTAACCCTAGGCTACCCTTGACTGCTTCTGCCTCCAATTGATTTCCTCAGCAGTAGTGTTTTAAGGAACAGCTTAAAAAGAGAATCCTAAAGTGATTTCTTTATAATGGGTGTGTTCCTTATCTTATCCTAGTGTCTAAACTCTTCTCCATGGCTGGACCCCCAAATAATATTCCTTTACGTGCTAAGGGGGAGCTAGAGAGTGGGATAGGTTTACTAACTACCCTAGCCCTAATGCGTACCCTAACCCTAACCCCTATCCTAACCCTAACACGTACCCTAATCCTAACCCGTACCCTAAACCGAGCCCTAACCCTAACACTAACCCAAACCCTAACCCTAACCCATACCCTACGCCGTACACGAACACCTCCCCGAACCCATACCCCAAGCCGTACCCTAAACCTAACCCTAAGCCTAACCCTAACCCTAGGCTACCCTTGACTGCTTCTGCCTCCAATAGATTTCCTAAGCACTAGTGTTTTAAGGAACAGCTTAAAAAGAGAATCCTAATGTGATTTCTTTATAATGGGTGTGTTCCTTATCTTATCCTAGTGTCTAAACTCTTCTCCATGGCTGGACCCTCAAATAATATTCCTTTACGTGCTAAGGGGTATCTAGAGAGTGGGATAGGTTTAATAACTAGCCTAACCCTAACGCGTACCCTAACCCTAACCGCTACCCTAACCCTAACACGTACCCTAATCCTAACCCGTACCCTAAACCGAGCCCTAACCCTAACACTAACCCTAACCCTAACCCTAACCCATACCCTACGCCGTACCCGCACCCCTCCCCGAACCCGTACCCTAAGCCGTACCCTAAGCCTAACCCTAAGCCTAACCCTAACCCTAGGCTACCCTTGACTACTTCTGCCTCCAATAGATTTCCTAAGCACTACTGTTTTAAGGAACAGCTTAAAAAGAGAATCCTAATGTGATTTCTTTATAATGGGTGTGTTCCTTATCTTATCCTAGTGTCTAAACTCTTCTCCATGGCTGCACCCCCAAATAATATTCCCTTACGTGCTAAGGGGTATCTAGAGAGTGGGATAGGTTTAATAACTACCCTAACCCTAACGCGTACCCTAACCCTAACCCCTACCCTAACCCTAACACGTACACTAATCCTAACCTGTACCCTAAACCGAGCCCTAACCCTAACACTAACCCTAACCCTAACCCTAACCCATACCCTATGCCGTACCCGCACCCCTCCCCGAACCCGTACCCTAAGCCATACCCTAAACCTAACCCTAAGCCTAACCCTAACCCTAGGCTACCCTTGACTGCTTCTGCCTCCAATTGATTTCCTAATTAGTAGTGTTTTAAGGAACAGCTTAAAAAGAGAATCCTAAAGTGATTTCTTTATAATGGGTGTGTTCCTTATCTTATCCTAGTGTCTAAACTCTTCTCCATGGCTGGACCCCCAAATAATATTCCTTTACGTGCTAAGGGGGAGCTAGAGAGTGGGATAGGTTTACTAACTACCCTAGCCCTAATGCGTAACCTAACCCTAACCCCTACCCTAACCCTAACACGTACCCTAATCCTAACCCGTACCCTAAACCGAGCCCTAACCCTAACACTAACCCAAACCCTAACCCTAACCCATACCCTACGCCGTACCCGCACCCCTCCCCGAACCCGTAACCTAAGCCGTACCCTAAGCCTAACCCTAAGCCTAACCCTAACCCTAGGCTACCCTTGACTGCTTCTGCCTCCCATAGATTTCCTAAGCACTACTGTTTTAAGGAACAGCTTAAAAAGAGAATCCTAATGTGATTTCTTTATAATGGGTGTGTTCCTTATCTTATCCTAGTGTCTAAACTCTTCTCCATGGCTGCACCCCCAAATAATATTGCCTTACGTGCTAAGGGGTATCTAGAGAGTGGGATAGGTTTAATAACTACCCTAACCCTAATGTGTACTCTAACCCTAACCCCTACCCTAACACTAACACGTACCCTAATCCTAACCCGTACCCTAAACCGAGCCCTAACCCTAACACTAACCCAAACCCTAACCCTAACCCATACCCTACGCCGTACACGAACACCTCCCCGAACCCATACCCCAAGCCGTACCCTAAACCTAACCCTAAGCCTAACCCTAACCCTAGGCTACCCTTGACTGCTTCTGCCTCCAATAGATTTCCTAAGCACTAGTGTTTTAAGGAACAGCTTAAAAAGAGAATCCTAATGTGATTTCTTTATAATGGGTGTGTTCCTTATCTTATCCTAGTGTCTAAACTCTTCTCCATGGCTGGACCCTCAAATAATATTCCTTTACGTGCTAAGGGGTATCTAGAGAGTGGGATAGGTTTAATAACTACCCTAACCCTAACGCGTACCCTAACCCTAACCGCTACCCTAACCCTAACACGTACCCTAATCCTAACCCGTACCCTAAACCGAGCCCTAACCCTAACACTAACCCTAACCCTAACCCTAACCCATACCCTACGCCGTACCCGCACCCCTCCCCGAACCCGTACCCTAAGCCGTACCCTAAGCCTAACCCTAAGCCTAACCCTAACCCTAGGCTACCCTTGACTACTTCTGCCTCCAATAGATTTCCTAAGCACTACTGTTTTAAGGAACAGCTTAAAAAGAGAATCCTAATGTGATTTCTTTATAATGGGTGTGTTCCTTATCTTATCCTAGTGTCTAAACTCTTCTCCATGGCTGGACCCCCAAATAATATTCCTTTACGTGCTAAGGGGGAGCTAGAGAGTGGGATAGGTTTACTAACTACCCTAGCCCTAATGCGTAACCTAACCCTAACCCCTACCCTAACCCTAACACGTACCCTAATCCTAACCCGTACCCTAAACCGAGCCCTAACCCTAACACTAACCCAAACCCTAACCCTAACCCATACCCTACGCCGTACCCGCACCCCTCCCCGAACCCGTAACCTAAGCCGTACCCTAAGCCTAACCCTAAGCCTAACCCTAACCCTAGGCTACCCTTGACTGCTTCTGCCTCCCATAGATTTCCTAAGCACTACTGTTTTAAGGAACAGCTTAAAAAGAGAATCCTAATGTGATTTCTTTATAATGGGTGTGTTCCTTATCTTATCCTAGTGTCTAAATTCTTCTCCATTGCTGGAACCCCAAATAATATTCCTTTACGTGCTAAGGGGTATCTAGAGAGTGGGATAGGTTTACTAACTACCCTAACCCTAACGCGTACCCTAACCCTAACCCCTACCCTAAACCTAACACGTACCCTAATCCTAACCGTACCCTAAACCGAGCCCTAACCCTAACACTAACCCTAACCCTAACCCTAACCCATACCCTACGCCGTACCCGAAACCCTCCCCGAACCCGTACCCTAAGCCGTACCCTAAGCCTAACCCTAAGCCTAACCCTAACCCTACGCTACCCTTGACTGCTTCTGCCTCCAATAGATTTCCTAAGCAATAGTGTTTTAAGGAACAGCTTAAAAAGAGAATCCTAATGTGATTTCTTTATAATGGGTGTGTTCCTTATCTTATCCTAGTGTCTAAACTCTTCTCCATGGCTGGACCCTCAAATAATATTCCTTTACGTGCTAAGGGGTATCTAGAGAGTGGGATAGGTTTAATAACTACCCTAACCCTAACGCGTACCCTAACCCTAACCCCTACCCTAACCCTAACACGTACCCTAATCCTAACCCGTACCCTAAACCGAGCCCTAACCCTAACACTAACCCTAACCCTAACCCTAACCCATACCCTACGCCGTACCCGCACCCCTCCCCGAACCCGTAACCTAAGCCGTACCCTAAGCCTAACCCTAAGCCTAACCCTAACCCTAGGCTACCCTTGACTGCTTCTGCCTCCAATAGATTTCCTAAGCACTACTGTTTTAAGGAACAGCTTAAAAAGAGAATCCTAATGTGATTTCTTTATAATGGGTGTGTTCCTTATCTTATCCTAGTGTCTAAACTCTTCTCCATGGCTGCACCCCCAAATAATATTCCCTTACGTGCTAAGGGGTATCTAGAGAGTGGGATAGGTTTAATAACTACCCTAACCCTAACGCGTACCCTAACCCTAACCCCTACCCTAACCCTAACACGTACCCTAATCCTAACCTGTACCCTAAACCGAGCCCTAACCCTAACACTAACCCTAACCCTAACCCTAACCCATACCCTACGCCGTACCCGCACCCCTCCCCGAACCCGTACCCTAAGCCATACCCTAAACCTAACCCTAAGCCTAACCCTAACCCTAGGCTACCCTTGACTGCTTCTGCCTCCAATAGATTTCCTAAGCACTAGTGTTTTAAGGAACAGCTTAAAAAGAGAATCCTAATGTGATTTCTTTATAATGGGTGTGTTCCTTATCTTATCCTAGTGTCTAAACTCTTCTCCATGGCTGGAACCTCAAATAATATTCCTTTACGTGCTAAGGGGTATCTAGAGAGTGGGATAGGTTTAATAACTACCCTAACCCTAACGCGTAACCTAACCCTAACCCCTACCCTAACCCTAACACGTACCCTAATCCTAACCCGTACCCTAAACCGAGCCCTAACCCTAAAACTAACCCTAACCCTAACCCTAACCCATACCCTACGCCGTACCCGCACCCCTCCCCGAACCCGTACCCTAAGCCGTACCCTAAGCCTAACCCTAAGCCTAACCCTAACCCTAGGCTACCCTTGACTGCTTCTGCCTCCAATAGATTTCCTAAGCACTACTGTTTTAAGGAACAGCTTAAAAAGAGAATCCTAATGTGATTTCTTTATAATGGGTGTGTTCCTTATCTTATCCTAGTGTCTAAACTCTTCTCCATGGCTGCACCCCCAAATAATATTCCCTTACGTGCTAAGGGGTATCTAGAGAGTGGGATAGGTTTAATAACTACCCTAACCCTAACGCGTACCCTAACCCTAACCCCTACCCTAACCCTAACACGTACACTAATCCTAACCTGTACCCTAAACCGAGCCCTAACCCTAACACTAACCCTAACCCTAACCCTAACCCATACCCTACGCCGTACCCGCACCCCTCCCCGAACCCGTACCCTAAGCCATACCCTAAACCTAACCCTAAGCCTAACCCTAACCCTAGGCTACCCTTGACTGCTTCTGCCTCCAATTGATTTCCTAAGCAGTAGTGTTTTAAGGAACAGCTTAAAAAGAGAATCCTAAAGTGATTTCTTTATAATGGGTGTGTTCCTTATCTTATCCTAGTGTCTAAACTCTTCTCCATGGCTGGACCCCCAAATAATATTCCTTTACGTGCTAAGGGGGAGCTAGAGAGTGGGATAGGTTTACTAACTACCCTAGCCCTAATGCGTACCCTAACCCTAACCCCTATCCTAACCCTAACACGTACCCTAATCCTAACCCGTACCCTAAACCGAGCCCTAACCCTAACACTAACCCAAACCCTAACCCTAACCCATACCCTACGCCGTACCCGCACCCCTCCCCGAACCCGTAACCTAAGCCGTACCCTAAGCCTAACCCTAAGCCTAACCCTAACCCTAGGCTACCCTTGACTGCTTCTGCCTCCAATAGATTTCCTAAGCACTACTGTTTTAAGGAACAGCTTAAAAAGAGAATCCTAATGTGATTTCTTTATAATGGGTGTGTTCCTTATCTTATCCTAGTGTCTAAACTCTTCTCCATGGCTGCACCCCCAAATAATATTCCCTTACGTGCTAAGGGGTATCTAGAGAGTGGGATAGGTTTACTAACTACCCTAACCCTAACGCGTACCCTAACCCTAACCCCTACCCTAACCCTAACACGTACCCTAATCCTAACCTGTACCCTAAACCGAGCCCTAACCCTAACACTAACCCTAACCCTAACCCTAACCCATACCCTACGCCGTACCCGCACCCCTCCCCGAACCCGTACCCTAAGCCATACCCTAAACCTAACCCTAAGCCTAACCCTAACCCTAGGCTACCCTTGACTGCTTCTGCCTCCAATTGATTTCCTAAGCAGTAGTGTTTTAAGGAACAGCTTAAAAAGAGAATCCTAAAGTGATTTCTTTATAATGGGTGTGTTCCTTATCTTATCCTAGTGTCTAAACTCTTCTCCATGGCTGGACCCCCAAATAATATTCCTTTACGTGCTAAGGGGGAGCTAGAGAGTGGGATAGGTTTACTAACTACCCTAGCCCTAACGCGTAACCAAACCCTAACCCCTACCCTAACCCTAACACGTACCCTAATCCTAACCCGTACCCTAAACCGAGCCCTAACCCTAACACTAACCCAAACCCTAACCCTAACCCATACCCTACGCCGTACACGAACACCTCCCCGAACCCATACCCCAAGCCGTACCCTAAACCTAACCCTAAGCCTAACCCTAACCCTAGGCTACCCTTGACTGCTTCTGCCTCCAATAGATTTCCTAAGCACTAGTGTTTTAAGGAACAGCTTAAAAAGAGAATCCTAATGTGATTTCTTTATAATGGGTGTGTTCCTTATCTTATCCTAGTGTCTAAACTCTTCTCCATGGCTGGACCCTCAAATAATATTCCTTTACGTGCTAAGGGGTATCTAGAGAGTGGGATAGGTTTAATAACTAGCCTAACCCTAACGCGTACCCTAACCCTAACCGCTACCCTAACCCTAACACGTACCCTAATCCTAACCCGTACCCTAAACCGAGCCCTAACCCTAACACTAACCCTAACCCTAACCCTAACCCATACCCTACGCCGTACCCGCACCCCTCCCCGAACCCGTACCCTAAGCCGTACCCTAAGCCTAACCCTAAGCCTAACCCTAACCCTAGGCTACCCTTGACTACTTCTGCCTCCAATAGATTTCCTAAGCACTACTGTTTTAAGGAACAGCTTAAAAAGAGAATCCTAATGTGATTTCTTTATAATGGGTGTGTTCCTTATCTTATCCTAGTGTCTAAACTCTTCTCCATGGCTGCACCCCCAAATAATATTCCCTTACGTGCTAAGGGGTATCTAGAGAGTGGGATAGGTTTAATAACTACCCTAACCCTAACGCGTACCCTAACCCTAACCCCTACCCTAACCCTAACACGTACACTAATCCTAACCTGTACCCTAAACCGAGCCCTAACCCTAACACTAACCCTAACCCTAACCCTAACCCATACCCTATGCCGTACCCGCACCCCTCCCCGAACCCGTACCCTAAGCCATACCCTAAACCTAACCCTAAGCCTAACCCTAACCCTAGGCTACCCTTGACTGCTTCTGCCTCCAATTGATTTCCTAATTAGTAGTGTTTTAAGGAACAGCTTAAAAAGAGAATCCTAAAGTGATTTCTTTATAATGGGTGTGTTCCTTATCTTATCCTAGTGTCTAAACTCTTCTCCATGGCTGGACCCCCAAATAATATTCCTTTACGTGCTAAGGGGGAGCTAGAGAGTGGGATAGGTTTACTAACTACCCTAGCCCTAATGCGTAACCTAACCCTAACCCCTACCCTAACCCTAACACGTACCCTAATCCTAACCCGTACCCTAAACCGAGCCCTAACCCTAACACTAACCCAAACCCTAACCCTAACCCATACCCTACGCCGTACCCGCACCCCTCCCCGAACCCGTAACCTAAGCCGTACCCTAAGCCTAACCCTAAGCCTAACCCTAACCCTAGGCTACCCTTGACTGCTTCTGCCTCCCATAGATTTCCTAAGCACTACTGTTTTAAGGAACAGCTTAAAAAGAGAATCCTAATGTGATTTCTTTATAATGGGTGTGTTCCTTATCTTATCCTAGTGTCTAAACTCTTCTCCATGGCTGCACCCCCAAATAATATTGCCTTACGTGCTAAGGGGTATCTAGAGAGTGGGATAGGTTTAATAACTACCCTAACCCTAATGTGTACTCTAACCCTAACCCCTACCCTAACACTAACACGTACCCTAATCCTAACCCGTACCCTAAACCGAGCCCTAACCCTAACACTAACCCAAACCCTAACCCTAACCCATACCCTACGCCGTACACGAACACCTCCCCGAACCCATACCCCAAGCCGTACCCTAAACCTAACCCTAAGCCTAACCCTAACCCTAGGCTACCCTTGACTGCTTCTGCCTCCAATAGATTTCCTAAGCACTAGTGTTTTAAGGAACAGCTTAAAAAGAGAATCCTAATGTGATTTCTTTATAATGGGTGTGTTCCTTATCTTATCCTAGTGTCTAAACTCTTCTCCATGGCTGGACCCTCAAATAATATTCCTTTACGTGCTAAGGGGTATCTAGAGAGTGGGATAGGTTTAATAACTACCCTAACCCTAACGCGTACCCTAACCCTAACCGCTACCCTAACCCTAACACGTACCCTAATCCTAACCCGTACCCTAAACCGAGCCCTAACCCTAACACTAACCCTAACCCTAACCCTAACCCATACCCTACGCCGTACCCGCACCCCTCCCCGAACCCGTACCCTAAGCCGTACCCTAAGCCTAACCCTAAGCCTAACCCTAACCCTAGGCTACCCTTGACTACTTCTGCCTCCAATAGATTTCCTAAGCACTACTGTTTTAAGGAACAGCTTAAAAAGAGAATCCTAATGTGATTTCTTTATAATGGGTGTGTTCCTTATCTTATCCTAGTGTCTAAACTCTTCTCCATGGCTGGACCCCCAAATAATATTCCTTTACGTGCTAAGGGGGAGCTAGAGAGTGGGATAGGTTTACTAACTACCCTAGCCCTAATGCGTAACCTAACCCTAACCCCTACCCTAACCCTAACACGTACCCTAATCCTAACCCGTACCCTAAACCGAGCCCTAACCCTAACACTAACCCAAACCCTAACCCTAACCCATACCCTACGCCGTACCCGCACCCCTCCCCGAACCCGTAACCTAAGCCGTACCCTAAGCCTAACCCTAAGCCTAACCCTAACCCTAGGCTACCCTTGACTGCTTCTGCCTCCCATAGATTTCCTAAGCACTACTGTTTTAAGGAACAGCTTAAAAAGAGAATCCTAATGTGATTTCTTTATAATGGGTGTGTTCCTTATCTTATCCTAGTGTCTAAACTCTTCTCCATGGCTGCACCCCCAAATAATATTGCCTTACGTGCTAAGGGGTATCTAGAGAGTGGGATAGGTTTAATAACTACCCTAACCCTAATGCGTACTCTAACCCTAACCCCTACCCTAACACTAACACGTACCCTAATCCTAACCCGTACCCTAAACCGAGCCCTAACCCTAACACTAACCCAAACCCTAACCCTAACCCATACCCTACGCCGTACACGAACACCTCCCCGAACCCATACCCCAAGCCGTACCCTAAACCTAACCCTAAGCCTAACCCTAACCCTAGGCTACCCTTGACTGCTTCTGCCTCCAATTGATTTCCTAAGTAGTAGTGTTTTAAGGAACAGCTTAAAAAGAGAATCCTAATGTGATTTCTTTATAATGGGTGTGTTCCTTATCTTATCCTAGTGTCTAAACTCTTCTCCATGGCTGGACCCTCAAATAATATTCCTTTACGTGCTAAGGGGTATCTAGAGAGTGGGATAGGTTTAATAACTACCCTAACCCTAACGCGTACCCTAACCCTAACCGCTACCCTAACCCTAACACGTACCCTAATCCTAACCCGTACCCTAAACCGAGCCCTAACCCTAACACTAACCCTAACCCTAACCCTAACCCATACCCTACGCCGTACCCGCACCCCTCCCCGAACCCGTACCCTAAGCCGTACCCTAAGCCTAACCCTAAGCCTAACCCTAACCCTAGGCTACCCTTGACTACTTCTGCCTCCAATAGATTTCCTAAGCACTACTGTTTTAAGGAACAGCTTAAAAAGAGAATCCTAATGTGATTTCTTTATAATGGGTGTGTTCCTTATCTTATCCTAGTGTCTAAACTCTTCTCCATGGCTGCACCCCCAAATAATATTCCCTTACGTGCTAAGGGGTATCTAGAGAGTGGGATAGGTTTAATAACTACCCTAACCCTAACGCGTACCCTAACCCTAACCCCTACCCTAACCCTAACACGTACACTAATCCTAACCTGTACCCTAAACCGAGCCCTAACCCTAACACTAACCCTAACCCTAACCCTAACCCATACCCTATGCCGTACCCGCACCCCTCCCCGAACCCGTACCCTAAGCCATACCCTAAACCTAACCCTAAGCCTAACCCTAACCCTAGGCTACCCTTGACTGCTTCTGCCTCCAATTGATTTCCTAAGCAGTAGTGTTTTAAGGAACAGCTTAAAAAGAGAATCCTAAAGTGATTTCTTTATAATGGGTGTGTTCCTTATCTTATCCTAGTGTCTAAACTCTTCTCCATGGCTGGACCCCCAAATAATATTCCTTTACGTGCTAAGGGGGAGCTAGAGAGTGGGATAGGTTTACTAACTACCCTAGCCCTAATGCGTAACCTAACCCTAACCCCTACCCTAACCCTAACACGTACCCTAATCCTAACCCGTACCCAAAACCGAGCCCTAACCCTAACACTAACCCAAACCCTAACCCTAACCCATACCCTACGCCGTACCCGCACCCCTCCCCGAACCCGTAACCTAAGCCGTACCCTAAGCCGTACCCTAAGCCTAACCCTAACCCTAGGCTACCCTTGACTGCTTCTGCCTCCCATAGATTTCCTAAGCACTACTGTTTTAAGGAACAGCTTAAAAAGAGAATCCTAATGTGATTTCTTTATAATGGGTGTGTTCCTTATCTTATCCTAGTGTCTAAACTCTTCTCCATGGCTGCACCCCCAAATAATATTGCCTTACGTGCTAAGGGGTATCTAGAGAGTGGGATAGGTTTAATAACTACCCTAACCCTAATGCGTACTCTAACCCTAACCCCTACCCTAACACTAACACGTACCCTAATCCTAACCCGTACCCTAAACCGAGCGCTACCCCTAACACTAACACTAACCCTAACCCTAACCCATACCCTACGCCGTACCTGAACCCCTCCCCAAACCCGTACCCTAAGCCGTACCCTAAGCCTAACCCTAAGCCTAACACTAACCCTAGGCTACCCTTGACTGCTTCTGCCTCCAATAGATTTCCTAAGCACTAGTGTTTTAAGCAACAGCTTAAAAAGAGAATCCTAATGTGATTTCTTTATAATGGGTGTGTTCCTTATCTTATCCTAGTGTCTAAATTCTTCTCCATTGCTGGAACCCCAAGTAATATTCCTTTACGTGCTAAGGGGTATCTAGAGAGTGGGATAGGTTTACTAACTACCCTAACCCTAACGCGTACCCTAACCCTAACCCCTACCCTAAACCTAACACGTACCCTAATCCTAACCGTACCCTAAACCGAGCCCTAACCCTAACACTAACCCTAACCCTAACCCTAACCCATACCCTACGCCGTACCCGAAACCCTCCCCGAACCCGTACCCTAAGCCGTACCCTAAGCCTAACCCTAAGCCTAACCCTAACCCTACGCTACCCTAGACTGCTTCTGCCTCCAATAGATTTCCTAAGCACTAGTGTTTTAAGCAACAGCTTAAAAAGAGAATCCTAATGTGATTTCTTTATAATGGGTGTGTTCCTTATCTTATCCTAGTGTCTAAACTCTTCTCCATGGCTGGACCCTCAAATAATATTCCTTTACGTGCTAAGGGGTATCTAGAGAGTGGGATAGGTTTAATAACTACCCTAACCCTAACGCGTACCCTAACCCTAACCCCTACCCTAACCCTAACACGTACCCTAATCCTAACCCGTACCCTAAACCGAGCCCTAACCCTAACACTAACCCTAACCCTAACCCTAACCCATACCCTACGCCGTACCCGCACCCCTCCCCGAACCCGTAACCTAAGCCGTACCCTAAGCCTAACCCTAAGCCTAACCCTAACCCTAGGCTACCCTTGACTGCTTCTGCCTCCAATAGATTTCCTAAGCACTACTGTTTTAAGGAACAGCTTAAAAAGAGAATCCTAATGTGATTTCTTTATAATGGGTGTGTTCCTTATCTTATCCTAGTGTCTAAACTCTTCTCCATGGCTGCACCCCCAAATAATATTCCCTTACGTGCTAAGGGGTATCTAGAGAGTGGGATAGGTTTAATAACTACCCTAACCCTAATGCGTACTCTAACCCTAACCCCTACTCTAACACTAACACGTACCCTAATCCTAACCCGTACCCTAAACCGAGCCCTAACCCTAACACTAACACTAACCCTAACCCTAACCCATACCCTACGCCGTACCTGAACCCCTCCCCAAACCCGTACCCTAAGCCGTACCCTAAGCCTAACCCTAAGCCTAACACTAACCCTAGGCTACCCTTGACTGCTTCTGCCTCCAATAGATTTCCTAAGCACTAGTGTTTTAAGCAACAGCTTAAAAAGAGAATCCTAATGTGATTTCTTTATAATGGGTGTGTTCCTTATCTTATCCTAGTGTCTAAATTCTTCTCCATTGCTGGAACCCCAAATAATATTCCTTTACGTGCTAAGGGGAGCTAGAGAGTGGGATAGGTTTACTAACTACCCTAGCCCTAATGCGTAACCTAACCCTAACCCCTACCCTAACCCTAACACGTACCCTAATCCTAACCCGTACCCTAAACCGAGCCCTAACCCTAACACTAACCCAAACCCTAACCCTAACCCATACCCTACGCCGTACACGAACACCTCCCCGAACCCATACCCCAAGCCGTACCCTAACCCTAACCCTAAGCCTAACCCTAACCCTAGGCTACCCTTGACTGCTTCTGCCTCCAATAGATTTCCTAAGCACTAGTGTTTTAAGAACAGCTTAAAAAGAGAATCCTAAAGTGATTTCTTTATAATGGGTGTGTTCCTTATCTTATCCTAGTGTCTAAATTCTTTTCCATGGCTGGAACCCCAAATAATATTCCTTTACGTGCTAAGGGGTATCTAGAGAGTGGGATAGGTTTACTAACTACCCTAACCCTAACGCGTACCCTAACCCTAACCCCTACCCTAAACCTAACACGTACCCTAATCCTAACCGTACCCTAAACCGAGCCCTAACCCTAACACTAACCCAAACCCTAACCCTAACCCATACCCTACGCCGTACCCGAAAAGCTCCCCGAACACGTACCCTAAGCCGTACCCTAAGCCTAACCCTAAGCCTAACCCTAACCCTACGCTACCCTTGACTGCTTCTGCCTCCAATAGATTTCCTAAGCACTAGTGTTTTAAGGAACAGCTTAAAAAGAGAATCCTAATGTGATTTCTTTATAATGGGTGTGTTCCTTATCTTATCCTAGTGTCTAAACTCTTCTCCATGGCTGGACCCTCAAATAATATTCCTTTACGTGCTAAGGGGTATCTAGAGAGTGGGATAGGTTTAATAACTACCCTAACCCTAATGCGTACCCTAACCCTAACCCCTACCCTAACCCTAACACGTACCCTAATCCTAACCCGTACCCTAAACCGAGCCCTAACCCTAACACTAACCCTAACCCTAACCCTAACCCATACCCTACGCCGTACCCGCACCCCTCCCCGAACCCGTACCCTAAGCCGTACCCTAAGCCTAACCCTAAGCCTAACCCTAACCCTAGGCTACCCTTGACTGCTTCTGCCTCCAATAGATTTCCTAAGCACTACTGTTTTAAGGAACAGCTTAAAAAGAGAATCCTAATGTGATTTCTTTATAATGGGTGTGTTCCTTATCTTATCCTAGTGTCTAAACTCTTCTCCATGGCTGCACCCCCAAATAATATTGCCTTACGTGCTAAGGGGTATCTAGAGAGTGGGATAGGTTTAATAACTACCCTAACCCTAATGCGTACTCTAACCCTAACCCCTACTCTAACACTAACACGTACCCTAATCCTAACCCGTACCCTAAACCGAGCCCTAACCCTAACACTAACACTAACCCTAACCCTAACCCATACCCTACGCCGTACCTGAACCCCTCCCCAAACCCGTACCCTAAGCCGTACCCTAAGCCTAACTCTAAGCCTAACACTAACCCTAGGCTACCCTTGACTGCTTCTGCCTCCAATAGATTTCCTAAGCACTAGTGTTTTAAGCAACAGCTTAAAAAGAGAATCCTAATGTGATTTCTTTATAATGGGTGTGTTCCTTATCTTATCCTAGTGTCTAAATTCTTCTCCATTGCTGGAACCCCAAATAATATTCCTTTACGTGCTAAGGGGTATCTAGACAGTGGGATAGGTTTACTAACTACCCTAACCCTAACGCGTACTCTAACCCTAACCCCTACCCTAAACCTAACACGTACCCTAATCCTAACCGTACCCTAAACCGAGCCCTAACCCTAACACTAACCCTAACCCTAACCCTAACCCATACCCTACGCCGTACCCGAAACCCTCCCCGAACACGTACCCTAAGCCGTACCCTAAGCCTAACCCTAAGCCTAACCCTAACCCTACGCTACCCTTGACTGCTTCTGCCTCCAATAGATTTCCTAAGCACTAGTGTTTTAAGGAACAGCTTAAAAAGAGAATCCTAATGTGATTTCTTTATAATGGGTGTGTTCCTTATCTTATCCTAGTGTCTAAACTCTTCTCCATGGCTGGACCCTCAAATAATATTCCTTTACGTGCTAAGGGGTATCTAGAGAGTGGGATAGGTTTAATAACTACCCTAACCCTAATGCGTACCCTAACCCTAACCCCTACCCTAACCCTAACACGTACCCTAATCCTAACCCGTACCCTAAACCGAGCCCTAACCCTAACCCTAACCCTAACCCTAACCTAACCCTAACCCCTACCCTAACCCTAACACGTACCCTAATCCTAACCCGTACCCTAAACCGAGCCCTAACCCTAAAACTAACCCTAACCCTAACCCTAACCCATACCCTACGCCGTACCCGCACCCCTCCCCGAACCCGTACCCTAAGCCGTACCCTAAGCCTAACCCTAAGCCTAACCCTAACCCTAGGCTACCCTTGACTGCTTCTGCCTCCAATAGATTTCCTAAGCACTACTGTTTTAAGGAACAGCTTAAAAAGAGAATCCTAATGTGATTTCTTTATAATGGGTGTGTTCCTTATCTTATCCTAGTGTCTAAACTCTTCTCCATGGCTGCACCCCCAAATAATATTCCCTTACGTGCTAAGGGGTATCTAGAGAGTGGGATAGGTTTAATAACTACCCTAACCCTAACGCGTACCCTAACCCTAACCCCTACCCTAACCCTAACACGTACACTAATCCTAACCTGTACCCTAAACCGAGCCCTAACCCTAACACTAACCCTAACCCTAACCCTAACCCATACCCTACGCCGTACCCGCACCCCTCCCCGAACCCGTACCCTAAGCCATACCCTAAACCTAACCCTAAGCCTAACCCTAACCCTAGGCTACCCTTGACTGCTTCTGCCTCCAATTGATTTCCTAAGCAGTAGTGTTTTAAGGAACAGCTTAAAAAGAGAATCCTAAAGTGATTTCTTTATAATGGGTGTGTTCCTTATCTTATCCTAGTGTCTAAACTCTTCTCCATGGCTGGACCCCCAAATAATATTCCTTTACGTGCTAAGGGGGAGCTAGAGAGTGGGATAGGTTTACTAACTACCCTAGCCCTAATGCGTACCCTAACCCTAACCCCTATCCTAACCCTAACACGTACCCTAATCCTAACCCGTACCCTAAACCGAGCCCTAACCCTAACACTAACCCAAACCCTAACCCTAACCCATACCCTACGCCGTACCCGCACCCCTCCCCGAACCCGTAACCTAAGCCGTACCCTAAGCCTAACCCTAAGCCTAACCCTAACCCTAGGCTACCCTTGACTGCTTCTGCCTCCAATAGATTTCCTAAGCACTACTGTTTTAAGGAACAGCTTAAAAAGAGAATCCTAATGTGATTTCTTTATAATGGGTGTGTTCCTTATCTTATCCTAGTGTCTAAACTCTTCTCCATGGCTGCACCCCCAAATAATATTCCCTTACGTGCTAAGGGGTATCTAGAGAGTGGGATAGGTTTACTAACTACCCTAACCCTAACGCGTACCCTAACCCTAACCCCTACCCTAACCCTAACACGTACCCTAATCCTAACCTGTACCCTAAACCGAGCCCTAACCCTAACACTAACCCTAACCCTAACCCTAACCCATACCCTACGCCGTACCCGCACCCCTCCCCGAACCCGTACCCTAAGCCATACCCTAAACCTAACCCTAAGCCTAACCCTAACCCTAGGCTACCCTTGACTGCTTCTGCCTCCAATTGATTTCCTAAGCAGTAGTGTTTTAAGGAACAGCTTAAAAAGAGAATCCTAAAGTGATTTCTTTATAATGGGTGTGTTCCTTATCTTATCCTAGTGTCTAAACTCTTCTCCATGGCTGGACCCCCAAATAATATTCCTTTACGTGCTAAGGGGGAGCTAGAGAGTGGGATAGGTTTACTAACTACCCTAGCCCTAATGCGTACCCTAACCCTAACCCCTATCCTAACCCTAACACGTACCCTAATCCTAACCCGTACCCTAAACCGAGCCCTAACCCTAACACTAACCCAAACCCTAACCCTAACCCATACCCTACGCCGTACACGAACACCTCCCCGAACCCATACCCCAAGCCGTACCCTAAACCTAACCCTAAGCCTAACCCTAACCCTAGGCTACCCTTGACTGCTTCTGCCTCCAATAGATTTCCTAAGCACTAGTGTTTTAAGGAACAGCTTAAAAAGAGAATCCTAATGTGATTTCTTTATAATGGGTGTGTTCCTTATCTTATCCTAGTGTCTAAACTCTTCTCCATGGCTGGACCCTCAAATAATATTCCTTTACGTGCTAAGGGGTATCTAGAGAGTGGGATAGGTTTAATAACTAGCCTAACCCTAACGCGTACCCTAACCCTAACCGCTACCCTAACCCTAACACGTACCCTAATCCTAACCCGTACCCTAAACCGAGCCCTAACCCTAACACTAACCCTAACCCTAACCCTAACCCATACCCTACGCCGTACCCGCACCCCTCCCCGAACCCGTACCCTAAGCCGTACCCTAAGCCTAACCCTAAGCCTAACCCTAACCCTAGGCTACCCTTGACTACTTCTGCCTCCAATAGATTTCCTAAGCACTACTGTTTTAAGGAACAGCTTAAAAAGAGAATCCTAATGTGATTTCTTTATAATGGGTGTGTTCCTTATCTTATCCTAGTGTCTAAACTCTTCTCCATGGCTGCACCCCCAAATAATATTCCCTTACGTGCTAAGGGGTATCTAGAGAGTGGGATAGGTTTAATAACTACCCTAACCCTAACGCGTACCCTAACCCTAACCCCTACCCTAACCCTAACACGTACACTAATCCTAACCTGTACCCTAAACCGAGCCCTAACCCTAACACTAACCCTAACCCTAACCCTAACCCATACCCTATGCCGTACCCGCACCCCTCCCCGAACCCGTACCCTAAGCCATACCCTAAACCTAACCCTAAGCCTAACCCTAACCCTAGGCTACCCTTGACTGCTTCTGCCTCCAATTGATTTCCTAATTAGTAGTGTTTTAAGGAACAGCTTAAAAAGAGAATCCTAAAGTGATTTCTTTATAATGGGTGTGTTCCTTATCTTATCCTAGTGTCTAAACTCTTCTCCATGGCTGGACCCCCAAATAATATTCCTTTACGTGCTAAGGGGGAGCTAGAGAGTGGGATAGGTTTACTAACTACCCTAGCCCTAATGCGTAACCTAACCCTAACCCCTACCCTAACCCTAACACGTACCCTAATCCTAACCCGTACCCTAAACCGAGCCCTAACCCTAACACTAACCCAAACCCTAACCCTAACCCATACCCTACGCCGTACCCGCACCCCTCCCCGAACCCGTAACCTAAGCCGTACCCTAAGCCTAACCCTAAGCCTAACCCTAACCCTAGGCTACCCTTGACTGCTTCTGCCTCCCATAGATTTCCTAAGCACTACTGTTTTAAGGAACAGCTTAAAAAGAGAATCCTAATGTGATTTCTTTATAATGGGTGTGTTCCTTATCTTATCCTAGTGTCTAAACTCTTCTCCATGGCTGCACCCCCAAATAATATTGCCTTACGTGCTAAGGGGTATCTAGAGAGTGGGATAGGTTTAATAACTACCCTAACCCTAATGTGTACTCTAACCCTAACCCCTACCCTAACACTAACACGTACCCTAATCCTAACCCGTACCCTAAACCGAGCCCTAACCCTAACACTAACCCAAACCCTAACCCTAACCCATACCCTACGCCGTACACGAACACCTCCCCGAACCCATACCCCAAGCCGTACCCTAAACCTAACCCTAAGCCTAACCCTAACCCTAGGCTACCCTTGACTGCTTCTGCCTCCAATAGATTTCCTAAGCACTAGTGTTTTAAGGAACAGCTTAAAAAGAGAATCCTAATGTGATTTCTTTATAATGGGTGTGTTCCTTATCTTATCCTAGTGTCTAAACTCTTCTCCATGGCTGGACCCTCAAATAATATTCCTTTACGTGCTAAGGGGTATCTAGAGAGTGGGATAGGTTTAATAACTACCCTAACCCTAACGCGTACCCTAACCCTAACCGCTACCCTAACCCTAACACGTACCCTAATCCTAACCCGTACCCTAAACCGAGCCCTAACCCTAACACTAACCCTAACCCTAACCCTAACCCATACCCTACGCCGTACCCGCACCCCTCCCCGAACCCGTACCCTAAGCCGTACCCTAAGCCTAACCCTAAGCCTAACCCTAACCCTAGGCTACCCTTGACTACTTCTGCCTCCAATAGATTTCCTAAGCACTACTGTTTTAAGGAACAGCTTAAAAAGAGAATCCTAATGTGATTTCTTTATAATGGGTGTGTTCCTTATCTTATCCTAGTGTCTAAACTCTTCTCCATGGCTGGACCCCCAAATAATATTCCTTTACGTGCTAAGGGGGAGCTAGAGAGTGGGATAGGTTTACTAACTACCCTAGCCCTAATGCGTAACCTAACCCTAACCCCTACCCTAACCCTAACACGTACCCTAATCCTAACCCGTACCCTAAACCGAGCCCTAACCCTAACACTAACCCAAACCCTAACCCTAACCCATACCCTACGCCGTACCCGCACCCCTCCCCGAACCCGTAACCTAAGCCGTACCCTAAGCCTAACCCTAAGCCTAACCCTAACCCTAGGCTACCCTTGACTGCTTCTGCCTCCCATAGATTTCCTAAGCACTACTGTTTTAAGGAACAGCTTAAAAAGAGAATCCTAATGTGATTTCTTTATAATGGGTGTGTTCCTTATCTTATCCTAGTGTCTAAATTCTTCTCCATTGCTGGAACCCCAAATAATATTCCTTTACGTGCTAAGGGGTATCTAGAGAGTGGGATAGGTTTACTAACTACCCTAACCCTAACGCGTACCCTAACCCTAACCCCTACCCTAAACCTAACACGTACCCTAATCCTAACCGTACCCTAAACCGAGCCCTAACCCTAACACTAACCCTAACCCTAACCCTAACCCATACCCTACGCCGTACCCGAAACCCTCCCCGAACCCGAACCCTAAGCCGTACCCTAAGCCTAACCCTAAGCCTAACCCTAACCCTACGCTACCCTTGACTGCTTCTGCCTCCAATAGATTTCCTAAGCAATAGTGTTTTAAGGAACAGCTTAAAAAGAGAATCCTAATGTGATTTCTTTATAATGGGTGTGTTCCTTATCTTATCCTAGTGTCTAAACTCTTCTCCATGGCTGGACCCTCAAATAATATTCCTTTACGTGCTAAGGGGTATCTAGAGAGTGGGATAGGTTTAATAACTACCCTAACCCTAACGCGTACCCTAACCCTAACCCCTACCCTAACCCTAACACGTACCCTAATCCTAACCCGTACCCTAAACCGAGCCCTAACCCTAACACTAACCCTAACCCTAACCCTAACCCATACCCTACGCCGTACCCGCACCCCTCCCCGAACCCGTAACCTAAGCCGTACCCTAAGCCTAACCCTAAGCCTAACCCTAACCCTAGGCTACCCTTGACTGCTTCTGCCTCCAATAGATTTCCTAAGCACTACTGTTTTAAGGAACAGCTTAAAAAGAGAATCCTAATGTGATTTCTTTATAATGGGTGTGTTCCTTATGTTATCCTAGTGTCTAAACTCTTCTCCATGGCTGCACCCCCAAATAATATTCCCTTACGTGCTAAGGGGTATCTAGAGAGTGGGATAGGTTTAATAACTACCCTAACCCTAACGCGTACCCTAACCCTAACCCCTACCCTAACCCTAACACGTACCCTAATCCTAACCTGTACCCTAAACCGAGCCCTAACCCTAACACTAACCCTAACCCTAACCCTAACCCATACCCTACGCCGTACCCGCACCCCTCCCCGAACCCGTACCCTAAGCCATACCCTAAACCTAACCCTAAGCCTAACCCTAACCCTAGGCTACCCTTGACTGCTTCTGCCTCCAATAGATTTCCTAAGCACTAGTGTTTTAAGGAACAGCTTAAAAAGAGAATCCTAATGTGATTTCTTTATAATGGGTGTGTTCCTTATCTTATCCTAGTGTCTAAACTCTTCTCCATGGCTGGAACCTCAAATAATATTCCTTTACGTGCTAAGGGGTATCTAGAGAGTGGGATAGGTTTAATAACTACCCTAACCCTAACGCGTAACCTAACCCTAACCCCTACCCTAACCCTAACACGTACCCTAATCCTAACCCGTACCCTAAACCGAGCCCTAACCCTAAAACTAACCCTAACCCTAACCCTAACCCATACCCTACGCCGTACCCGCACCCCTCCCCGAACCCGTACCCTAAGCCGTACCCTAAGCCTAACCCTAAGCCTAACCCTAACCCTAGGCTACCCTTGACTGCTTCTGCCTCCAATAGATTTCCTAAGCACTACTGTTTTAAGGAACAGCTTAAAAAGAGAATCCTAATGTGATTTCTTTATAATGGGTGTGTTCCTTATCTTATCCTAGTGTCTAAACTCTTCTCCATGGCTGCACCCCCAAATAATATTCCCTTACGTGCTAAGGGGTATCTAGAGAGTGGGATAGGTTTAATAACTACCCTAACCCTAACGCGTACCCTAACCCTAACCCCTACCCTAACCCTAACACGTACACTAATCCTAACCTGTACCCTAAACCGAGCCCTAACCCTAACACTAACCCTAACCCTAACCCTAACCCATACCCTACGCCGTACCCGCACCCCTCCCCGAACCCGTACCCTAAGCCATACCCTAAACCTAACCCTAAGCCTAACCCTAACCCTAGGCTACCCTTGACTGCTTCTGCCTCCAATTGATTTCCTAAGGAGTAGTGTTTTAAGGAACAGCTTAAAAAGAGAATCCTAAAGTGATTTCTTTATAATGGGTGTGTTCCTTATCTTATCCTAGTGTCTAAACTCTTCTCCATGGCTGGACCCCCAAATAATATTCCTTTACGTGCTAAGGGGGAGCTAGAGAGTGGGATAGGTTTACTAACTACCCTAGCCCTAATGCGTACCCTAACCCTAACCCCTATCCTAACCCTAACACGTACCCTAATCCTAACCCGTACCCTAAACCGAGCCCTAACCCTAACACTAACCCAAACCCTAACCCTAACCCATACCCTACGCCGTACCCGCACCCCTCCCCGAACCCGTAACCTAAGCCGTACCCTAAGCCTAACCCTAAGCCTAACCCTAACCCTAGGCTACCCTTGACTGCTTCTGCCTCCAATAGATTTCCTAAGCACTACTGTTTTAAGGAACAGCTTAAAAAGAGAATCCTAATGTGATTTCTTTATAATGGGTGTGTTCCTTATCTTATCCTAGTGTCTAAACTCTTCTCCATGGCTGCACCCCCAAATAATATTCCCTTACGTGCTAAGGGGTATCTAGAGAGTGGGATAGGTTTACTAACTACCCTAACCCTAACGCGTACCCTAACCCTAACCCCTACCCTAACCCTAACACGTACCCTAATCCTAACCTGTACCCTAAACCGAGCCCTAACCCTAACACTAACCCTAACCCTAACCCTAACCCATACCCTACGCCGTACCCGCACCCCTCCCCGAACCCGTACCCTAAGCCATACCCTAAACCTAACCCTAAGCCTAACCCTAACCCTAGGCTACCCTTGACTACTTCTGCCTCCAATAGATTTCCTAAGCACTACTGTTTTAAGGAACAGCTTAAAAAGAGAATCCTAATGTGATTTCTTTATAATGGGTGTGTTCCTTATCTTATCCTAGTGTCTAAACTCTTCTCCATGGCTGCACCCCCAAATAATATTCCCTTACGTGCTAAGGGGTATCTAGAGAGTGGGATAGGTTTAATAACTACCCTAACCCTAACGCGTACCCTAACCCTAACCCCTACCCTAACCCTAACACGTACACTAATCCTAACCTGTACCCTAAACCGAGCCCTAACCCTAACACTAACCCTAACCCTAACCCTAACCCATACCCTATGCCGTACCCGCACCCCTCCCCGAACCCGTACCCTAAGCCATACCCTAAACCTAACCCTAAGCCTAACCCTAACCCTAGGCTACCCTTGACTGCTTCTGCCTCCAATTGATTTCCTAATTAGTAGTGTTTTAAGGAACAGCTTAAAAAGAGAATCCTAAAGTGATTTCTTTATAATGGGTGTGTTCCTTATCTTATCCTAGTGTCTAAACTCTTCTCCATGGCTGGACCCCCAAATAATATTCCTTTACGTGCTAAGGGGGAGCTAGAGAGTGGGATAGGTTTACTAACTACCCTAGCCCTAATGCGTAACCTAACCCTAACCCCTACCCTAACCCTAACACGTACCCTAATCCTAACCCGTACCCTAAACCGAGCCCTAACCCTAACACTAACCCAAACCCTAACCCTAACCCATACCCTACGCCGTACCCGCACCCCTCCCCGAACCCGTAACCTAAGCCGTACCCTAAGCCTAACCCTAAGCCTAACCCTAACCCTAGGCTACCCTTGACTGCTTCTGCCTCCCATAGATTTCCTAAGCACTACTGTTTTAAGGAACAGCTTAAAAAGAGAATCCTAATGTGATTTCTTTATAATGGGTGTGTTCCTTATCTTATCCTAGTGTCTAAACTCTTCTCCATGGCTGCACCCCCAAATAATATTGCCTTACGTGCTAAGGGGTATCTAGAGAGTGGGATAGGTTTAATAACTACCCTAACCCTAATGTGTACTCTAACCCTAACCCCTACCCTAACACTAACACGTACCCTAATCCTAACCCGTACCCTAAACCGAGCCCTAACCCTAACACTAACCCAAACCCTAACCCTAACCCATACCCTACGCCGTACACGAACACCTCCCCGAACCCATACCCCAAGCCGTACCCTAAACCTAACCCTAAGCCTAACCCTAACCCTAGGCTACCCTTGACTGCTTCTGCCTCCAATAGATTTCCTAAGCACTAGTGTTTTAAGGAACAGCTTAAAAAGAGAATCCTAATGTGATTTCTTTATAATGGGTGTGTTCCTTATCTTATCCTAGTGTCTAAACTCTTCTCCATGGCTGGACCCTCAAATAATATTCCTTTACGTGCTAAGGGGTATCTAGAGAGTGGGATAGGTTTAATAACTACCCTAACCCTAACGCGTACCCTAACCCTAACCGCTACCCTAACCCTAACACGTACCCTAATCCTAACCCGTACCCTAAACCGAGCCCTAACCCTAACACTAACCCTAACCCTAACCCTAACCCATACCCTACGCCGTACCCGCACCCCTCCCCGAACCCGTACCCTAAGCCGTACCCTAAGCCTAACCCTAAGCCTAACCCTAACCCTAGGCTACCCTTGACTACTTCTGCCTCCAATAGATTTCCTAAGCACTACTGTTTTAAGGAACAGCTTAAAAAGAGAATCCTAATGTGATTTCTTTATAATGGGTGTGTTCCTTATCTTATCCTAGTGTCTAAACTCTTCTCCATGGCTGGACCCCCAAATAATATTCCTTTACGTGCTAAGGGGGAGCTAGAGAGTGGGATAGGTTTACTAACTACCCTAGCCCTAATGCGTAACCTAACCCTAACCCCTACCCTAACCCTAACACGTACCCTAATCCTAACCCGTACCCTAAACCGAGCCCTAACCCTAACACTAACCCAAACCCTAACCCTAACCCATACCCTACGCCGTACCCGCACCCCTCCCCGAACCCGTAACCTAAGCCGTACCCTAAGCCTAACCCTAAGCCTAACCCTAACCCTAGGCTACCCTTGACTGCTTCTGCCTCCCATAGATTTCCTAAGCACTACTGTTTTAAGGAACAGCTTAAAAAGAGAATCCTAATGTGATTTCTTTATAATGGGTGTGTTCCTTATCTTATCCTAGTGTCTAAATTCTTCTCCATTGCTGGAACCCCAAATAATATTCCTTTACGTGCTAAGGGGTATCTAGAGAGTGGGATAGGTTTACTAACTACCCTAACCCTAATGCGTACCCTAACCCTAACCCCTACCCTAAACCTAACACGTACCCTAATCCTAACCGTACCCTAAACCGAGCCCTAACCCTAACACTAACCCTAACCCTAACCCTAACCCATACCCTACGCCGTACCCGAAACCCTCCCCGAACCCGAACCCTAAGCCGTACCCTAAGCCTAACCCTAAGCCTAACCCTAACCCTACGCTACCCTTGACTGCTTCTGCCTCCAATAGATTTCCTAAGCAATAGTGTTTTAAGGAACAGCTTAAAAAGAGAATCCTAATGTGATTTCTTTATAATGGGTGTGTTCCTTATCTTATCCTAGTGTCTAAACTCTTCTCCATGGCTGGACCCTCAAATAATATTCCTTTACGTGCTAAGGGGTATCTAGAGAGTGGGATAGGTTTAATAACTACCCTAACCCTAACGCGTACCCTAACCCTAACCCCTACCCTAACCCTAACACGTACCCTAATCCTAACCCGTACCCTAAACCGAGCCCTAACCCTAACACTAACCCTAACCCTAACCCTAACCCATACCCTACGCCGTACCCGCACCCCTCCCCGAACCCGTAACCTAAGCCGTACCCTAAGCCTAACCCTAAGCCTAACCCTAACCCTAGGCTACCCTTGACTGCTTCTGCCTCCAATAGATTTCCTAAGCACTACTGTTTTAAGGAACAGCTTAAAAAGAGAATCCTAATGTGATTTCTTTATAATGGGTGTGTTCCTTATGTTATCCTAGTGTCTAAACTCTTCTCCATGGCTGCACCCCCAAATAATATTCCCTTACGTGCTAAGGGGTATCTAGAGAGTGGGATAGGTTTAATAACTACCCTAACCCTAACGCGTACCCTAACCCTAACCCCTACCCTAACCCTAACACGTACCCTAATCCTAACCTGTACCCTAAACCGAGCCCTAACCCTAACACTAACCCTAACCCTAACCCTAACCCATACCCTACGCCGTACCCGCACCCCTCCCCGAACCCGTACCCTAAGCCATACCCTAAACCTAACCCTAAGCCTAACCCTAACCCTAGGCTACCCTTGACTGCTTCTGCCTCCAATAGATTTCCTAAGCACTAGTGTTTTAAGGAACAGCTTAAAAAGAGAATCCTAATGTGATTTCTTTATAATGGGTGTGTTCCTTATCTTATCCTAGTGTCTAAACTCTTCTCCATGGCTGGAACCTCAAATAATATTCCTTTACGTGCTAAGGGGTATCTAGAGAGTGGGATAGGTTTAATAACTACCCTAACCCTAACGCGTAACCTAACCCTAACCCCTACCCTAACCCTAACACGTACCCTAATCCTAACCCGTACCCTAAACCGAGCCCTAACCCTAAAACTAACCCTAACCCTAACCCTAACCCATACCCTACGCCGTACCCGCACCCCTCCCCGAACCCGTACCCTAAGCCGTACCCTAAGCCTAACCCTAAGCCTAACCCTAACCCTAGGCTACCCTTGACTGCTTCTGCCTCCAATAGATTTCCTAAGCACTACTGTTTTAAGGAACAGCTTAAAAAGAGAATCCTAATGTGATTTCTTTATAATGGGTGTGTTCCTTATCTTATCCTAGTGTCTAAACTCTTCTCCATGGCTGCACCCCCAAATAATATTCCCTTACGTGCTAAGGGGTATCTAGAGAGTGGGATAGGTTTAATAACTACCCTAACCCTAACGCGTACCCTAACCCTAACCCCTACCCTAACCCTAACACGTACACTAATCCTAACCTGTACCCTAAACCGAGCCCTAACCCTAACACTAACCCTAACCCTAACCCTAACCCATACCCTACGCCGTACCCGCACCCCTCCCCGAACCCGTACCCTAAGCCATACCCTAAACCTAACCCTAAGCCTAACCCTAACCCTAGGCTACCCTTGACTGCTTCTGCCTCCAATTGATTTCCTAAGGAGTAGTGTTTTAAGGAACAGCTTAAAAAGAGAATCCTAAAGTGATTTCTTTATAATGGGTGTGTTCCTTATCTTATCCTAGTGTCTAAACTCTTCTCCATGGCTGGACCCCCAAATAATATTCCTTTACGTGCTAAGGGGGAGCTAGAGAGTGGGATAGGTTTACTAACTACCCTAGCCCTAATGCGTACCCTAACCCTAACCCCTATCCTAACCCTAACACGTACCCTAATCCTAACCCGTACCCTAAACCGAGCCCTAACCCTAACACTAACCCAAACCCTAACCCTAACCCATACCCTACGCCGTACCCGCACCCCTCCCCGAACCCGTAACCTAAGCCGTACCCTAAGCCTAACCCTAAGCCTAACCCTAACCCTAGGCTACCCTTGACTGCTTCTGCCTCCAATAGATTTCCTAAGCACTACTGTTTTAAGGAACAGCTTAAAAAGAGAATCCTAATGTGATTTCTTTATAATGGGTGTGTTCCTTATCTTATCCTAGTGTCTAAACTCTTCTCCATGGCTGCACCCCCAAATAATATTCCCTTACGTGCTAAGGGGTATCTAGAGAGTGGGATAGGTTTACTAACTACCCTAACCCTAACGCGTACCCTAACCCTAACCCCTACCCTAACCCTAACACGTACCCTAATCCTAACCTGTACCCTAAACCGAGCCCTAACCCTAACACTAACCCTAACCCTAACCCTAACCCATACCCTACGCCGTACCCGCACCCCTCCCCGAACCCGTACCCTAAGCCATACCCTAAACCTAACCCTAAGCCTAACCCTAACCCTAGGCTACCCTTGACTGCTTCTGCCTCCAATTGATTTCCTAAGCAGTAGTGTTTTAAGGAACAGCTTAAAAAGAGAATCCTAAAGTGATTTCTTTATAATGGGTGTGTTCCTTATCTTATCCTAGTGTCTAAACTCTTCTCCATGGCTGGACCCCCAAATAATATTCCTTTACGTGCTAAGGGGGAGCTAGAGAGTGGGATAGGTTTACTAACTACCCTAGCCCTAACGCGTAACCAAACCCTAACCCCTACCCTAACCCTAACACGTACCCTAATCCTAACCCGTACCCTAAACCGAGCCCTAACCCTAACACTAACCCAAACCCTAACCCTAACCCATACCCTACGCCGTACACGAACACCTCCCCGAACCCATACCCCAAGCCGTACCCTAAACCTAACCCTAAGCCTAACCCTAACCCTAGGCTACCCTTGACTGCTTCTGCCTCCAATAGATTTCCTAAGCACTAGTGTTTTAAGGAACAGCTTAAAAAGAGAATCCTAATGTGATTTCTTTATAATGGGTGTGTTCCTTATCTTATCCTAGTGTCTAAACTCTTCTCCATGGCTGGACCCTCAAATAATATTCCTTTACGTGCTAAGGGGTATCTAGAGAGTGGGATAGGTTTAATAACTAGCCTAACCCTAACGCGTACCCTAACCCTAACCGCTACCCTAACCCTAACACGTACCCTAATCCTAACCCGTACCCTAAACCGAGCCCTAACCCTAACACTAACCCTAACCCTAACCCTAACCCATACCCTACGCCGTACCCGCACCCCTCCCCGAACCCGTACCCTAAGCCGTACCCTAAGCCTAACCCTAAGCCTAACCCTAACCCTAGGCTACCCTTGACTACTTCTGCCTCCAATAGATTTCCTAAGCACTACTGTTTTAAGGAACAGCTTAAAAAGAGAATCCTAATGTGATTTCTTTATAATGGGTGTGTTCCTTATCTTATCCTAGTGTCTAAACTCTTCTCCATGGCTGCACCCCCAAATAATATTCCCTTACGTGCTAAGGGGTATCTAGAGAGTGGGATAGGTTTAATAACTACCCTAACCCTAACGCGTACCCTAACCCTAACCCCTACCCTAACCCTAACACGTACACTAATCCTAACCTGTACCCTAAACCGAGCCCTAACCCTAACACTAACCCTAACCCTAACCCTAACCCATACCCTATGCCGTACCCGCACCCCTCCCCGAACCCGTACCCTAAGCCATACCCTAAACCTAACCCTAAGCCTAACCCTAACCCTAGGCTACCCTTGACTGCTTCTGCCTCCAATTGATTTCCTAATTAGTAGTGTTTTAAGGAACAGCTTAAAAAGAGAATCCTAAAGTGATTTCTTTATAATGGGTGTGTTCCTTATCTTATCCTAGTGTCTAAACTCTTCTCCATGGCTGGACCCCCAAATAATATTCCTTTACGTGCTAAGGGGGAGCTAGAGAGTGGGATAGGTTTACTAACTACCCTAGCCCTAATGCGTAACCTAACCCTAACCCCTACCCTAACCCTAACACGTACCCTAATCCTAACCCGTACCCTAAACCGAGCCCTAACCCTAACACTAACCCAAACCCTAACCCTAACCCATACCCTACGCCGTACCCGCACCCCTCCCCGAACCCGTAACCTAAGCCGTACCCTAAGCCTAACCCTAAGCCTAACCCTAACCCTAGGCTACCCTTGACTGCTTCTGCCTCCCATAGATTTCCTAAGCACTACTGTTTTAAGGAACAGCTTAAAAAGAGAATCCTAATGTGATTTCTTTATAATGGGTGTGTTCCTTATCTTATCCTAGTGTCTAAACTCTTCTCCATGGCTGCACCCCCAAATAATATTGCCTTACGTGCTAAGGGGTATCTAGAGAGTGGGATAGGTTTAATAACTACCCTAACCCTAATGCGTACTCTAACCCTAACCCCTACCCTAACACTAACACGTACCCTAATCCTAACCCGTACCCTAAACCGAGCCCTAACCCTAACACTAACCCAAACCCTAACCCTAACCCATACCCTACGCCGTACACGAACACCTCCCCGAACCCATACCCCAAGCCGTACCCTAAACCTAACCCTAAGCCTAACCCTAACCCTAGGCTACCCTTGACTGCTTCTGCCTCCAATTGATTTCCTAAGTAGTAGTGTTTTAAGGAACAGCTTAAAAAGAGAATCCTAATGTGATTTCTTTATAATGGGTGTGTTCCTTATCTTATCCTAGTGTCTAAACTCTTCTCCATGGCTGGACCCTCAAATAATATTCCTTTACGTGCTAAGGGGTATCTAGAGAGTGGGATAGGTTTAATAACTACCCTAACCCTAACGCGTACCCTAACCCTAACCGCTACCCTAACCCTAACACGTACCCTAATCCTAACCCGTACCCTAAACCGAGCCCTAACCCTAACACTAACCCTAACCCTAACCCTAACCCATACCCTACGCCGTACCCGCACCCCTCCCCGAACCCGTACCCTAAGCCGTACCCTAAGCCTAACCCTAAGCCTAACCCTAACCCTAGGCTACCCTTGACTACTTCTGCCTCCAATAGATTTCCTAAGCACTACTGTTTTAAGGAACAGCTTAAAAAGAGAATCCTAATGTGATTTCTTTATAATGGGTGTGTTCCTTATCTTATCCTAGTGTCTAAACTCTTCTCCATGGCTGCACCCCCAAATAATATTCCCTTACGTGCTAAGGGGTATCTAGAGAGTGGGATAGGTTTAATAACTACCCTAACCCTAACGCGTACCCTAACCCTAACCCCTACCCTAACCCTAACACGTACACTAATCCTAACCTGTACCCTAAACCGAGCCCTAACCCTAACACTAACCCTAACCCTAACCCTAACCCATACCCTATGCCGTACCCGCACCCCTCCCCGAACCCGTACCCTAAGCCATACCCTAAACCTAACCCTAAGCCTAACCCTAACCCTAGGCTACCCTTGACTGCTTCTGCCTCCAATTGATTTCCTAAGCAGTAGTGTTTTAAGGAACAGCTTAAAAAGAGAATCCTAAAGTGATTTCTTTATAATGGGTGTGTTCCTTATCTTATCCTAGTGTCTAAACTCTTCTCCATGGCTGGACCCCCAAATAATATTCCTTTACGTGCTAAGGGGGAGCTAGAGAGTGGGATAGGTTTACTAACTACCCTAGCCCTAATGCGTAACCTAACCCTAACCCCTACCCTAACCCTAACACGTACCCTAATCCTAACCCGTACCCTAAACCGAGCCCTAACCCTAACACTAACCCAAACCCTAACCCTAACCCATACCCTACGCCGTACCCGCACCCCTCCCCGAACCCGTAACCTAAGCCGTACCCTAAGCCGTACCCTAAGCCTAACCCTAACCCTAGGCTACCCTTGACTGCTTCTGCCTCCCATAGATTTCCTAAGCACTACTGTTTTAAGGAACAGCTTAAAAAGAGAATCCTAATGTGATTTCTTTATAATGGGTGTGTTCCTTATCTTATCCTAGTGTCTAAACTCTTCTCCATGGCTGCACCCCCAAATAATATTGCCTTACGTGCTAAGGGGTATCTAGAGAGTGGGATAGGTTTAATAACTACCCTAACCCTAATGCGTACTCTAACCCTAACCCCTACCCTAACACTAACACGTACCCTAATCCTAACCCGTACCCTAAACCGAGCGCTACCCCTAACACTAACACTAACCCTAACCCTAACCCATACCCTACGCCGTACCTGAACCCCTCCCCAAACCCGTACCCTAAGCCGTACCCTAAGCCTAACCCTAAGCCTAACACTAACCCTAGGCTACCCTTGACTGCTTCTGCCTCCAATAGATTTCCTAAGCACTAGTGTTTTAAGCAACAGCTTAAAAAGAGAATCCTAATGTGATTTCTTTATAATGGGTGTGTTCCTTATCTTATCCTAGTGTCTAAATTCTTCTCCATTGCTGGAACCCCAAGTAATATTCCTTTACGTGCTAAGGGGTATCTAGAGAGTGGGATAGGTTTACTAACTACCCTAACCCTAACGCGTACCCTAACCCTAACCCCTACCCTAAACCTAACACGTACCCTAATCCTAACCGTACCCTAAACCGAGCCCTAACCCTAACACTAACCCTAACCCTAACCCTAACCCATACCCTACGCCGTACCCGAAACCCTCCCCGAACCCGTACCCTAAGCCGTACCCTAAGCCTAACCCTAAGCCTAACCCTAACCCTAGGCTACCCTTGACTGCTTCTGCCTCCAATAGATTTCCTAAGCACTACTGTTTTAAGGAACAGCTTAAAAAGAGAATCCTAATGTGATTTCTTTATAATGGGTGTGTTCCTTATCTTATCCTAGTGTCTAAACTCTTCTCCATGGCTGCACCCCCAAATAATATTCCCTTACGTGCTAAGGGGTATCTAGAGAGTGGGATAGGTTTAATAACTACCCTAACCCTAATGCGTACTCTAACCCTAACCCCTACTCTAACACTAACACGTACCCTAATCCTAACCCGTACCCTAAACCGAGCCCTAACCCTAACACTAACACTAACCCTAACCCTAACCCATACCCTACGCCGTACCTGAACCCCTCCCCAAACCCGTACCCTAAGCCGTACCCTAAGCCTAACCCTAAGCCTAACACTAACCCTAGGCTACCCTTGACTGCTTCTGCCTCCAATAGATTTCCTAAGCACTAGTGTTTTAAGCAACAGCTTAAAAAGAGAATCCTAATGTGATTTCTTTATAATGGGTGTGTTCCTTATCTTATCCTAGTGTCTAAATTCTTCTCCATTGCTGGAACCCCAAATAATATTCCTTTACGTGCTAAGGGGAGCTAGAGAGTGGGATAGGTTTACTAACTACCCTAGCCCTAATGCGTAACCTAACCCTAACCCCTACCCTAACCCTAACACGTACCCTAATCCTAACCCGTACCCTAAACCGAGCCCTAACCCTAACACTAACCCAAACCCTAACCCTAACCCATACCCTACGCCGTACACGAACACCTCCCCGAACCCATACCCCAAGCCGTACCCTAACCCTAACCCTAAGCCTAACCCTAACCCTAGGCTACCCTTGACTGCTTCTGCCTCCAATAGATTTCCTAAGCACTAGTGTTTTAAGAACAGCTTAAAAAGAGAATCCTAAAGTGATTTCTTTATAATGGGTGTGTTCCTTATCTTATCCTAGTGTCTAAATTCTTTTCCATGGCTGGAACCCCAAATAATATTCCTTTACGTGCTAAGGGGTATCTAGAGAGTGGGATAGGTTTACTAACTACCCTAACCCTAACGCGTACCCTAACCCTAACCCCTACCCTAAACCTAACACGTACCCTAATCCTAACCGTACCCTAAACCGAGCCCTAACCCTAACACTAACCCAAACCCTAACCCTAACCCATACCCTACGCCGTACCCGAAAAGCTCCCCGAACACGTACCCTAAGCCGTACCCTAAGCCTAACCCTAAGCCTAACCCTAACCCTACGCTACCCTTGACTGCTTCTGCCTCCAATAGATTTCCTAAGCACTAGTGTTTTAAGGAACAGCTTAAAAAGAGAATCCTAATGTGATTTCTTTATAATGGGTGTGTTCCTTATCTTATCCTAGTGTCTAAACTCTTCTCCATGGCTGGACCCTCAAATAATATTCCTTTACGTGCTAAGGGGTATCTAGAGAGTGGGATAGGTTTAATAACTACCCTAACCCTAATGCGTACCCTAACCCTAACCCCTACCCTAACCCTAACACGTACCCTAATCCTAACCCGTACCCTAAACCGAGCCCTAACCCTAACACTAACCCTAACCCTAACCCTAACCCATACCCTACGCCGTACCCGCACCCCTCCCCGAACCCGTACCCTAAGCCGTACCCTAAGCCTAACCCTAAGCCTAACCCTAACCCTAGGCTACCCTTGACTGCTTCTGCCTCCAATAGATTTCCTAAGCACTACTGTTTTAAGGAACAGCTTAAAAAGTGAATCCTAATGTGATTTCTTTATAATGGGTGTGTTCCTTATCTTATCCTAGTGTCTAAACTCTTCTCCATGGCTGCACCCCCAAATAATATTGCCTTACGTGCTAAGGGGTATCTAGAGAGTGGGATAGGTTTAATAACTACCCTAACCCTAATGCGTACTCTAACCCTAACCCCTACTCTAACACTAACACGTACCCTAATCCTAACCCGTACCCTAAACCGAGCCCTAACCCTAACACTAACACTAACCCTAACCCTAACCCATACCCTACGCCGTACCTGAACCCCTCCCCAAACCCGTACCCTAAGCCGTACCCTAAGCCTAACTCTAAGCCTAACACTAACCCTAGGCTACCCTTGACTGCTTCTGCCTCCAATAGATTTCCTAAGCACTAGTGTTTTAAGCAACAGCTTAAAAAGAGAATCCTAATGTGATTTCTTTATAATGGGTGTGTTCCTTATCTTATCCTAGTGTCTAAATTCTTCTCCATTGCTGGAACCCCAAATAATATTCCTTTACGTGCTAAGGGGTATCTAGACAGTGGGATAGGTTTACTAACTACCCTAACCCTAACGCGTACTCTAACCCTAACCCCTACCCTAAACCTAACACGTACCCTAATCCTAACCGTACCCTAAACCGAGCCCTAACCCTAACACTAACCCTAACCCTAACCCTAACCCATACCCTACGCCGTACCCGAAACCCTCCCCGAACACGTACCCTAAGCCGTACCCTAAGCCTAACCCTAAGCCTAACCCTAACCCTACGCTACCCTTGACTGCTTCTGCCTCCAATAGATTTCCTAAGCACTAGTGTTTTAAGGAACAGCTTAAAAAGAGAATCCTAATGTGATTTCTTTATAATGGGTGTGTTCCTTATCTTATCCTAGTGTCTAAACTCTTCTCCATGGCTGGACCCTCAAATAATATTCCTTTACGTGCTAAGGGGTATCTAGAGAGTGGGATAGGTTTAATAACTACCCTAACCCTAATGCGTACCCTAACCCTAACCCCTACCCTAACCCTAACACGTACCCTAATCCTAACCCGTACCCTAAACCGAGCCCTAACCCTAACCCTAACCCTAACCCTAACCTAACCCTAACCCCTACCCTAACCCTAACACGTACCCTAATCCTAACCCGTACCCTAAACCGAGCCCTAACCCTAAAACTAACCCTAACCCTAACCCTAACCCATACCCTACGCCGTACCCGCACCCCTCCCCGAACCCGTACCCTAAGCCGTACCCTAAGCCTAACCCTAAGCCTAACCCTAACCCTAGGCTACCCTTGACTGCTTCTGCCTCCAATAGATTTCCTAAGCACTACTGTTTTAAGGAACAGCTTAAAAAGAGAATCCTAATGTGATTTCTTTATAATGGGTGTGTTCCTTATCTTATCCTAGTGTCTAAACTCTTCTCCATGGCTGCACCCCCAAATAATATTCCCTTACGTGCTAAGGGGTATCTAGAGAGTGGGATAGGTTTAATAACTACCCTAACCCTAACGCGTACCCTAACCCTAACCCCTACCCTAACCCTAACACGTACACTAATCCTAACCTGTACCCTAAACCGAGCCCTAACCCTAACACTAACCCTAACCCTAACCCTAACCCATACCCTACGCCGTACCCGCACCCCTCCCCGAACCCGTACCCTAAGCCGTACCCTAAGCCTAACCCTAAGCCTAACCCTAACCCTAGGCTACCCTTGACTACTTCTGCCTCCAATAGATTTCCTAAGCACTACTGTTTTAAGGAACAGCTTAAAAAGAGAATCCTAATGTGATTTCTTTATAATGGGTGTGTTCCTTATCTTATCCTAGTGTCTAAACTCTTCTCCATGGCTGGACCCCCAAATAATATTCCTTTACGTGCTAAGGGGGAGCTAGAGAGTGGGATAGGTTTACTAACTACCCTAGCCCTAATGCGTAACCTAACCCTAACCCCTACCCTAACCCTAACACGTACCCTAATCCTAACCCGTACCCTAAACCGAGCCCTAACCCTAACACTAACCCAAACCCTAACCCTAACCCATACCCTACGCCGTACCCGCACCCCTCCCCGAACCCGTAACCTAAGCCGTACCCTAAGCCTAACCCTAAGCCTAACCCTAACCCTAGGCTACCCTTGACTGCTTCTGCCTCCCATAGATTTCCTAAGCACTACTGTTTTAAGGAACAGCTTAAAAAGAGAATCCTAATGTGATTTCTTTATAATGGGTGTGTTCCTTATCTTATCCTAGTGTCTAAACTCTTCTCCATGGCTGCACCCCCAAATAATATTGCCTTACGTGCTAAGGGGTATCTAGAGAGTGGGATAGGTTTAATAACTACCCTAACCCTAATGCGTACTCTAACCCTAACCCCTACCCTAACACTAACACGTACCCTAATCCTAACCCGTACCCTAAACCGAGCCCTAACCCTAACACTAACCCAAACCCTAACCCTAACCCATACCCTACGCCGTACACGAACACCTCCCCGAACCCATACCCCAAGCCGTACCCTAAACCTAACCCTAAGCCTAACCCTAACCCTAGGCTACCCTTGACTGCTTCTGCCTCCAATTGATTTCCTAAGTAGTAGTGTTTTAAGGAACAGCTTAAAAAGAGAATCCTAATGTGATTTCTTTATAATGGGTGTGTTCCTTATCTTATCCTAGTGTCTAAACTCTTCTCCATGGCTGGACCCTCAAATAATATTCCTTTACGTGCTAAGGGGTATCTAGAGAGTGGGATAGGTTTAATAACTACCCTAACCCTAACGCGTACCCTAACCCTAACCGCTACCCTAACCCTAACACGTACCCTAATCCTAACCCGTACCCTAAACCGAGCCCTAACCCTAACACTAACCCTAACCCTAACCCTAACCCATACCCTACGCCGTACCCGCACCCCTCCCCGAACCCGTACCCTAAGCCGTACCCTAAGCCTAACCCTAAGCCTAACCCTAACCCTAGGCTACCCTTGACTACTTCTGCCTCCAATAGATTTCCTAAGCACTACTGTTTTAAGGAACAGCTTAAAAAGAGAATCCTAATGTGATTTCTTTATAATGGGTGTGTTCCTTATCTTATCCTAGTGTCTAAACTCTTCTCCATGGCTGCACCCCCAAATAATATTCCCTTACGTGCTAAGGGGTATCTAGAGAGTGGGATAGGTTTAATAACTACCCTAACCCTAACGCGTACCCTAACCCTAACCCCTACCCTAACCCTAACACGTACACTAATCCTAACCTGTACCCTAAACCGAGCCCTAACCCTAACACTAACCCTAACCCTAACCCTAACCCATACCCTATGCCGTACCCGCACCCCTCCCCGAACCCGTACCCTAAGCCATACCCTAAACCTAACCCTAAGCCTAACCCTAACCCTAGGCTACCCTTGACTGCTTCTGCCTCCAATTGATTTCCTAAGCAGTAGTGTTTTAAGGAACAGCTTAAAAAGAGAATCCTAAAGTGATTTCTTTATAATGGGTGTGTTCCTTATCTTATCCTAGTGTCTAAACTCTTCTCCATGGCTGGACCCCCAAATAATATTCCTTTACGTGCTAAGGGGGAGCTAGAGAGTGGGATAGGTTTACTAACTACCCTAGCCCTAATGCGTAACCTAACCCTAACCCCTACCCTAACCCTAACACGTACCCTAATCCTAACCCGTACCCTAAACCGAGCCCTAACCCTAACACTAACCCAAACCCTAACCCTAACCCATACCCTACGCCGTACCCGCACCCCTCCCCGAACCCGTAACCTAAGCCGTACCCTAAGCCGTACCCTAAGCCTAACCCTAACCCTAGGCTACCCTTGACTGCTTCTGCCTCCCATAGATTTCCTAAGCACTACTGTTTTAAGGAACAGCTTAAAAAGAGAATCCTAATGTGATTTCTTTATAATGGGTGTGTTCCTTATCTTATCCTAGTGTCTAAACTCTTCTCCATGGCTGCACCCCCAAATAATATTGCCTTACGTGCTAAGGGGTATCTAGAGAGTGGGATAGGTTTAATAACTACCCTAACCCTAATGCGTACTCTAACCCTAACCCCTACCCTAACACTAACACGTACCCTAATCCTAACCCGTACCCTAAACCGAGCGCTACCCCTAACACTAACACTAACCCTAACCCTAACCCATACCCTACGCCGTACCTGAACCCCTCCCCAAACCCGTACCCTAAGCCGTACCCTAAGCCTAACCCTAAGCCTAACACTAACCCTAGGCTACCCTTGACTGCTTCTGCCTCCAATAGATTTCCTAAGCACTAGTGTTTTAAGCAACAGCTTAAAAAGAGAATCCTAATGTGATTTCTTTATAATGGGTGTGTTCCTTATCTTATCCTAGTGTCTAAATTCTTCTCCATTGCTGGAACCCCAAGTAATATTCCTTTACGTGCTAAGGGGTATCTAGAGAGTGGGATAGGTTTACTAACTACCCTAACCCTAACGCGTACCCTAACCCTAACCCCTACCCTAAACCTAACACGTACCCTAATCCTAACCGTACCCTAAACCGAGCCCTAACCCTAACACTAACCCTAACCCTAACCCTAACCCATACCCTACGCCGTACCCGAAACCCTCCCCGAACCCGTACCCTAAGCCGTACCCTAAGCCTAACCCTAAGCCTAACCCTAACCCTACGCTACCCTAGACTGCTTCTGCCTCCAATAGATTTCCTAAGCACTAGTGTTTTAAGCAACAGCTTAAAAAGAGAATCCTAATGTGATTTCTTTATAATGGGTGTGTTCCTTATCTTATCCTAGTGTCTAAACTCTTCTCCATGGCTGGACCCTCAAATAATATTCCTTTACGTGCTAAGGGGTATCTAGAGAGTGGGATAGGTTTAATAACTACCCTAACCCTAACGCGTACCCTAACCCTAACCCCTACCCTAACCCTAACACGTACCCTAATCCTAACCCGTACCCTAAACCGAGCCCTAACCCTAACACTAACCCTAACCCTAACCCTAACCCATACCCTACGCCGTACCCGCACCCCTCCCCGAACCCGTAACCTAAGCCGTACCCTAAGCCTAACCCTAAGCCTAACCCTAACCCTAGGCTACCCTTGACTGCTTCTGCCTCCAATAGATTTCCTAAGCACTACTGTTTTAAGGAACAGCTTAAAAAGAGAATCCTAATGTGATTTCTTTATAATGGGTGTGTTCCTTATCTTATCCTAGTGTCTAAACTCTTCTCCATGGCTGCACCCCCAAATAATATTCCCTTACGTGCTAAGGGGTATCTAGAGAGTGGGATAGGTTTAATAACTACCCTAACCCTAATGCGTACTCTAACCCTAACCCCTACTCTAACACTAACACGTACCCTAATCCTAACCCGTACCCTAAACCGAGCCCTAACCCTAACACTAACACTAACCCTAACCCTAACCCATACCCTACGCCGTACCTGAACCCCTCCCCAAACCCGTACCCTAAGCCGTACCCTAAGCCTAACCCTAAGCCTAACACTAACCCTAGGCTACCCTTGACTGCTTCTGCCTCCAATAGATTTCCTAAGCACTAGTGTTTTAAGCAACAGCTTAAAAAGAGAATCCTAATGTGATTTCTTTATAATGGGTGTGTTCCTTATCTTATCCTAGTGTCTAAATTCTTCTCCATTGCTGGAACCCCAAATAATATTCCTTTACGTGCTAAGGGGAGCTAGAGAGTGGGATAGGTTTACTAACTACCCTAGCCCTAATGCGTAACCTAACCCTAACCCCTACCCTAACCCTAACACGTACCCTAATCCTAACCCGTACCCTAAACCGAGCCCTAACCCTAACACTAACCCAAACCCTAACCCTAACCCATACCCTACGCCGTACACGAACACCTCCCCGAACCCATACCCCAAGCCGTACCCTAACCCTAACCCTAAGCCTAACCCTAACCCTAGGCTACCCTTGACTGCTTCTGCCTCCAATAGATTTCCTAAGCACTAGTGTTTTAAGAACAGCTTAAAAAGAGAATCCTAAAGTGATTTCTTTATAATGGGTGTGTTCCTTATCTTATCCTAGTGTCTAAATTCTTTTCCATGGCTGGAACCCCAAATAATATTCCTTTACGTGCTAAGGGGTATCTAGAGAGTGGGATAGGTTTACTAACTACCCTAACCCTAACGCGTACCCTAACCCTAACCCCTACCCTAAACCTAACACGTACCCTAATCCTAACCGTACCCTAAACCGAGCCCTAACCCTAACACTAACCCAAACCCTAACCCTAACCCATACCCTACGCCGTACCCGAAAAGCTCCCCGAACACGTACCCTAAGCCGTACCCTAAGCCTAACCCTAAGCCTAACCCTAACCCTACGCTACCCTTGACTGCTTCTGCCTCCAATAGATTTCCTAAGCACTAGTGTTTTAAGGAACAGCTTAAAAAGAGAATCCTAATGTGATTTCTTTATAATGGGTGTGTTCCTTATCTTATCCTAGTGTCTAAACTCTTCTCCATGGCTGGACCCTCAAATAATATTCCTTTACGTGCTAAGGGGTATCTAGAGAGTGGGATAGGTTTAATAACTACCCTAACCCTAATGCGTACCCTAACCCTAACCCCTACCCTAACCCTAACACGTACCCTAATCCTAACCCGTACCCTAAACCGAGCCCTAACCCTAACACTAACCCTAACCCTAACCCTAACCCATACCCTACGCCGTACCCGCACCCCTCCCCGAACCCGTACCCTAAGCCGTACCCTAAGCCTAACCCTAAGCCTAACCCTAACCCTAGGCTACCCTTGACTGCTTCTGCCTCCAATAGATTTCCTAAGCACTACTGTTTTAAGGAACAGCTTAAAAAGAGAATCCTAATGTGATTTCTTTATAATGGGTGTGTTCCTTATCTTATCCTAGTGTCTAAACTCTTCTCCATGGCTGCACCCCCAAATAATATTGCCTTACGTGCTAAGGGGTATCTAGAGAGTGGGATAGGTTTAATAACTACCCTAACCCTAATGCGTACTCTAACCCTAACCCCTACTCTAACACTAACACGTACCCTAATCCTAACCCGTACCCTAAACCGAGCCCTAACCCTAACACTAACACTAACCCTAACCCTAACCCATACCCTACGCCGTACCTGAACCCCTCCCCAAACCCGTACCCTAAGCCGTACCCTAAGCCTAACTCTAAGCCTAACACTAACCCTAGGCTACCCTTGACTGCTTCTGCCTCCAATAGATTTCCTAAGCACTAGTGTTTTAAGCAACAGCTTAAAAAGAGAATCCTAATGTGATTTCTTTATAATGGGTGTGTTCCTTATCTTATCCTAGTGTCTAAATTCTTCTCCATTGCTGGAACCCCAAATAATATTCCTTTACGTGCTAAGGGGTATCTAGACAGTGGGATAGGTTTACTAACTACCCTAACCCTAACGCGTACTCTAACCCTAACCCCTACCCTAAACCTAACACGTACCCTAATCCTAACCGTACCCTAAACCGAGCCCTAACCCTAACACTAACCCTAACCCTAACCCTAACCCATACCCTACGCCGTACCCGAAACCCTCCCCGAACACGTACCCTAAGCCGTACCCTAAGCCTAACCCTAAGCCTAACCCTAACCCTACGCTACCCTTGACTGCTTCTGCCTCCAATAGATTTCCTAAGCACTAGTGTTTTAAGGAACAGCTTAAAAAGAGAATCCTAATGTGATTTCTTTATAATGGGTGTGTTCCTTATCTTATCCTAGTGTCTAAACTCTTCTCCATGGCTGGACCCTCAAATAATATTCCTTTACGTGCTAAGGGGTATCTAGAGAGTGGGATAGGTTTAATAACTACCCTAACCCTAATGCGTACCCTAACCCTAACCCCTACCCTAACCCTAACACGTACCCTAATCCTAACCCGTACCCTAAACCGAGCCCTAACCCTAACCCTAACCCTAACCCTAACCTAACCCTAACCCCTACCCTAACCCTAACACGTACCCTAATCCTAACCCGTACCCTAAACCGAGCCCTAACCCTAAAACTAACCCTAACCCTAACCCTAACCCATACCCTACGCCGTACCCGCACCCCTCCCCGAACCCGTACCCTAAGCCGTACCCTAAGCCTAACCCTAAGCCTAACCCTAACCCTAGGCTACCCTTGACTGCTTCTGCCTCCAATAGATTTCCTAAGCACTACTGTTTTAAGGAACAGCTTAAAAAGAGAATCCTAATGTGATTTCTTTATAATGGGTGTGTTCCTTATCTTATCCTAGTGTCTAAACTCTTCTCCATGGCTGCACCCCCAAATAATATTCCCTTACGTGCTAAGGGGTATCTAGAGAGTGGGATAGGTTTAATAACTACCCTAACCCTAACGCGTACCCTAACCCTAACCCCTACCCTAACCCTAACACGTACACTAATCCTAACCTGTACCCTAAACCGAGCCCTAACCCTAACACTAACCCTAACCCTAACCCTAACCCATACCCTACGCCGTACCCGCACCCCTCCCCGAACCCGTACCCTAAGCCATACCCTAAACCTAACCCTAAGCCTAACCCTAACCCTAGGCTACCCTTGACTGCTTCTGCCTCCAATTGATTTCCTAAGCAGTAGTGTTTTAAGGAACAGCTTAAAAAGAGAATCCTAAAGTGATTTCTTTATAATGGGTGTGTTCCTTATCTTATCCTAGTGTCTAAACTCTTCTCCATGGCTGGACCCCCAAATAATATTCCTTTACGTGCTAAGGGGGAGCTAGAGAGTGGGATAGGTTTACTAACTACCCTAGCCCTAATGCGTACCCTAACCCTAACCCCTATCCTAACCCTAACACGTACCCTAATCCTAACCCGTACCCTAAACCGAGCCCTAACCCTAACACTAACCCAAACCCTAACCCTAACCCATACCCTACGCCGTACCCGCACCCCTCCCCGAACCCGTAACCTAAGCCGTACCCTAAGCCTAACCCTAAGCCTAACCCTAACCCTAGGCTACCCTTGACTGCTTCTGCCTCCAATAGATTTCCTAAGCACTACTGTTTTAAGGAACAGCTTAAAAAGAGAATCCTAATGTGATTTCTTTATAATGGGTGTGTTCCTTATCTTATCCTAGTGTCTAAACTCTTCTCCATGGCTGCACCCCCAAATAATATTCCCTTACGTGCTAAGGGGTATCTAGAGAGTGGGATAGGTTTACTAACTACCCTAACCCTAACGCGTACCCTAACCCTAACCCCTACCCTAACCCTAACACGTACCCTAATCCTAACCTGTACCCTAAACCGAGCCCTAACCCTAACACTAACCCTAACCCTAACCCTAACCCATACCCTACGCCGTACCCGCACCCCTCCCCGAACCCGTACCCTAAGCCATACCCTAAACCTAACCCTAAGCCTAACCCTAACCCTAGGCTACCCTTGACTGCTTCTGCCTCCAATTGATTTCCTAAGCAGTAGTGTTTTAAGGAACAGCTTAAAAAGAGAATCCTAAAGTGATTTCTTTATAATGGGTGTGTTCCTTATCTTATCCTAGTGTCTAAACTCTTCTCCATGGCTGGACCCCCAAATAATATTCCTTTACGTGCTAAGGGGGAGCTAGAGAGTGGGATAGGTTTACTAACTACCCTAGCCCTAATGCGTACCCTAACCCTAACCCCTATCCTAACCCTAACACGTACCCTAATCCTAACCCGTACCCTAAACCGAGCCCTAACCCTAACACTAACCCAAACCCTAACCCTAACCCATACCCTACGCCGTACACGAACACCTCCCCGAACCCATACCCCAAGCCGTACCCTAAACCTAACCCTAAGCCTAACCCTAACCCTAGGCTACCCTTGACTGCTTCTGCCTCCAATAGATTTCCTAAGCACTAGTGTTTTAAGGAACAGCTTAAAAAGAGAATCCTAATGTGATTTCTTTATAATGGGTGTGTTCCTTATCTTATCCTAGTGTCTAAACTCTTCTCCATGGCTGGACCCTCAAATAATATTCCTTTACGTGCTAAGGGGTATCTAGAGAGTGGGATAGGTTTAATAACTAGCCTAACCCTAACGCGTACCCTAACCCTAACCGCTACCCTAACCCTAACACGTACCCTAATCCTAACCCGTACCCTAAACCGAGCCCTAACCCTAACACTAACCCTAACCCTAACCCTAACCCATACCCTACGCCGTACCCGCACCCCTCCCCGAACCCGTACCCTAAGCCGTACCCTAAGCCTAACCCTAAGCCTAACCCTAACCCTAGGCTACCCTTGACTACTTCTGCCTCCAATAGATTTCCTAAGCACTACTGTTTTAAGGAACAGCTTAAAAAGAGAATCCTAATGTGATTTCTTTATAATGGGTGTGTTCCTTATCTTATCCTAGTGTCTAAACTCTTCTCCATGGCTGCACCCCCAAATAATATTCCCTTACGTGCTAAGGGGTATCTAGAGAGTGGGATAGGTTTAATAACTACCCTAACCCTAACGCGTACCCTAACCCTAACCCCTACCCTAACCCTAACACGTACACTAATCCTAACCTGTACCCTAAACCGAGCCCTAACCCTAACACTAACCCTAACCCTAACCCTAACCCATACCCTATGCCGTACCCGCACCCCTCCCCGAACCCGTACCCTAAGCCATACCCTAAACCTAACCCTAAGCCTAACCCTAACCCTAGGCTACCCTTGACTGCTTCTGCCTCCAATTGATTTCCTAATTAGTAGTGTTTTAAGGAACAGCTTAAAAAGAGAATCCTAAAGTGATTTCTTTATAATGGGTGTGTTCCTTATCTTATCCTAGTGTCTAAACTCTTCTCCATGGCTGGACCCCCAAATAATATTCCTTTACGTGCTAAGGGGGAGCTAGAGAGTGGGATAGGTTTACTAACTACCCTAGCCCTAATGCGTAACCTAACCCTAACCCCTACCCTAACCCTAACACGTACCCTAATCCTAACCCGTACCCTAAACCGAGCCCTAACCCTAACACTAACCCAAACCCTAACCCTAACCCATACCCTACGCCGTACCCGCACCCCTCCCCGAACCCGTAACCTAAGCCGTACCCTAAGCCTAACCCTAAGCCTAACCCTAACCCTAGGCTACCCTTGACTGCTTCTGCCTCCCATAGATTTCCTAAGCACTACTGTTTTAAGGAACAGCTTAAAAAGAGAATCCTAATGTGATTTCTTTATAATGGGTGTGTTCCTTATCTTATCCTAGTGTCTAAACTCTTCTCCATGGCTGCACCCCCAAATAATATTGCCTTACGTGCTAAGGGGTATCTAGAGAGTGGGATAGGTTTAATAACTACCCTAACCCTAATGTGTACTCTAACCCTAACCCCTACCCTAACACTAACACGTACCCTAATCCTAACCCGTACCCTAAACCGAGCCCTAACCCTAACACTAACCCAAACCCTAACCCTAACCCATACCCTACGCCGTACACGAACACCTCCCCGAACCCATACCCCAAGCCGTACCCTAAACCTAACCCTAAGCCTAACCCTAACCCTAGGCTACCCTTGACTGCTTCTGCCTCCAATAGATTTCCTAAGCACTAGTGTTTTAAGGAACAGCTTAAAAAGAGAATCCTAATGTGATTTCTTTATAATGGGTGTGTTCCTTATCTTATCCTAGTGTCTAAACTCTTCTCCATGGCTGGACCCTCAAATAATATTCCTTTACGTGCTAAGGGGTATCTAGAGAGTGGGATAGGTTTAATAACTACCCTAACCCTAACGCGTACCCTAACCCTAACCGCTACCCTAACCCTAACACGTACCCTAATCCTAACCCGTACCCTAAACCGAGCCCTAACCCTAACACTAACCCTAACCCTAACCCTAACCCATACCCTACGCCGTACCCGCACCCCTCCCCGAACCCGTACCCTAAGCCGTACCCTAAGCCTAACCCTAAGCCTAACCCTAACCCTAGGCTACCCTTGACTACTTCTGCCTCCAATAGATTTCCTAAGCACTACTGTTTTAAGGAACAGCTTAAAAAGAGAATCCTAATGTGATTTCTTTATAATGGGTGTGTTCCTTATCTTATCCTAGTGTCTAAACTCTTCTCCATGGCTGGACCCCCAAATAATATTCCTTTACGTGCTAAGGGGGAGCTAGAGAGTGGGATAGGTTTACTAACTACCCTAGCCCTAATGCGTAACCTAACCCTAACCCCTACCCTAACCCTAACACGTACCCTAATCCTAACCCGTACCCTAAACCGAGCCCTAACCCTAACACTAACCCAAACCCTAACCCTAACCCATACCCTACGCCGTACCCGCACCCCTCCCCGAACCCGTAACCTAAGCCGTACCCTAAGCCTAACCCTAAGCCTAACCCTAACCCTAGGCTACCCTTGACTGCTTCTGCCTCCCATAGATTTCCTAAGCACTACTGTTTTAAGGAACAGCTTAAAAAGAGAATCCTAATGTGATTTCTTTATAATGGGTGTGTTCCTTATCTTATCCTAGTGTCTAAATTCTTCTCCATTGCTGGAACCCCAAATAATATTCCTTTACGTGCTAAGGGGTATCTAGAGAGTGGGATAGGTTTACTAACTACCCTAACCCTAACGCGTACCCTAACCCTAACCCCTACCCTAAACCTAACACGTACCCTAATCCTAACCGTACCCTAAACCGAGCCCTAACCCTAACACTAACCCTAACCCTAACCCTAACCCATACCCTACGCCGTACCCGAAACCCTCCCCGAACCCGAACCCTAAGCCGTACCCTAAGCCTAACCCTAAGCCTAACCCTAACCCTACGCTACCCTTGACTGCTTCTGCCTCCAATAGATTTCCTAAGCAATAGTGTTTTAAGGAACAGCTTAAAAAGAGAATCCTAATGTGATTTCTTTATAATGGGTGTGTTCCTTATCTTATCCTAGTGTCTAAACTCTTCTCCATGGCTGGACCCTCAAATAATATTCCTTTACGTGCTAAGGGGTATCTAGAGAGTGGGATAGGTTTAATAACTACCCTAACCCTAACGCGTACCCTAACCCTAACCCCTACCCTAACCCTAACACGTACCCTAATCCTAACCCGTACCCTAAACCGAGCCCTAACCCTAACACTAACCCTAACCCTAACCCTAACCCATACCCTACGCCGTACCCGCACCCCTCCCCGAACCCGTAACCTAAGCCGTACCCTAAGCCTAACCCTAAGCCTAACCCTAACCCTAGGCTACCCTTGACTGCTTCTGCCTCCAATAGATTTCCTAAGCACTACTGTTTTAAGGAACAGCTTAAAAAGAGAATCCTAATGTGATTTCTTTATAATGGGTGTGTTCCTTATGTTATCCTAGTGTCTAAACTCTTCTCCATGGCTGCACCCCCAAATAATATTCCCTTACGTGCTAAGGGGTATCTAGAGAGTGGGATAGGTTTAATAACTACCCTAACCCTAACGCGTACCCTAACCCTAACCCCTACCCTAACCCTAACACGTACCCTAATCCTAACCTGTACCCTAAACCGAGCCCTAACCCTAACACTAACCCTAACCCTAACCCTAACCCATACCCTACGCCGTACCCGCACCCCTCCCCGAACCCGTACCCTAAGCCATACCCTAAACCTAACCCTAAGCCTAACCCTAACCCTAGGCTACCCTTGACTGCTTCTGCCTCCAATAGATTTCCTAAGCACTAGTGTTTTAAGGAACAGCTTAAAAAGAGAATCCTAATGTGATTTCTTTATAATGGGTGTGTTCCTTATCTTATCCTAGTGTCTAAACTCTTCTCCATGGCTGGAACCTCAAATAATATTCCTTTACGTGCTAAGGGGTATCTAGAGAGTGGGATAGGTTTAATAACTACCCTAACCCTAACGCGTAACCTAACCCTAACCCCTACCCTAACCCTAACACGTACCCTAATCCTAACCCGTACCCTAAACCGAGCCCTAACCCTAAAACTAACCCTAACCCTAACCCTAACCCATACCCTACGCCGTACCCGCACCCCTCCCCGAACCCGTACCCTAAGCCGTACCCTAAGCCTAACCCTAAGCCTAACCCTAACCCTAGGCTACCCTTGACTGCTTCTGCCTCCAATAGATTTCCTAAGCACTACTGTTTTAAGGAACAGCTTAAAAAGAGAATCCTAATGTGATTTCTTTATAATGGGTGTGTTCCTTATCTTATCCTAGTGTCTAAACTCTTCTCCATGGCTGCACCCCCAAATAATATTCCCTTACGTGCTAAGGGGTATCTAGAGAGTGGGATAGGTTTAATAACTACCCTAACCCTAACGCGTACCCTAACCCTAACCCCTACCCTAACCCTAACACGTACACTAATCCTAACCTGTACCCTAAACCGAGCCCTAACCCTAACACTAACCCTAACCCTAACCCTAACCCATACCCTACGCCGTACCCGCACCCCTCCCCGAACCCGTACCCTAAGCCATACCCTAAACCTAACCCTAAGCCTAACCCTAACCCTAGGCTACCCTTGACTGCTTCTGCCTCCAATTGATTTCCTAAGGAGTAGTGTTTTAAGGAACAGCTTAAAAAGAGAATCCTAAAGTGATTTCTTTATAATGGGTGTGTTCCTTATCTTATCCTAGTGTCTAAACTCTTCTCCATGGCTGGACCCCCAAATAATATTCCTTTACGTGCTAAGGGGGAGCTAGAGAGTGGGATAGGTTTACTAACTACCCTAGCCCTAATGCGTACCCTAACCCTAACCCCTATCCTAACCCTAACACGTACCCTAATCCTAACCCGTAACCTAAACCGAGCCCTAACCCTAACACTAACCCAAACCCTAACCCTAACCCATACCCTACGCCGTACCCGCACCCCTCCCCGAACCCGTAACCTAAGCCGTACCCTAAGCCTAACCCTAAGCCTAACCCTAACCCTAGGCTACCCTTGACTGCTTCTGCCTCCAATAGATTTCCTAAGCACTACTGTTTTAAGGAACAGCTTAAAAAGAGAATCCTAATGTGATTTCTTTATAATGGGTGTGTTCCTTATCTTATCCTAGTGTCTAAACTCTTCTCCATGGCTGCACCCCCAAATAATATTCCCTTACGTGCTAAGGGGTATCTAGAGAGTGGGATAGGTTTACTAACTACCCTAACCCTAACGCGTACCCTAACCCTAACCCCTACCCTAACCCTAACACGTACCCTAATCCTAACCTGTACCCTAAACCGAGCCCTAACCCTAACACTAACCCTAACCCTAACCCTAACCCATACCCTACGCCGTACCCGCACCCCTCCCCGAACCCGTACCCTAAGCCATACCCTAAACCTAACCCTAAGCCTAACCCTAACCCTAGGCTACCCTTGACTACTTCTGCCTCCAATAGATTTCCTAAGCACTACTGTTTTAAGGAACAGCTTAAAAAGAGAATCCTAATGTGATTTCTTTATAATGGGTGTGTTCCTTATCTTATCCTAGTGTCTAAACTCTTCTCCATGGCTGCACCCCCAAATAATATTCCCTTACGTGCTAAGGGGTATCTAGAGAGTGGGATAGGTTTAATAACTACCCTAACCCTAACGCGTACCCTAACCCTAACCCCTACCCTAACCCTAACACGTACACTAATCCTAACCTGTACCCTAAACCGAGCCCTAACCCTAACACTAACCCTAACCCTAACCCTAACCCATACCCTATGCCGTACCCGCACCCCTCCCCGAACCCGTACCCTAAGCCATACCCTAAACCTAACCCTAAGCCTAACCCTAACCCTAGGCTACCCTTGACTGCTTCTGCCTCCAATTGATTTCCTAATTAGTAGTGTTTTAAGGAACAGCTTAAAAAGAGAATCCTAAAGTGATTTCTTTATAATGGGTGTGTTCCTTATCTTATCCTAGTGTCTAAACTCTTCTCCATGGCTGGACCCCCAAATAATATTCCTTTACGTGCTAAGGGGGAGCTAGAGAGTGGGATAGGTTTACTAACTACCCTAGCCCTAATGCGTAACCTAACCCTAACCCCTACCCTAACCCTAACACGTACCCTAATCCTAACCCGTACCCTAAACCGAGCCCTAACCCTAACACTAACCCAAACCCTAACCCTAACCCATACCCTACGCCGTACCCGCACCCCTCCCCGAACCCGTAACCTAAGCCGTACCCTAAGCCTAACCCTAAGCCTAACCCTAACCCTAGGCTACCCTTGACTGCTTCTGCCTCCCATAGATTTCCTAAGCACTACTGTTTTAAGGAACAGCTTAAAAAGAGAATCCTAATGTGATTTCTTTATAATGGGTGTGTTCCTTATCTTATCCTAGTGTCTAAACTCTTCTCCATGGCTGCACCCCCAAATAATATTGCCTTACGTGCTAAGGGGTATCTAGAGAGTGGGATAGGTTTAATAACTACCCTAACCCTAATGTGTACTCTAACCCTAACCCCTACCCTAACACTAACACGTACCCTAATCCTAACCCGTACCCTAAACCGAGCCCTAACCCTAACACTAACCCAAACCCTAACCCTAACCCATACCCTACGCCGTACACGAACACCTCCCCGAACCCATACCCCAAGCCGTACCCTAAACCTAACCCTAAGCCTAACCCTAACCCTAGGCTACCCTTGACTGCTTCTGCCTCCAATAGATTTCCTAAGCACTAGTGTTTTAAGGAACAGCTTAAAAAGAGAATCCTAATGTGATTTCTTTATAATGGGTGTGTTCCTTATCTTATCCTAGTGTCTAAACTCTTCTCCATGGCTGGACCCTCAAATAATATTCCTTTACGTGCTAAGGGGTATCTAGAGAGTGGGATAGGTTTAATAACTACCCTAACCCTAACGCGTACCCTAACCCTAACCGCTACCCTAACCCTAACACGTACCCTAATCCTAACCCGTACCCTAAACCGAGCCCTAACCCTAACACTAACCCTAACCCTAACCCTAACCCATACCCTACGCCGTACCCGCACCCCTCCCCGAACCCGTACCCTAAGCCGTACCCTAAGCCTAACCCTAAGCCTAACCCTAACCCTAGGCTACCCTTGACTACTTCTGCCTCCAATAGATTTCCTAAGCACTACTGTTTTAAGGAACAGCTTAAAAAGAGAATCCTAATGTGATTTCTTTATAATGGGTGTGTTCCTTATCTTATCCTAGTGTCTAAACTCTTCTCCATGGCTGGACCCCCAAATAATATTCCTTTACGTGCTAAGGGGGAGCTAGAGAGTGGGATAGGTTTACTAACTACCCTAGCCCTAATGCGTAACCTAACCCTAACCCCTACCCTAACCCTAACACGTACCCTAATCCTAACCCGTACCCTAAACCGAGCCCTAACCCTAACACTAACCCAAACCCTAACCCTAACCCATACCCTACGCCGTACCCGCACCCCTCCCCGAACCCGTAACCTAAGCCGTACCCTAAGCCTAACCCTAAGCCTAACCCTAACCCTAGGCTACCCTTGACTGCTTCTGCCTCCCATAGATTTCCTAAGCACTACTGTTTTAAGGAACAGCTTAAAAAGAGAATCCTAATGTGATTTCTTTATAATGGGTGTGTTCCTTATCTTATCCTAGTGTCTAAATTCTTCTCCATTGCTGGAACCCCAAATAATATTCCTTTACGTGCTAAGGGGTATCTAGAGAGTGGGATAGGTTTACTAACTACCCTAACCCTAATGCGTACCCTAACCCTAACCCCTACCCTAAACCTAACACGTACCCTAATCCTAACCGTACCCTAAACCGAGCCCTAACCCTAACACTAACCCTAACCCTAACCCTAACCCATACCCTACGCCGTACCCGAAACCCTCCCCGAACCCGAACCCTAAGCCGTACCCTAAGCCTAACCCTAAGCCTAACCCTAACCCTACGCTACCCTTGACTGCTTCTGCCTCCAATAGATTTCCTAAGCAATAGTGTTTTAAGGAACAGCTTAAAAAGAGAATCCTAATGTGATTTCTTTATAATGGGTGTGTTCCTTATCTTATCCTAGTGTCTAAACTCTTCTCCATGGCTGGACCCTCAAATAATATTCCTTTACGTGCTAAGGGGTATCTAGAGAGTGGGATAGGTTTAATAACTACCCTAACCCTAACGCGTACCCTAACCCTAACCCCTACCCTAACCCTAACACGTACCCTAATCCTAACCCGTACCCTAAACCGAGCCCTAACCCTAACACTAACCCTAACCCTAACCCTAACCCATACCCTACGCCGTACCCGCACCCCTCCCCGAACCCGTAACCTAAGCCGTACCCTAAGCCTAACCCTAAGCCTAACCCTAACCCTAGGCTACCCTTGACTGCTTCTGCCTCCAATAGATTTCCTAAGCACTACTGTTTTAAGGAACAGCTTAAAAAGAGAATCCTAATGTGATTTCTTTATAATGGGTGTGTTCCTTATGTTATCCTAGTGTCTAAACTCTTCTCCATGGCTGCACCCCCAAATAATATTCCCTTACGTGCTAAGGGGTATCTAGAGAGTGGGATAGGTTTAATAACTACCCTAACCCTAACGCGTACCCTAACCCTAACCCCTACCCTAACCCTAACACGTACCCTAATCCTAACCTGTACCCTAAACCGAGCCCTAACCCTAACACTAACCCTAACCCTAACCCTAACCCATACCCTACGCCGTACCCGCACCCCTCCCCGAACCCGTACCCTAAGCCATACCCTAAACCTAACCCTAAGCCTAACCCTAACCCTAGGCTACCCTTGACTGCTTCTGCCTCCAATAGATTTCCTAAGCACTAGTGTTTTAAGGAACAGCTTAAAAAGAGAATCCTAATGTGATTTCTTTATAATGGGTGTGTTCCTTATCTTATCCTAGTGTCTAAACTCTTCTCCATGGCTGGAACCTCAAATAATATTCCTTTACGTGCTAAGGGGTATCTAGAGAGTGGGATAGGTTTAATAACTACCCTAACCCTAACGCGTAACCTAACCCTAACCCCTACCCTAACCCTAACACGTACCCTAATCCTAACCCGTACCCTAAACCGAGCCCTAACCCTAAAACTAACCCTAACCCTAACCCTAACCCATACCCTACGCCGTACCCGCACCCCTCCCCGAACCCGTACCCTAAGCCGTACCCTAAGCCTAACCCTAAGCCTAACCCTAACCCTAGGCTACCCTTGACTGCTTCTGCCTCCAATAGATTTCCTAAGCACTACTGTTTTAAGGAACAGCTTAAAAAGAGAATCCTAATGTGATTTCTTTATAATGGGTGTGTTCCTTATCTTATCCTAGTGTCTAAACTCTTCTCCATGGCTGCACCCCCAAATAATATTCCCTTACGTGCTAAGGGGTATCTAGAGAGTGGGATAGGTTTAATAACTACCCTAACCCTAACGCGTACCCTAACCCTAACCCCTACCCTAACCCTAACACGTACACTAATCCTAACCTGTACCCTAAACCGAGCCCTAACCCTAACACTAACCCTAACCCTAACCCTAACCCATACCCTACGCCGTACCCGCACCCCTCCCCGAACCCGTACCCTAAGCCATACCCTAAACCTAACCCTAAGCCTAACCCTAACCCTAGGCTACCCTTGACTGCTTCTGCCTCCAATTGATTTCCTAAGGAGTAGTGTTTTAAGGAACAGCTTAAAAAGAGAATCCTAAAGTGATTTCTTTATAATGGGTGTGTTCCTTATCTTATCCTAGTGTCTAAACTCTTCTCCATGGCTGGACCCCCAAATAATATTCCTTTACGTGCTAAGGGGGAGCTAGAGAGTGGGATAGGTTTACTAACTACCCTAGCCCTAATGCGTACCCTAACCCTAACCCCTATCCTAACCCTAACACGTACCCTAATCCTAACCCGTACCCTAAACCGAGCCCTAACCCTAACACTAACCCAAACCCTAACCCTAACCCATACCCTACGCCGTACCCGCACCCCTCCCCGAACCCGTAACCTAAGCCGTACCCTAAGCCTAACCCTAAGCCTAACCCTAACCCTAGGCTACCCTTGACTGCTTCTGCCTCCAATAGATTTCCTAAGCACTACTGTTTTAAGGAACAGCTTAAAAAGAGAATCCTAATGTGATTTCTTTATAATGGGTGTGTTCCTTATCTTATCCTAGTGTCTAAACTCTTCTCCATGGCTGCACCCCCAAATAATATTCCCTTACGTGCTAAGGGGTATCTAGAGAGTGGGATAGGTTTACTAACTACCCTAACCCTAACGCGTACCCTAACCCTAACCCCTACCCTAACCCTAACACGTACCCTAATCCTAACCTGTACCCTAAACCGAGCCCTAACCCTAACACTAACCCTAACCCTAACCCTAACCCATACCCTACGCCGTACCCGCACCCCTCCCCGAACCCGTACCCTAAGCCATACCCTAAACCTAACCCTAAGCCTAACCCTAACCCTAGGCTACCCTTGACTGCTTCTGCCTCCAATTGATTTCCTAAGCAGTAGTGTTTTAAGGAACAGCTTAAAAAGAGAATCCTAAAGTGATTTCTTTATAATGGGTGTGTTCCTTATCTTATCCTAGTGTCTAAACTCTTCTCCATGGCTGGACCCCCAAATAATATTCCTTTACGTGCTAAGGGGGAGCTAGAGAGTGGGATAGGTTTACTAACTACCCTAGCCCTAACGCGTAACCAAACCCTAACCCCTACCCTAACCCTAACACGTACCCTAATCCTAACCCGTACCCTAAACCGAGCCCTAACCCTAACACTAACCCAAACCCTAACCCTAACCCATACCCTACGCCGTACACGAACACCTCCCCGAACCCATACCCCAAGCCGTACCCTAAACCTAACCCTAAGCCTAACCCTAACCCTAGGCTACCCTTGACTGCTTCTGCCTCCAATAGATTTCCTAAGCACTAGTGTTTTAAGGAACAGCTTAAAAAGAGAATCCTAATGTGATTTCTTTATAATGGGTGTGTTCCTTATCTTATCCTAGTGTCTAAACTCTTCTCCATGGCTGGACCCTCAAATAATATTCCTTTACGTGCTAAGGGGTATCTAGAGAGTGGGATAGGTTTAATAACTAGCCTAACCCTAACGCGTACCCTAACCCTAACCGCTACCCTAACCCTAACACGTACCCTAATCCTAACCCGTACCCTAAACCGAGCCCTAACCCTAACACTAACCCTAACCCTAACCCTAACCCATACCCTACGCCGTACCCGCACCCCTCCCCGAACCCGTACCCTAAGCCGTACCCTAAGCCTAACCCTAAGCCTAACCCTAACCCTAGGCTACCCTTGACTACTTCTGCCTCCAATAGATTTCCTAAGCACTACTGTTTTAAGGAACAGCTTAAAAAGAGAATCCTAATGTGATTTCTTTATAATGGGTGTGTTCCTTATCTTATCCTAGTGTCTAAACTCTTCTCCATGGCTGCACCCCCAAATAATATTCCCTTACGTGCTAAGGGGTATCTAGAGAGTGGGATAGGTTTAATAACTACCCTAACCCTAACGCGTACCCTAACCCTAACCCCTACCCTAACCCTAACACGTACACTAATCCTAACCTGTACCCTAAACCGAGCCCTAACCCTAACACTAACCCTAACCCTAACCCTAACCCATACCCTATGCCGTACCCGCACCCCTCCCCGAACCCGTACCCTAAGCCATACCCTAAACCTAACCCTAAGCCTAACCCTAACCCTAGGCTACCCTTGACTGCTTCTGCCTCCAATTGATTTCCTAATTAGTAGTGTTTTAAGGAACAGCTTAAAAAGAGAATCCTAAAGTGATTTCTTTATAATGGGTGTGTTCCTTATCTTATCCTAGTGTCTAAACTCTTCTCCATGGCTGGACCCCCAAATAATATTCCTTTACGTGCTAAGGGGGAGCTAGAGAGTGGGATAGGTTTACTAACTACCCTAGCCCTAATGCGTAACCTAACCCTAACCCCTACCCTAACCCTAACACGTACCCTAATCCTAACCCGTACCCTAAACCGAGCCCTAACCCTAACACTAACCCAAACCCTAACCCTAACCCATACCCTACGCCGTACCCGCACCCCTCCCCGAACCCGTAACCTAAGCCGTACCCTAAGCCTAACCCTAAGCCTAACCCTAACCCTAGGCTACCCTTGACTGCTTCTGCCTCCCATAGATTTCCTAAGCACTACTGTTTTAAGGAACAGCTTAAAAAGAGAATCCTAATGTGATTTCTTTATAATGGGTGTGTTCCTTATCTTATCCTAGTGTCTAAACTCTTCTCCATGGCTGCACCCCCAAATAATATTGCCTTACGTGCTAAGGGGTATCTAGAGAGTGGGATAGGTTTAATAACTACCCTAACCCTAATGCGTACTCTAACCCTAACCCCTACCCTAACACTAACACGTACCCTAATCCTAACCCGTACCCTAAACCGAGCCCTAACCCTAACACTAACCCAAACCCTAACCCTAACCCATACCCTACGCCGTACACGAACACCTCCCCGAACCCATACCCCAAGCCGTACCCTAAACCTAACCCTAAGCCTAACCCTAACCCTAGGCTACCCTTGACTGCTTCTGCCTCCAATTGATTTCCTAAGTAGTAGTGTTTTAAGGAACAGCTTAAAAAGAGAATCCTAATGTGATTTCTTTATAATGGGTGTGTTCCTTATCTTATCCTAGTGTCTAAACTCTTCTCCATGGCTGGACCCTCAAATAATATTCCTTTACGTGCTAAGGGGTATCTAGAGAGTGGGATAGGTTTAATAACTACCCTAACCCTAACGCGTACCCTAACCCTAACCGCTACCCTAACCCTAACACGTACCCTAATCCTAACCCGTACCCTAAACCGAGCCCTAACCCTAACACTAACCCTAACCCTAACCCTAACCCATACCCTACGCCGTACCCGCACCCCTCCCCGAACCCGTACCCTAAGCCGTACCCTAAGCCTAACCCTAAGCCTAACCCTAACCCTAGGCTACCCTTGACTACTTCTGCCTCCAATAGATTTCCTAAGCACTACTGTTTTAAGGAACAGCTTAAAAAGAGAATCCTAATGTGATTTCTTTATAATGGGTGTGTTCCTTATCTTATCCTAGTGTCTAAACTCTTCTCCATGGCTGCACCCCCAAATAATATTCCCTTACGTGCTAAGGGGTATCTAGAGAGTGGGATAGGTTTAATAACTACCCTAACCCTAACGCGTACCCTAACCCTAACCCCTACCCTAACCCTAACACGTACACTAATCCTAACCTGTACCCTAAACCGAGCCCTAACCCTAACACTAACCCTAACCCTAACCCTAACCCATACCCTATGCCGTACCCGCACCCCTCCCCGAACCCGTACCCTAAGCCATACCCTAAACCTAACCCTAAGCCTAACCCTAACCCTAGGCTACCCTTGACTGCTTCTGCCTCCAATTGATTTCCTAAGCAGTAGTGTTTTAAGGAACAGCTTAAAAAGAGAATCCTAAAGTGATTTCTTTATAATGGGTGTGTTCCTTATCTTATCCTAGTGTCTAAACTCTTCTCCATGGCTGGACCCCCAAATAATATTCCTTTACGTGCTAAGGGGGAGCTAGAGAGTGGGATAGGTTTACTAACTACCCTAGCCCTAATGCGTAACCTAACCCTAACCCCTACCCTAACCCTAACACGTACCCTAATCCTAACCCGTACCCTAAACCGAGCCCTAACCCTAACACTAACCCAAACCCTAACCCTAACCCATACCCTACGCCGTACCCGCACCCCTCCCCGAACCCGTAACCTAAGCCGTACCCTAAGCCGTACCCTAAGCCTAACCCTAACCCTAGGCTACCCTTGACTGCTTCTGCCTCCCATAGATTTCCTAAGCACTACTGTTTTAAGGAACAGCTTAAAAAGAGAATCCTAATGTGATTTCTTTATAATGGGTGTGTTCCTTATCTTATCCTAGTGTCTAAACTCTTCTCCATGGCTGCACCCCCAAATAATATTGCCTTACGTGCTAAGGGGTATCTAGAGAGTGGGATAGGTTTAATAACTACCCTAACCCTAATGCGTACTCTAACCCTAACCCCTACCCTAACACTAACACGTACCCTAATCCTAACCCGTACCCTAAACCGAGCGCTACCCCTAACACTAACACTAACCCTAAACCTAACCCATACCCTACGCCGTACCTGAACCCCTCCCCAAACCCGTACCCTAAGCCGTACCCTAAGCCTAACCCTAAGCCTAACACTAACCCTAGGCTACCCTTGACTGCTTCTGCCTCCAATAGATTTCCTAAGCACTAGTGTTTTAAGCAACAGCTTAAAAAGAGAATCCTAATGTGATTTCTTTATAATGGGTGTGTTCCTTATCTTATCCTAGTGTCTAAATTCTTCTCCATTGCTGGAACCCCAAGTAATATTCCTTTACGTGCTAAGGGGTATCTAGAGAGTGGGATAGGTTTACTAACTACCCTAACCCTAACGCGTACCCTAACCCTAACCCCTACCCTAAACCTAACACGTACCCTAATCCTAACCGTACCCTAAACCGAGCCCTAACCCTAACACTAACCCTAACCCTAACCCTAACCCATACCCTACGCCGTACCCGAAACCCTCCCCGAACCCGTACCCTAAGCCGTACCCTAAGCCTAACCCTAAGCCTAACCCTAACCCTAGGCTACCCTTGACTGCTTCTGCCTCCAATAGATTTCCTAAGCACTACTGTTTTAAGGAACAGCTTAAAAAGAGAATCCTAATGTGATTTCTTTATAATGGGTGTGTTCCTTATCTTATCCTAGTGTCTAAACTCTTCTCCATGGCTGCACCCCCAAATAATATTCCCTTACGTGCTAAGGGGTATCTAGAGAGTGGGATAGGTTTAATAACTACCCTAACCCTAATGCGTACTCTAACCCTAACCCCTACTCTAACACTAACACGTACCCTAATCCTAACCCGTACCCTAAACCGAGCCCTAACCCTAACACTAACACTAACCCTAACCCTAACCCATACCCTACGCCGTACCTGAACCCCTCCCCAAACCCGTACCCTAAGCCGTACCCTAAGCCTAACCCTAAGCCTAACACTAACCCTAGGCTACCCTTGACTGCTTCTGCCTCCAATAGATTTCCTAAGCACTAGTGTTTTAAGCAACAGCTTAAAAAGAGAATCCTAATGTGATTTCTTTATAATGGGTGTGTTCCTTATCTTATCCTAGTGTCTAAATTCTTCTCCATTGCTGGAACCCCAAATAATATTCCTTTACGTGCTAAGGGGAGCTAGAGAGTGGGATAGGTTTACTAACTACCCTAGCCCTAATGCGTAACCTAACCCTAACCCCTACCCTAACCCTAACACGTACCCTAATCCTAACCCGTACCCTAAACCGAGCCCTAACCCTAACACTAACCCAAACCCTAACCCTAACCCATACCCTACGCCGTACACGAACACCTCCCCGAACCCATACCCCAAGCCGTACCCTAACCCTAACCCTAAGCCTAACCCTAACCCTAGGCTACCCTTGACTGCTTCTGCCTCCAATAGATTTCCTAAGCACTAGTGTTTTAAGAACAGCTTAAAAAGAGAATCCTAAAGTGATTTCTTTATAATGGGTGTGTTCCTTATCTTATCCTAGTGTCTAAATTCTTTTCCATGGCTGGAACCCCAAATAATATTCCTTTACGTGCTAAGGGGTATCTAGAGAGTGGGATAGGTTTACTAACTACCCTAACCCTAACGCGTACCCTAACCCTAACCCCTACCCTAAACCTAACACGTACCCTAATCCTAACCGTACCCTAAACCGAGCCCTAACCCTAACACTAACCCAAACCCTAACCCTAACCCATACCCTACGCCGTACCCGAAAAGCTCCCCGAACACGTACCCTAAGCCGTACCCTAAGCCTAACCCTAAGCCTAACCCTAACCCTACGCTACCCTTGACTGCTTCTGCCTCCAATAGATTTCCTAAGCACTAGTGTTTTAAGGAACAGCTTAAAAAGAGAATCCTAATGTGATTTCTTTATAATGGGTGTGTTCCTTATCTTATCCTAGTGTCTAAACTCTTCTCCATGGCTGGACCCTCAAATAATATTCCTTTACGTGCTAAGGGGTATCTAGAGAGTGGGATAGGTTTAATAACTACCCTAACCCTAATGCGTACCCTAACCCTAACCCCTACCCTAACCCTAACACGTACCCTAATCCTAACCCGTACCCTAAACCGAGCCCTAACCCTAACACTAACCCTAACCCTAACCCTAACCCATACCCTACGCCGTACCCGCACCCCTCCCCGAACCCGTACCCTAAGCCGTACCCTAAGCCTAACCCTAAGCCTAACCCTAACCCTAGGCTACCCTTGACTGCTTCTGCCTCCAATAGATTTCCTAAGCACTACTGTTTTAAGGAACAGCTTAAAAAGAGAATCCTAATGTGATTTCTTTATAATGGGTGTGTTCCTTATCTTATCCTAGTGTCTAAACTCTTCTCCATGGCTGCACCCCCAAATAATATTGCCTTACGTGCTAAGGGGTATCTAGAGAGTGGGATAGGTTTAATAACTACCCTAACCCTAATGCGTACTCTAACCCTAACCCCTACTCTAACACTAACACGTACCCTAATCCTAACCCGTACCCTAAACCGAGCCCTAACCCTAACACTAACACTAACCCTAACCCTAACCCATACCCTACGCCGTACCTGAACCCCTCCCCAAACCCGTACCCTAAGCCGTACCCTAAGCCTAACTCTAAGCCTAACACTAACCCTAGGCTACCCTTGACTGCTTCTGCCTCCAATAGATTTCCTAAGCACTAGTGTTTTAAGCAACAGCTTAAAAAGAGAATCCTAATGTGATTTCTTTATAATGGGTGTGTTCCTTATCTTATCCTAGTGTCTAAATTCTTCTCCATTGCTGGAACCCCAAATAATATTCCTTTACGTGCTAAGGGGTATCTAGACAGTGGGATAGGTTTACTAACTACCCTAACCCTAACGCGTACTCTAACCCTAACCCCTACCCTAAACCTAACACGTACCCTAATCCTAACCGTACCCTAAACCGAGCCCTAACCCTAACACTAACCCTAACCCTAACCCTAACCCATACCCTACGCCGTACCCGAAACCCTCCCCGAACACGTACCCTAAGCCGTACCCTAAGCCTAACCCTAAGCCTAACCCTAACCCTACGCTACCCTTGACTGCTTCTGCCTCCAATAGATTTCCTAAGCACTAGTGTTTTAAGGAACAGCTTAAAAAGAGAATCCTAATGTGATTTCTTTATAATGGGTGTGTTCCTTATCTTATCCTAGTGTCTAAACTCTTCTCCATGGCTGGACCCTCAAATAATATTCCTTTACGTGCTAAGGGGTATCTAGAGAGTGGGATAGGTTTAATAACTACCCTAACCCTAATGCGTACCCTAACCCTAACCCCTACCCTAACCCTAACACGTACCCTAATCCTAACCCGTACCCTAAACCGAGCCCTAACCCTAACCCTAACCCTAACCCTAACCTAACCCTAACCCCTACCCTAACCCTAACACGTACCCTAATCCTAACCCGTACCCTAAACCGAGCCCTAACCCTAAAACTAACCCTAACCCTAACCCTAACCCATACCCTACGCCGTACCCGCACCCCTCCCCGAACCCGTACCCTAAGCCGTACCCTAAGCCTAACCCTAAGCCTAACCCTAACCCTAGGCTACCCTTGACTGCTTCTGCCTCCAATAGATTTCCTAAGCACTACTGTTTTAAGGAACAGCTTAAAAAGAGAATCCTAATGTGATTTCTTTATAATGGGTGTGTTCCTTATCTTATCCTAGTGTCTAAACTCTTCTCCATGGCTGCACCCCCAAATAATATTCCCTTACGTGCTAAGGGGTATCTAGAGAGTGGGATAGGTTTAATAACTACCCTAACCCTAACGCGTACCCTAACCCTAACCCCTACCCTAACCCTAACACGTACACTAATCCTAACCTGTACCCTAAACCGAGCCCTAACCCTAACACTAACCCTAACCCTAACCCTAACCCATACCCTACGCCGTACCCGCACCCCTCCCCGAACCCGTACCCTAAGCCATACCCTAAACCTAACCCTAAGCCTAACCCTAACCCTAGGCTACCCTTGACTGCTTCTGCCTCCAATTGATTTCCTAAGCAGTAGTGTTTTAAGGAACAGCTTAAAAAGAGAATCCTAAAGTGATTTCTTTATAATGGGTGTGTTCCTTATCTTATCCTAGTGTCTAAACTCTTCTCCATGGCTGGACCCCCAAATAATATTCCTTTACGTGCTAAGGGGGAGCTAGAGAGTGGGATAGGTTTACTAACTACCCTAGCCCTAATGCGTACCCTAACCCTAACCCCTATCCTAACCCTAACACGTACCCTAATCCTAACCCGTACCCTAAACCGAGCCCTAACCCTAACACTAACCCAAACCCTAACCCTAACCCATACCCTACGCCGTACCCGCACCCCTCCCCGAACCCGTAACCTAAGCCGTACCCTAAGCCTAACCCTAAGCCTAACCCTAACCCTAGGCTACCCTTGACTGCTTCTGCCTCCAATAGATTTCCTAAGCACTACTGTTTTAAGGAACAGCTTAAAAAGAGAATCCTAATGTGATTTCTTTATAATGGGTGTGTTCCTTATCTTATCCTAGTGTCTAAACTCTTCTCCATGGCTGCACCCCCAAATAATATTCCCTTACGTGCTAAGGGGTATCTAGAGAGTGGGATAGGTTTACTAACTACCCTAACCCTAACGCGTACCCTAACCCTAACCCCTACCCTAACCCTAACACGTACCCTAATCCTAACCTGTACCCTAAACCGAGCCCTAACCCTAACACTAACCCTAACCCTAACCCTAACCCATACCCTACGCCGTACCCGCACCCCTCCCCGAACCCGTACCCTAAGCCATACCCTAAACCTAACCCTAAGCCTAACCCTAACCCTAGGCTACCCTTGACTGCTTCTGCCTCCAATTGATTTCCTAAGCAGTAGTGTTTTAAGGAACAGCTTAAAAAGAGAATCCTAAAGTGATTTCTTTATAATGGGTGTGTTCCTTATCTTATCCTAGTGTCTAAACTCTTCTCCATGGCTGGACCCCCAAATAATATTCCTTTACGTGCTAAGGGGGAGCTAGAGAGTGGGATAGGTTTACTAACTACCCTAGCCCTAATGCGTAACCTAACCCTAACCCCTACCCTAACCCTAACACGTACCCTAATCCTAACCCGTACCCTAAACCGAGCCCTAACCCTAACACTAACCCAAACCCTAACCCTAACCCATACCCTACGCCGTACCCGCACCCCTCCCCGAACCCGTAACCTAAGCCGTACCCTAAGCCTAACCCTAAGCCTAACCCTAACCCTAGGCTACCCTTGACTGCTTCTGCCTCCCATAGATTTCCTAAGCACTACTGTTTTAAGGAACAGCTTAAAAAGAGAATCCTAATGTGATTTCTTTATAATGGGTGTGTTCCTTATCTTATCCTAGTGTCTAAACTCTTCTCCATGGCTGCACCCCCAAATAATATTGCCTTACGTGCTAAGGGGTATCTAGAGAGTGGGATAGGTTTAATAACTACCCTAACCCTAATGTGTACTCTAACCCTAACCCCTACCCTAACACTAACACGTACCCTAATCCTAACCCGTACCCTAAACCGAGCCCTAACCCTAACACTAACCCAAACCCTAACCCTAACCCATACCCTACGCCGTACACGAACACCTCCCCGAACCCATACCCCAAGCCGTACCCTAAACCTAACCCTAAGCCTAACCCTAACCCTAGGCTACCCTTGACTGCTTCTGCCTCCAATAGATTTCCTAAGCACTAGTGTTTTAAGGAACAGCTTAAAAAGAGAATCCTAATGTGATTTCTTTATAATGGGTGTGTTCCTTATCTTATCCTAGTGTCTAAACTCTTCTCCATGGCTGGACCCTCAAATAATATTCCTTTACGTGCTAAGGGGTATCTAGAGAGTGGGATAGGTTTACTAACTACCCTAACCCTAACGCGTACCCTAACCCTAACCCCTACCCTAAACCTAACACGTACCCTAATCCTAACCGTACCCTAAACCGAGCCCTAACCCTAACACTAACCCTAACCCTAACCCTAACCCATACCCTACGCCGTACCCGAAACCCTCCCCGAACCCGAACCCTAAGCCGTACCCTAAGCCTAACCCTAAGCCTAACCCTAACCCTACGCTACCCTTGACTGCTTCTGCCTCCAATAGATTTCCTAAGCAATAGTGTTTTAAGGAACAGCTTAAAAAGAGAATCCTAATGTGATTTCTTTATAATGGGTGTGTTCCTTATCTTATCCTAGTGTCTAAACTCTTCTCCATGGCTGGACCCTCAAATAATATTCCTTTACGTGCTAAGGGGTATCTAGAGAGTGGGATAGGTTTAATAACTACCCTAACCCTAACGCGTACCCTAACCCTAACCCCTACCCTAACCCTAACACGTACCCTAATCCTAACCCGTACCCTAAACCGAGCCCTAACCCTAACACTAACCCTAACCCTAACCCTAACCCATACCCTACGCCGTACCCGCACCCCTCCCCGAACCCGTAACCTAAGCCGTACCCTAAGCCTAACCCTAAGCCTAACCCTAACCCTAGGCTACCCTTGACTGCTTCTGCCTCCAATAGATTTCCTAAGCACTACTGTTTTAAGGAACAGCTTAAAAAGAGAATCCTAATGTGATTTCTTTATAATGGGTGTGTTCCTTATGTTATCCTAGTGTCTAAACTCTTCTCCATGGCTGCACCCCCAAATAATATTCCCTTACGTGCTAAGGGGTATCTAGAGAGTGGGATAGGTTTAATAACTACCCTAACCCTAACGCGTACCCTAACCCTAACCCCTACCCTAACCCTAACACGTACCCTAATCCTAACCTGTACCCTAAACCGAGCCCTAACCCTAACACTAACCCTAACCCTAACCCTAACCCATACCCTACGCCGTACCCGCACCCCTCCCCGAACCCGTACCCTAAGCCATACCCTAAACCTAACCCTAAGCCTAACCCTAACCCTAGGCTACCCTTGACTGCTTCTGCCTCCAATAGATTTCCTAAGCACTAGTGTTTTAAGGAACAGCTTAAAAAGAGAATCCTAATGTGATTTCTTTATAATGGGTGTGTTCCTTATCTTATCCTAGTGTCTAAACTCTTCTCCATGGCTGGAACCTCAAATAATATTCCTTTACGTGCTAAGGGGTATCTAGAGAGTGGGATAGGTTTAATAACTACCCTAACCCTAACGCGTAACCTAACCCTAACCCCTACCCTAACCCTAACACGTACCCTAATCCTAACCCGTACCCTAAACCGAGCCCTAACCCTAAAACTAACCCTAACCCTAACCCTAACCCATACCCTACGCCGTACCCGCACCCCTCCCCGAACCCGTACCCTAAGCCGTACCCTAAGCCTAACCCTAAGCCTAACCCTAACCCTAGGCTACCCTTGACTGCTTCTGCCTCCAATAGATTTCCTAAGCACTACTGTTTTAAGGAACAGCTTAAAAAGAGAATCCTAATGTGATTTCTTTATAATGGGTGTGTTCCTTATCTTATCCTAGTGTCTAAACTCTTCTCCATGGCTGCACCCCCAAATAATATTCCCTTACGTGCTAAGGGGTATCTAGAGAGTGGGATAGGTTTAATAACTACCCTAACCCTAACGCGTACCCTAACCCTAACCCCTACCCTAACCCTAACACGTACACTAATCCTAACCTGTACCCTAAACCGAGCCCTAACCCTAACACTAACCCTAACCCTAACCCTAACCCATACCCTACGCCGTACCCGCACCCCTCCCCGAACCCGTACCCTAAGCCATACCCTAAACCTAACCCTAAGCCTAACCCTAACCCTAGGCTACCCTTGACTGCTTCTGCCTCCAATTGATTTCCTAAGGAGTAGTGTTTTAAGGAACAGCTTAAAAAGAGAATCCTAAAGTGATTTCTTTATAATGGGTGTGTTCCTTATCTTATCCTAGTGTCTAAACTCTTCTCCATGGCTGGACCCCCAAATAATATTCCTTTACGTGCTAAGGGGGAGCTAGAGAGTGGGATAGGTTTACTAACTACCCTAGCCCTAATGCGTACCCTAACCCTAACCCCTATCCTAACCCTAACACGTACCCTAATCCTAACCCGTACCCTAAACCGAGCCCTAACCCTAACACTAACCCAAACCCTAACCCTAACCCATACCCTACGCCGTACCCGCACCCCTCCCCGAACCCGTAACCTAAGCCGTACCCTAAGCCTAACCCTAAGCCTAACCCTAACCCTAGGCTACCCTTGACTGCTTCTGCCTCCAATAGATTTCCTAAGCACTACTGTTTTAAGGAACAGCTTAAAAAGAGAATCCTAATGTGATTTCTTTATAATGGGTGTGTTCCTTATCTTATCCTAGTGTCTAAACTCTTCTCCATGGCTGCACCCCCAAATAATATTCCCTTACGTGCTAAGGGGTATCTAGAGAGTGGGATAGGTTTACTAACTACCCTAACCCTAACGCGTACCCTAACCCTAACCCCTACCCTAACCCTAACACGTACCCTAATCCTAACCTGTACCCTAAACCGAGCCCTAACCCTAACACTAACCCTAACCCTAACCCTAACCCATACCCTACGCCGTACCCGCACCCCTCCCCGAACCCGTACCCTAAGCCATACCCTAAACCTAACCCTAAGCCTAACCCTAACCCTAGGCTACCCTTGACTACTTCTGCCTCCAATAGATTTCCTAAGCACTACTGTTTTAAGGAACAGCTTAAAAAGAGAATCCTAATGTGATTTCTTTATAATGGGTGTGTTCCTTATCTTATCCTAGTGTCTAAACTCTTCTCCATGGCTGCACCCCCAAATAATATTCCCTTACGTGCTAAGGGGTATCTAGAGAGTGGGATAGGTTTAATAACTACCCTAACCCTAACGCGTACCCTAACCCTAACCCCTACCCTAACCCTAACACGTACACTAATCCTAACCTGTACCCTAAACCGAGCCCTAACCCTAACACTAACCCTAACCCTAACCCTAACCCATACCCTATGCCGTACCCGCACCCCTCCCCGAACCCGTACCCTAAGCCATACCCTAAACCTAACCCTAAGCCTAACCCTAACCCTAGGCTACCCTTGACTGCTTCTGCCTCCAATTGATTTCCTAATTAGTAGTGTTTTAAGGAACAGCTTAAAAAGAGAATCCTAAAGTGATTTCTTTATAATGGGTGTGTTCCTTATCTTATCCTAGTGTCTAAACTCTTCTCCATGGCTGGACCCCCAAATAATATTCCTTTACGTGCTAAGGGGGAGCTAGAGAGTGGGATAGGTTTACTAACTACCCTAGCCCTAATGCGTAACCTAACCCTAACCCCTACCCTAACCCTAACACGTACCCTAATCCTAACCCGTACCCTAAACCGAGCCCTAACCCTAACACTAACCCAAACCCTAACCCTAACCCATACCCTACGCCGTACCCGCACCCCTCCCCGAACCCGTAACCTAAGCCGTACCCTAAGCCTAACCCTAAGCCTAACCCTAACCCTAGGCTACCCTTGACTGCTTCTGCCTCCCATAGATTTCCTAAGCACTACTGTTTTAAGGAACAGCTTAAAAAGAGAATCCTAATGTGATTTCTTTATAATGGGTGTGTTCCTTATCTTATCCTAGTGTCTAAACTCTTCTCCATGGCTGCACCCCCAAATAATATTGCCTTACGTGCTAAGGGGTATCTAGAGAGTGGGATAGGTTTAATAACTACCCTAACCCTAATGTGTACTCTAACCCTAACCCCTACCCTAACACTAACACGTACCCTAATCCTAACCCGTACCCTAAACCGAGCCCTAACCCTAACACTAACCCAAACCCTAACCCTAACCCATACCCTACGCCGTACACGAACACCTCCCCGAACCCATACCCCAAGCCGTACCCTAAACCTAACCCTAAGCCTAACCCTAACCCTAGGCTACCCTTGACTGCTTCTGCCTCCAATAGATTTCCTAAGCACTAGTGTTTTAAGGAACAGCTTAAAAAGAGAATCCTAATGTGATTTCTTTATAATGGGTGTGTTCCTTATCTTATCCTAGTGTCTAAACTCTTCTCCATGGCTGGACCCTCAAATAATATTCCTTTACGTGCTAAGGGGTATCTAGAGAGTGGGATAGGTTTAATAACTACCCTAACCCTAACGCGTACCCTAACCCTAACCGCTACCCTAACCCTAACACGTACCCTAATCCTAACCCGTACCCTAAACCGAGCCCTAACCCTAACACTAACCCTAACCCTAACCCTAACCCATACCCTACGCCGTACCCGCACCCCTCCCCGAACCCGTACCCTAAGCCGTACCCTAAGCCTAACCCTAAGCCTAACCCTAACCCTAGGCTACCCTTGACTACTTCTGCCTCCAATAGATTTCCTAAGCACTACTGTTTTAAGGAACAGCTTAAAAAGAGAATCCTAATGTGATTTCTTTATAATGGGTGTGTTCCTTATCTTATCCTAGTGTCTAAACTCTTCTCCATGGCTGGACCCCCAAATAATATTCCTTTACGTGCTAAGGGGGAGCTAGAGAGTGGGATAGGTTTACTAACTACCCTAGCCCTAATGCGTAACCTAACCCTAACCCCTACCCTAACCCTAACACGTACCCTAATCCTAACCCGTACCCTAAACCGAGCCCTAACCCTAACACTAACCCAAACCCTAACCCTAACCCATACCCTACGCCGTACCCGCACCCCTCCCCGAACCCGTAACCTAAGCCGTACCCTAAGCCTAACCCTAAGCCTAACCCTAACCCTAGGCTACCCTTGACTGCTTCTGCCTCCCATAGATTTCCTAAGCACTACTGTTTTAAGGAACAGCTTAAAAAGAGAATCCTAATGTGATTTCTTTATAATGGGTGTGTTCCTTATCTTATCCTAGTGTCTAAATTCTTCTCCATTGCTGGAACCCCAAATAATATTCCTTTACGTGCTAAGGGGTATCTAGAGAGTGGGATAGGTTTACTAACTACCCTAACCCTAATGCGTACCCTAACCCTAACCCCTACCCTAAACCTAACACGTACCCTAATCCTAACCGTACCCTAAACCGAGCCCTAACCCTAACACTAACCCTAACCCTAACCCTAACCCATACCCTACGCCGTACCCGAAACCCTCCCCGAACCCGAACCCTAAGCCGTACCCTAAGCCTAACCCTAAGCCTAACCCTAACCCTACGCTACCCTTGACTGCTTCTGCCTCCAATAGATTTCCTAAGCAATAGTGTTTTAAGGAACAGCTTAAAAAGAGAATCCTAATGTGATTTCTTTATAATGGGTGTGTTCCTTATCTTATCCTAGTGTCTAAACTCTTCTCCATGGCTGGACCCTCAAATAATATTCCTTTACGTGCTAAGGGGTATCTAGAGAGTGGGATAGGTTTAATAACTACCCTAACCCTAACGCGTACCCTAACCCTAACCCCTACCCTAACCCTAACACGTACCCTAATCCTAACCCGTACCCTAAACCGAGCCCTAACCCTAACACTAACCCTAACCCTAACCCTAACCCATACCCTACGCCGTACCCGCACCCCTCCCCGAACCCGTAACCTAAGCCGTACCCTAAGCCTAACCCTAAGCCTAACCCTAACCCTAGGCTACCCTTGACTGCTTCTGCCTCCAATAGATTTCCTAAGCACTACTGTTTTAAGGAACAGCTTAAAAAGAGAATCCTAATGTGATTTCTTTATAATGGGTGTGTTCCTTATGTTATCCTAGTGTCTAAACTCTTCTCCATGGCTGCACCCCCAAATAATATTCCCTTACGTGCTAAGGGGTATCTAGAGAGTGGGATAGGTTTAATAACTACCCTAACCCTAACGCGTACCCTAACCCTAACCCCTACCCTAACCCTAACACGTACCCTAATCCTAACCTGTACCCTAAACCGAGCCCTAACCCTAACACTAACCCTAACCCTAACCCTAACCCATACCCTACGCCGTACCCGCACCCCTCCCCGAACCCGTACCCTAAGCCATACCCTAAACCTAACCCTAAGCCTAACCCTAACCCTAGGCTACCCTTGACTGCTTCTGCCTCCAATAGATTTCCTAAGCACTAGTGTTTTAAGGAACAGCTTAAAAAGAGAATCCTAATGTGATTTCTTTATAATGGGTGTGTTCCTTATCTTATCCTAGTGTCTAAACTCTTCTCCATGGCTGGAACCTCAAATAATATTCCTTTACGTGCTAAGGGGTATCTAGAGAGTGGGATAGGTTTAATAACTACCCTAACCCTAACGCGTAACCTAACCCTAACCCCTACCCTAACCCTAACACGTACCCTAATCCTAACCCGTACCCTAAACCGAGCCCTAACCCTAAAACTAACCCTAACCCTAACCCTAACCCATACCCTACGCCGTACCCGCACCCCTCCCCGAACCCGTACCCTAAGCCGTACCCTAAGCCTAACCCTAAGCCTAACCCTAACCCTAGGCTACCCTTGACTGCTTCTGCCTCCAATAGATTTCCTAAGCACTACTGTTTTAAGGAACAGCTTAAAAAGAGAATCCTAATGTGATTTCTTTATAATGGGTGTGTTCCTTATCTTATCCTAGTGTCTAAACTCTTCTCCATGGCTGCACCCCCAAATAATATTCCCTTACGTGCTAAGGGGTATCTAGAGAGTGGGATAGGTTTAATAACTACCCTAACCCTAACGCGTACCCTAACCCTAACCCCTACCCTAACCCTAACACGTACACTAATCCTAACCTGTACCCTAAACCGAGCCCTAACCCTAACACTAACCCTAACCCTAACCCTAACCCATACCCTACGCCGTACCCGCACCCCTCCCCGAACCCGTACCCTAAGCCATACCCTAAACCTAACCCTAAGCCTAACCCTAACCCTAGGCTACCCTTGACTGCTTCTGCCTCCAATTGATTTCCTAAGGAGTAGTGTTTTAAGGAACAGCTTAAAAAGAGAATCCTAAAGTGATTTCTTTATAATGGGTGTGTTCCTTATCTTATCCTAGTGTCTAAACTCTTCTCCATGGCTGGACCCCCAAATAATATTCCTTTACGTGCTAAGGGGGAGCTAGAGAGTGGGATAGGTTTACTAACTACCCTAGCCCTAATGCGTACCCTAACCCTAACCCCTATCCTAACCCTAACACGTACCCTAATCCTAACCCGTACCCTAAACCGAGCCCTAACCCTAACACTAACCCAAACCCTAACCCTAACCCATACCCTACGCCGTACCCGCACCCCTCCCCGAACCCGTAACCTAAGCCGTACCCTAAGCCTAACCCTAAGCCTAACCCTAACCCTAGGCTACCCTTGACTGCTTCTGCCTCCAATAGATTTCCTAAGCACTACTGTTTTAAGGAACAGCTTAAAAAGAGAATCCTAATGTGATTTCTTTATAATGGGTGTGTTCCTTATCTTATCCTAGTGTCTAAACTCTTCTCCATGGCTGCACCCCCAAATAATATTCCCTTACGTGCTAAGGGGTATCTAGAGAGTGGGATAGGTTTACTAACTACCCTAACCCTAACGCGTACCCTAACCCTAACCCCTACCCTAACCCTAACACGTACCCTAATCCTAACCTGTACCCTAAACCGAGCCCTAACCCTAACACTAACCCTAACCCTAACCCTAACCCATACCCTACGCCGTACCCGCACCCCTCCCCGAACCCGTACCCTAAGCCATACCCTAAACCTAACCCTAAGCCTAACCCTAACCCTAGGCTACCCTTGACTGCTTCTGCCTCCAATTGATTTCCTAAGCAGTAGTGTTTTAAGGAACAGCTTAAAAAGAGAATCCTAAAGTGATTTCTTTATAATGGGTGTGTTCCTTATCTTATCCTAGTGTCTAAACTCTTCTCCATGGCTGGACCCCCAAATAATATTCCTTTACGTGCTAAGGGGGAGCTAGAGAGTGGGATAGGTTTACTAACTACCCTAGCCCTAACGCGTAACCAAACCCTAACCCCTACCCTAACCCTAACACGTACCCTAATCCTAACCCGTACCCTAAACCGAGCCCTAACCCTAACACTAACCCAAACCCTAACCCTAACCCATACCCTACGCCGTACACGAACACCTCCCCGAACCCATACCCCAAGCCGTACCCTAAACCTAACCCTAAGCCTAACCCTAACCCTAGGCTACCCTTGACGGCTTCTGCCTCCAATAGATTTCCTAAGCACTAGTGTTTTAAGGAACAGCTTAAAAAGAGAATCCTAATGTGATTTCTTTATAATGGGTGTGTTCCTTATCTTATCCTAGTGTCTAAACTCTTCTCCATGGCTGGACCCTCAAATAATATTCCTTTACGTGCTAAGGGGTATCTAGAGAGTGGGATAGGTTTAATAACTAGCCTAACCCTAACGCGTACCCTAACCCTAACCGCTACCCTAACCCTAACACGTACCCTAATCCTAACCCGTACCCTAAACCGAGCCCTAACCCTAACACTAACCCTAACCCTAACCCTAACCCATACCCTACGCCGTACCCGCACCCCTCCCCGAACCCGTACCCTAAGCCGTACCCTAAGCCTAACCCTAAGCCTAACCCTAACCCTAGGCTACCCTTGACTACTTCTGCCTCCAATAGATTTCCTAAGCACTACTGTTTTAAGGAACAGCTTAAAAAGAGAATCCTAATGTGATTTCTTTATAATGGGTGTGTTCCTTATCTTATCCTAGTGTCTAAACTCTTCTCCATGGCTGCACCCCCAAATAATATTCCCTTACGTGCTAAGGGGTATCTAGAGAGTGGGATAGGTTTAATAACTACCCTAACCCTAACGCGTACCCTAACCCTAACCCCTACCCTAACCCTAACACGTACACTAATCCTAACCTGTACCCTAAACCGAGCCCTAACCCTAACACTAACCCTAACCCTAACCCTAACCCATACCCTATGCCGTACCCGCACCCCTCCCCGAACCCGTACCCTAAGCCATACCCTAAACCTAACCCTAAGCCTAACCCTAACCCTAGGCTACCCTTGACTGCTTCTGCCTCCCATAGATTTCCTAAGCACTACTGTTTTAAGGAACAGCTTAAAAAGAGAATCCTAATGTGATTTCTTTATAATGGGTGTGTTCCTTATCTTATCCTAGTGTCTAAACTCTTCGCCATGGCTGCACCCCCAAATAATATTGCCTTACGTGCTAAGGGGTATCTAGAGAGTGGGATAGGTTTAATAACTACCCTAACCCTAATGTGTACTCTAACCCTAACCCCTACCCTAACACTAACACGTACCCTAATCCTAACCCGTACCCTAAACCGAGCCCTAACCCTAACACTAACCCAAACCCTAACCCTAACCCATACCCTACGCCGTACACGAACACCTCCCCGAACCCATACCCCAAGCCGTACCCTAAACCTAACCCTAAGCCTAACCCTAACCCTAGGCTACCCTTGACTGCTTCTGCCTCCAATAGATTTCCTAAGCACTAGTGTTTTAAGGAACAGCTTAAAAAGAGAATCCTAATGTGATTTCTTTATAATGGGTGTGTTCCTTATCTTATCCTAGTGTCTAAACTCTTCTCCATGGCTGGACCCTCAAATAATATTCCTTTACGTGCTAAGGGGTATCTAGAGAGTGGGATAGGTTTAATAACTACCCTAACCCTAACGCGTACCCTAACCCTAACCGCTACCCTAACCCTAACACGTACCCTAATCCTAACCCGTACCCTAAACCGAGCCCTAACCCTAACACTAACCCTAACCCTAACCCTAACCCATACCCTACGCCGTACCCGCACCCCTCCCCGAACCCGTACCCTAAGCCGTACCCTAAGCCTAACCCTAAGCCTAACCCTAACCCTAGGCTACCCTTGACTACTTCTGCCTCCAATAGATTTCCTAAGCACTACTGTTTTAAGGAACAGCTTAAAAAGAGAATCCTAATGTGATTTCTTTATAATGGGTGTGTTCCTTATCTTATCCTAGTGTCTAAACTCTTCTCCATGGCTGGACCCCCAAATAATATTCCTTTACGTGCTAAGGGGGAGCTAGAGAGTGGGATAGGTTTACTAACTACCCTAGCCCTAATGCGTAACCTAACCCTAACCCCTACCCTAACCCTAACACGTACCCTAATCCTAACCCGTACCCTAAACCGAGCCCTAACCCTAACACTAACCCAAACCCTAACCCTAACCCATACCCTACGCCGTACCCGCACCCCTCCCCGAACCCGTAACCTAAGCCGTACCCTAAGCCTAACCCTAAGCCTAACCCTAACCCTAGGCTACCCTTGACTGCTTCTGCCTCCCATAGATTTCCTAAGCACTACTGTTTTAAGGAACAGCTTAAAAAGAGAATCCTAATGTGATTTCTTTATAATGGGTGTGTTCCTTATCTTATCCTAGTGTCTAAACTCTTCTCCATGGCTGCACCCCCAAATAATATTGCCTTACGTGCTAAGGGGTATCTAGAGAGTGGGATAGGTTTAATAACTACCCTAACCCTAATGCGTACTCTAACCCTAACCCCTACCCTAACACTAACACGTACCCTAATCCTAACCCGTACCCTAAACCGAGCCCTAACCCTAACACTAACCCTAACCCTAACCCTAACCCATACCCTACGCCGTACCCGCACCCCTCCCCGAACCCGTACCCTAAGCCGTACCCTAAGCCTAACCCTAAGCCTAACCCTAACCCTAGGCTACCCTTGACTACTTCTGCCTCCAATAGATTTCCTAAGCACTACTGTTTTAAGGAACAGCTTAAAAAGAGAATCCTAATGTGATTTCTTTATAATGGGTGTGTTCCTTATCTTATCCTAGTGTCTAAACTCTTCTCCATGGCTGCACCCCCAAATAATATTCCCTTACGTGCTAAGGGGTATCTAGAGAGTGGGATAGGTTTAATAACTACCCTAACCCTAACGCGTACCCTAACCCTAACCCCTACCCTAACCCTAACACGTACACTAATCCTAACCTGTACCCTAAACCGAGCCCTAACCCTAACACTAACCCTAACCCTAACCCTAACCCATACCCTATGCCGTACCCGCACCCCTCCCCGAACCCGTACCCTAAGCCATACCCTAAACCTAACCCTAAGCCTAACCCTAACCCTAGGCTACCCTTGACTGCTTCTGCCTCCAATTGATTTCCTAAGCAGTAGTGTTTTAAGGAACAGCTTAAAAAGAGAATCCTAAAGTGATTTCTTTATAATGGGTGTGTTCCTTATCTTATCCTAGTGTCTAAACTCTTCTCCATGGCTGGACCCCCAAATAATATTCCTTTACGTGCTAAGGGGGAGCTAGAGAGTGGGATAGGTTTACTAACTACCCTAGCCCTAATGCGTAACCTAACCCTAACCCCTACCCTAACCTAACACGTACCCTAATCCTAACCCGTACCCTAAACCGAGCCCTAACCCTAACACTAACCCAAACCCTAACCCTAACCCATACCCTACGCCGTACCCGCACCCCTCCCCGAACCCGTAACCTAAGCCGTACCCTAAGCCGTACCCTAAGCCTAACCCTAACCCTAGGCTACCCTTGACTGCTTCTGCCTCCCATAGATTTCCTAAGCACTACTGTTTTAAGGAACAGCTTAAAAAGAGAATCCTAATGTGATTTCTTTATAATGGGTGTGTTCCTTATCTTATCCTAGTGTCTAAACTCTTCTCCATGGCTGCACCCCCAAATAATATTGCCTTACGTGCTAAGGGGTATCTAGAGAGTGGGATAGGTTTAATAACTACCCTAACCCTAATGCGTACTCTAACCCTAACCCCTACCCTAACACTAACACGTACCCTAATCCTAACCCGTACCCTAAACCGAGCGCTACCCCTAACACTAACACTAACCCTAACCCTAACCCATACCCTACGCCGTACCTGAACCCCTCCCCAAACCCGTACCCTAAGCCGTACCCTAAGCCTAACCCTAAGCCTAACACTAACCCTAGGCTACCCTTGACTGCTTCTGCCTCCAATAGATTTCCTAAGCACTAGTGTTTTAAGCAACAGCTTAAAAAGAGAATCCTAATGTGATTTCTTTATAATGGGTGTGTTCCTTATCTTATCCTAGTGTCTAAATTCTTCTCCATTGCTGGAACCCCAAGTAATATTCCTTTACGTGCTAAGGGGTATCTAGAGAGTGGGATAGGTTTACTAACTACCCTAACCCTAACGCGTACCCTAACCCTAACCCCTACCCTAAACCTAACACGTACCCTAATCCTAACCGTACCCTAAACCGAGCCCTAACCCTAACACTAACCCTAACCCTAACCCTAACCCATACCCTACGCCGTACCCGAAACCCTCCCCGAACCCGTACCCTAAGCCGTACCCTAAGCCTAACCCTAAGCCTAACCCTAACCCTACGCTACCCTAGACTGCTTCTGCCTCCAATAGATTTCCTAAGCACTAGTGTTTTAAGCAACAGCTTAAAAAGAGAATCCTAATGTGATTTCTTTATAATGGGTGTGTTCCTTATCTTATCCTAGTGTCTAAACTCTTCTCCATGGCTGGACCCTCAAATAATATTCCTTTACGTGCTAAGGGGTATCTAGAGAGTGGGATAGGTTTAATAACTACCCTAACCCTAACGCGTACCCTAACCCTAACCCCTACCCTAACCCTAACACGTACCCTAATCCTAACCCGTACCCTAAACCGAGCCCTAACCCTAACACTAACCCTAACCCTAACCCTAACCCATACCCTACGCCGTACCCGCACCCCTCCCCGAACCCGTAACCTAAGCCGTACCCTAAGCCTAACCCTAAGCCTAACCCTAACCCTAGGCTACCCTTGACTGCTTCTGCCTCCAATAGATTTCCTAAGCACTACTGTTTTAAGGAACAGCTTAAAAAGAGAATCCTAATGTGATTTCTTTATAATGGGTGTGTTCCTTATCTTATCCTAGTGTCTAAACTCTTCTCCATGGCTGCACCCCCAAATAATATTCCCTTACGTGCTAAGGGGTATCTAGAGAGTGGGATAGGTTTAATAACTACCCTAACCCTAACGCGTACCCTAACCCTAACCCCTACCCTAACCCTAACACGTACCCTAATCCTAACCTGTACCCTAAACCGAGCCCTAACCCTAACACTAACCCTAACCCTAACCCTAACCCATACCGTACGCCGTACCCGCACCCCTCCCCGAACCCGTACCCTAAGCCATACCCTAAACCTAACCCTAAGCCTAACCCTAACCCTAGGCTACCCTTGACTGCTTCTGCCTCCAATTGATTTCCTAAGTAGTAGTGTTTTAAGGAACAGCTTAAAAAGAGAATCCTAAAGTGATTTCTTTATAATGGGTGTGTTCCTTATCTTATCCTAGTGTCTAAACTCTTCTCCATGGCTGGACCCCCAAATAATATTCCTTTACGTGCTAAGGGGGAGCTAGAGAGTGGGATAGGTTTACTAACTACCCTAGCCCTAACGCGTAACCTAACCCTAACCCCTACCCTAACCCTAACACGTACCCTAATCCTAACCCGTACCCTAAACCGAGCCCTAACCCTAACACTAACCCAAACCCTAACCCTAACCCATACCCTACGCCGTACACGAACACCTCCCTGAACCCATACCCCAAGCCGTACCCTAAACCTAACCCTAAGCCTAACCCTAACCCTAGGCTACCCTTGACTGCTTCTGCCTCCAATAGATTTCCTAAGCACTAGTGTTTTAAGGAACAGCTTAAAAATAGAATCCTAATGTGATTTCTTTATAATGGGTGTGTTCCTTATCTTATCCTAGTGTCTAAACTCTTCTCCATGGCTGCACCCCCAAATAATATTGCCTTACGTGCTAAGGGGTATCTAGAGAGTGGGATAGGTTTAATAACTACCCTAACCCTAATGCGTACTCTAACCCTAACCCCTACTCTAACACTAACACGTACCCTAATCCTAACCCGTACCCTAAACCGAGCCCTAACCCTAACACTAACACTAACCCTAACCCTAACCCATACCCTACGCCGTACCTGAACCCCTCCCCAAACCCGTACCCTAAGCCGTACCCTAAGCCTAACCCTAAGCCTAACACTAACCCTAGGCTACCCTTGACTGCTTCTGCCTCCAATAGATTTCCTAAGCACTAGTGTTTTAAGCAACAGCTTAAAAAGAGAATCCTAATGTGATTTCTTTATAATGGGTGTGTTCCTTATCTTATCCTAGTGTCTAAATTCTTCTCCATTGCTGGAACCCCAAATAATATTCCTTTACGTGCTAAGGGGAGCTAGAGAGTGGGATAGGTTTACTAACTACCCTAGCCCTAATGCGTAACCTAACCCTAACCCCTACCCTAACCCTAACACGTACCCTAATCCTAACCCGTACCCTAAACCGAGCCCTAACCCTAACACTAACCCAAACCCTAACCCTAACCCATACCCTACGCCGTACACGAACACCTCCCCGAACCCATACCCCAAGCCGTACCCTAACCCTAACCCTAAGCCTAACCCTAACCCTAGGCTACCCTTGACTGCTTCTGCCTCCAATAGATTTCCTAAGCACTAGTGTTTTAAGAACAGCTTAAAAAGAGAATCCTAAAGTGATTTCTTTATAATGGGTGTGTTCCTTATCTTATCCTAGTGTCTAAATTCTTTTCCATGGCTGGAACCCCAAATAATATTCCTTTACGTGCTAAGGTGTATCTAGAGAGTGGGATAGGTTTACTAACTACCCTAACCCTAACGCGTACCCTAACCCTAACCCCTACCCTAAACCTAACACGTACCCTAATCCTAACCGTACCCTAAACCGAGCCCTAACCCTAACACTAACCCAAACCCTAACCCTAACCCATACCCTACGCCGTACCCGAAAAGCTCCCCGAACACGTACCCTAAGCCGTACCCTAAGCCTAACCCTAAGCCTAACCCTAACCCTACGCTACCCTTGACTGCTTCTGCCTCCAATAGATTTCCTAAGCACTAGTGTTTTAAGGAACAGCTTAAAAAGAGAATCCTAATGTGATTTCTTTATAATGGGTGTGTTCCTTATCTTATCCTAGTGTCTAAACTCTTCTCCATGGCTGGACCCTCAAATAATATTCCTTTACGTGCTAAGGGGTATCTAGAGAGTGGGATAGGTTTAATAACTACCCTAACCCTAATGCGTACCCTAACCCTAACCCCTACCCTAACCCTAACACGTACCCTAATCCTAACCCGTACCCTAAACCGAGCCCTAACCCTAACACTAACCCAAACCCTAACCCTAACCCATACCCTACGCCGTACCCGCACCCCTCCCCGAACCCGTACCCTAAGCCGTACCCTAAGCCTAACCCTAAGCCTAACCCTAACCCTAGGCTACCCTTGACTGCTTCTGCCTCCAATAGATTTCCTAAGCACTACTGTTTTAAGGAACAGCTTAAAAAGAGAATCCTAATGTGATTTCTTTATAATGGGTGTGTTCCTTATCTTATCCTAGTGTCTAAACTCTTCTCCATGGCTGCACCCCCAAATAATATTGCCTTACGTGCTAAGGGGTATCTAGAGAGTGGGATAGGTTTAATAACTACCCTAACCCTAATGCGTACTCTAACCCTAACCCCTACTCTAACACTAACACGTACCCTAATCCTAACCCGTACCCTAAACCGAGCCCTAACCCTAACACTAACACTAACCCTAACCCTAACCCATACCCTACGCCGTACCTGAACCCCTCCCCAAACCCGTACCCTAAGCCGTACCCTAAGCCTAACTCTAAGCCTAACACTAACCCTAGGCTACCCTTGACTGCTTCTGCCTCCAATAGATTTCCTAAGCACTAGTGTTTTAAGCAACAGCTTAAAAAGAGAATCCTAATGTGATTTCTTTATAATGGGTGTGTTCCTTATCTTATCCTAGTGTCTAAATTCTTCTCCATTGCTGGAACCCCAAATAATATTCCTTTACGTGCTAAGGGGTATCTAGACAGTGGGATAGGTTTACTAACTACCCTAACCCTAACGCGTACTCTAACCCTAACCCCTACCCTAAACCTAACACGTACCCTAATCCTAACCGTACCCTAAACCGAGCCCTAACCCTAACACTAACCCTAACCCTAACCCTAACCCATACCCTACGCCGTACCCGAAACCCTCCCCGAACACGTACCCTAAGCCGTACCCTAAGCCTAACCCTAAGCCTAACCCTAACCCTACGCTACCCTTGACTGCTTCTGCCTCCAATAGATTTCCTAAGCACTAGTGTTTTAAGGAACAGCTTAAAAAGAGAATCCTAATGTGATTTCTTTATAATGGGTGTGTTCCTTATCTTATCCTAGTGTCTAAACTCTTCTCCATGGCTGGACCCTCAAATAATATTCCTTTACGTGCTAAGGGGTATCTAGAGAGTGGGATAGGTTTAATAACTACCCTAACCCTAATGCGTACCCTAACCCTAACCCCTACCCTAACCCTAACACGTACCCTAATCCTAACCCGTACCCTAAACCGAGCCCTAACCCTAACACTAACCCTAACCCTAACCCTAACCCATACCCTACGCCGTACCCGCACCCCTCCCCGAACCCGTACCCTAAGCCGTACCCTAAGCCTAACCCTAAGCCTAACCCTAACCCTAGGCTACCCTTGACTGCTTCTGCCTCCAATAGATTTCCTAAGCACTACTGTTTTAAGGAACAGCTTAAAAAGAGAATCCTAATGTGATTTCTTTATAATGGGTGTGTTCCTTATCTTATCCTAGTGTCTAAACTCTTCTCCATGGCTGCACCCCCAAATAATATTCCCTTACGTGCTAAGGGGTATCTAGAGAGTGGGATAGGTTTAATAACTACCCTAACCCTAACGCGTACCCTAACCCTAACCCCTACCCTAACCCTAACACGTACACTAATCCTAACCTGTACCCTAAACCGAGCCCTAACCCTAACACTAACCCTAACCCTAACCCTAACCCATACCCTATGCCGTACCCGCACCCCTCCCCGAACCCGTACCCTAAGCCATACCCTAAACCTAACCCTAAGCCTAACCCTAACCCTAGGCTACCCTTGACTGCTTCTGCCTCCAATTGATTTCCTAAGCAGTAGTGTTTTAAGGAACAGCTTAAAAAGAGAATCCTAAAGTGATTTCTTTATAATGGGTGTGTTCCTTATCTTATCCTAGTGTCTAAACTCTTCTCCATGGCTGGACCCCCAAATAATATTCCTTTACGTGCTAAGGGGGAGCTAGAGAGTGGGATAGGTTTACTAACTACAATAGCCCTAAAGCGTAACCTAACCCTAACCCCTACCCTAACCCTAACACGTACCCTAATCCTAACCCGTACCCTAAACCGAGCCCTAACCCTAACACTAACCCAAACCCTAACCCTAACCCATACCCTACGCCGTACACGAACACCTCCCCGAACCCATACCCCAAGCCATACCCTAAACCTAACCCTAAGCCTAACCCTAACCCTAGGCTACCCTTGACTGCTTCTGCCTCCAATAGATTTCCTAAGCACTAGTGTTTTAAGGAACAGCTTAAAAAGAGAATCCTAATGTGATTTCTTTATAATGGGTGTGTTCCTTATCTTATCCTAGTGTCTAAACTCTTCTCCATGGCTGCACCCCCAAATAATATTGCCTTACGTGCTAAGGGGTATCTAGAGAGTGGGATAGGTTTAATAACTACCCTAACCCTAATGCGTACTCTAACCCTAACCCCTACTCTAACACTAACACGTACCCTAATCCTAACCCGTACCCTAAACCGAGCCCTACCCCTAACACTAACACTAACCCTAACCCTAACCCATACCCTACGCCGTACCTGAACCCCTCCCCAAACCCGTACCCTAAGCCGTACCCTAAGCCTAACCCTAAGCCTAACACTAACCCTAGGCTACCCTTGACTGCTTCTGCCTCCAATAGATTTCCTAAGCACTAGTGTTTTAAGCAACAGCTTAAAAAGAGAATCCTAATGTGATTTCTTTATAATGGGTGTGTTCCTTATCTTATCCTAGTGTCTAAATTCTTCTCCATTGCTGGAACCCCAAATAATATTCCTTTACGTGCTAAGGGGTATCTAGAGAGTGGGATAGGTTTAATAACTACCCTAACCCTAACGCGTACCCTAACCCTAACCCCTACCCTAAACCTAACACATACCCTAATCCTAACCGTACCCTAAACCGAGCCCTAACCCTAACACTAACCCTAACCCTAACCCTAACCCATAACCTACGCCGTACCCGAAACCCTACCCGAACCCGTACCCTAAGCCGTACCCTAAGCCTAAACCTCAGCCTAACCCTAACCCTACGCTACCCTTGACTGCTTCTGCCTCCAATAGATTTCCTAAGCACTACTGTTTTAAGGAACAGCTTAAAAAGAGAATCCTAATGTGATTTCTTTATAATGGGTGTGTTCCTTATCTTATCCTAGTGTCTAAACTCTTCTCCATGGCTGCACCCCCAAATAATATTCCCTTACGTGCTAAGGGGTATCTAGAGAGTGGGATAGGTTTAATAACTACCCTAACCCTAACGCGTACCCTAACCCTAACCCCTACCCTAACCCTAACACGTACCCTAATCCTAACCTGTACCCTAAACCGAGCCCTAACCCTAACATTAACCCTAACCCTAACCCTAACCCATACCCTACGCCGTACCCGCACCCCTCCCCGAACCCGTACCCTAAGCCATACCCTAAACCTAACCCTAAGCCTAACCCTAACCCTAGGCTACCCTTGACTGCTTCTGCCTCCAATAGATTTCCTAAGCACTAGTGTTTTAAGCAACAGCTTAAAAAGAGAATCCTAATGTGATTTCTTTATAATGGGTGTGTTCCTTATCTTATCCTAGTGTTTAAACTCTTCTCCATGGCTGGACCCTCAAATAATATTCCCTTACGTGCTCAGGGGTATCTAGAGAGTGGGATAGGTTTAATAACTACCCTAACCCTAACGCGTACCCTAACCCTAACCCCTACCCTAACCCTAACACGTACCCTAATCCTAACCCGTACCCTAAACCGAGCCCTAACCCTAACACTAACCCTAACCCTAACCCTAACCCATACCCTACGCCGTACCCGCACCCCTCCCCGAACCCGTACCCTAAGCCGTACCCTAAGCCTAACCCTAAGCCTAACCCTAACCCTAGGCTACACTTGACTGCTTCTGCCTCCAATAGATTTCCTAAGCACTACTGTTTTAAGGAACAGCTTAAAAAGAGAATCCTAATGTGATTTCTTTATAATGTGTGTGTTCCTTATCTTATCCTAGTGTCTAAACTCTTCTCCATGGCTGCACCCCCAAATAATATTCCCTTACGTGCTAAGGGGTATCTAGAGAGTGGGATAGGTTTAATAACTACCCTAACCCTAACGCGTACCCTAACCCTAACCCCTACCCTAACCCTAACACGTACACTAATCCTAACCTGTACCCTAAACCGAGCCCTAACCCTAACACTAACCCTAACCCTAACCCTAACCCATACCCTATGCCGTACCCGCACCCCTCCCCGAACCCGTACCCTAAGCCATACCCTAAACCTAACCCTAAGCCTAACCCTAACCCTAGGCTACCCTTGACTGCTTCTGCCTCCAATTGATTTCCTAAGCAGTAGTGTTTTAAGGAACAGCTTAAAAAGAGAATCCTAAAGTGATTTCTTTATAATGGGTGTGTTCCTTATCTTATCCTAGTGTCTAAACTCTTCTATATGGCTGCACCCCCAAATAATATTCCCTTACGTGCTAAGGGGTATCTAGAGAGTGGGATAGGTTTAATAACTACCCTAACCCTAACGCGTACCCTAACCCTAACCCCTACCCTAACCCTAACATGTACCCTAATCCTAACCTGTACCCTAAACCGAGCCCTAACCCTAACACTAACCCTAACCCTAACCCTAACCCATACCCTATGCCGTACCCGCACCCCTCCCCGAACCCGTACCCTAAGCCATACCCTAAACCTAACCCTAAGCCTAACCCTAACCCTAGGCTACCCTTGACTGCTTCTGCCTCCAATTGATTTCCTAAGCAGTAGTTTTTTAAGGAACAGCTTAAAAAGAGAATCCTAATGTGATTTCTTTATAATGGGTGTGTTCCTTATCTTATCCTAGTGTCTAAACTCTTCTCCATGGCTGGACCCCCAAATAATATTCCTTTACATGCTAACGGGGAGGTAGAGAGTGGGATAGGTTTACTAACTACCCTAGCCCTAACGCGTAACCTAACCCTAACCCCTACCCTAACCCTAACACGTACCCTAATCCTAACCCGTACCCTAAACCGAGCCCTAACCCTAACACTAACCCAAACCCTAACCCTAACCCATACCCTACGCCGTACACGAACACCTCCCCGAACCCATACCCCAAGCCGTACCCTAACCCTAACCCTAAGCCTAACCCTAACCCTAGGCTACCCTTGACTGCTTCTGCCTCCAATAGATTTCCTAAGCACTAGTGTTTTAAGAACAGCTTAAAAAGAGAATCCTAAAGTGATTTCTTTATAATGGGTGTGTTCCTTATCTTATCCTAGTGTCTAAACTCTTCTCCATGGCTGGACCCCCAAATAATATTCCTTTACGTGCTAAGGGGTATCTAGAGAGTGGGATAGGTTTAATAACTACCCTAACCCTAACGCGTACCCTAACCCTAACCCCTACCCTAACTCTAACACGTACCCTAATCCTAACCCGTACCCTAAACCGAGCCCTAACCCTAACACTAACCCTAACCCTAACCCTAACCCATACCCTACGCCGTACCCGAAACCCTCCCCGAACCCGTACCCTAAGCCATACCCTAAGCCTAACCCTAAGCCTAACACTAACCCTAGGCTACCCTTGACTGCTTCTGCCTCCAAGAGATTTCCTAAGCACTAGTGTTTTAAGCAACAGCTTAAAAAGAGAATCCTAATGTGATTTCTTTATAATGGGTGTGTTCCTTATCTTATCCTAGTGTCTAAACTCTTCTCCATGGCTGGACCCCCAAATAATATTCCTTTACGTGCTAAGGGGTATCTAGAGAGTGGAATAGGTTTACTAACTACCCTAACCCTAACGCGTACCCTAACCCTAACCCCTACCCTAACCCTAACCCGTACCCTAATCCTAACCCGTACCCTAAACCGATCCGTAACCCTAATACTAACCCTAACCCAAACCCTAACCCATACCCTACGCCATACCCGAAACCCTCCCCGAATCCGTACCCTAAGCCGTACCCTAAGCCTAACCCTAAGCCTAACCCTAACCCTAGGCTACCCTTGACTGCTTCTGCCTCCAATAGATTTCCTAAGCACTAGTGTTTTAAGGAACAGCTGAAAAAGAGAATCCTAATGTGATTTCTTTATAATGGGTGTGTTCCTTATCTTATCCTAGTGTCTAAACTCTTCTCCATGGCTGCACCCCCAAATAATATTGCCTTACGTGCTAAGGGGTATCTAGAGAGTGGGATAGGTTTAATAACTACCCTAACCCTAATGCGTACTCTAACCCTAACCCCTACTCTAACACTAACACGTACCCTAATCCTAACCCGTACCCTAAACCGAGCCCTAACCCTAACACTAACACTAACCCTAACCCTAACCCATACCCTACGCCGTACCTGAACCCCTCCCCAAACCCGTACCCTAAGCCGTACCCTAAGCCTAACCCTAAGCATAACACTAACCCTAGGCTACCCTTGACTGCTTCTGCCTCCAATAGATTTCCTAAGCACTAGTGTTTTAAGCAACAGCTTAAAAAGAGAATCCTAATGTGATTTCTTTATAATGGGTGTGTTCCTTATCTTATCCTAGTGTCTAAATTCTTCTCCATTGCTGGAACCCCAAATAATATTCCTTTACGTGCTAAGGGGTATCTTGAGAGTGGGATAGGTTTACTAACTACCCTAACCCTAACGCGTACCCTAACCCTAACCCCTACCCTAAACCTAACACGTACCCTAATCCTAACCGTACCCTAAACCGAGCCCTAACCCTAACACTAACCCAAACCCTAACCCTAACCCATACCCTACGACGTACACGAACACCTCCCTGAACCCATACCCCAAGCCGTACCCTAAACCTAACCCTAAGCCTAACCCTAACCCTAGGCTACCCTTGACTGCTTCTGCCTCCAATAGATTTCCTAAGCACTAGTGTTTTAAGGAACAGCTTAAAAAGAGAATCCTAATGTGATTTCTTTATAATGGGTGTGTTCCTTATCTTATCCTAGTGTCTAAACTCTTCTCCATGGCTGCACCCCCAAATAATATTGCCTTACGTGCTAAGGGGTATCTAGAGAGTGGGCTAGGTTTAATAACTACCCTAACCCTAATGCGTACTCTAACCCTAACCCCTACTCTAACACTAACACGTACCCTAATCCTAACCCGTACCCTAAACCGAGCCCTAACCCTAACACTAACCCTAACCCTAACCCATACTCTACGCCGTACCTGAACCTCTCCCCAAACCCGTACCCTAAGCCGTACCCTAAGCCTAACCCTAAGCCTAACACTAACCCTAGGCTACCCTTGACTGCTTCTGCCTCCAATAGATTTCCTAAGCACTAGTGTTTTAAGCAACAGCTTAAAAAGAGAATCCTAATGTGATTTCTTTATAATGGGTGTGTTCCTTATCTTATCCTAGTGTCTAAACTCTTCTCCATGGCTGGACCCTCAAATAATATTCCTTTACGTGCTAAGGGGTATCTAGAGAGTGGGATAGGTTTAATAACTACCCTAACCCTAACGCGTACCCTAACCCTAACCCCTACCCTAACCCTAACACGTACCCTAATCCTAACCCGTACCCTAAACCGAGCCCTAACCCTAACACTAACCCTAACCCTAACCCTAACCCATACCCTACGCCGTACCCGCACCCCTCCCCGAACCCGTAACCTAAGCCGTACCCTAAGCCTAACCCTAAGCCTAACCCTAACCCTAGGCTACCCTTGACTGCTTCTGCCTCCAATAGATTTCCTAAGCACTACTGTTTTAAGGAACAGCTTAAAAAGAGAATCCTAATGTGATTTCTTTATAATGGGTGTGTTCCTTATCTTATCCTAGTGTCTAAACTCTTCTCCATGGCTGCACCCCCAAATAATATTCCCTTACGTGCTAAGGGGTATCTAGAGAGTGGGATAGGTTTAATAACTACCCTAACCCTAACGCGTACCCTAACCCTAACCCCTACCCTAACCCTAACACGTACCCTAATCCTAACCTGTACCCTAAACCGAGCCCTAACCCTAACACTAACCCTAACCCTAACCCTAACCCATACCGTACGCCGTACCCGCACCCCTCCCCGAACCCGTACCCTAAGCCATACCCTAAACCTAACCCTAAGCCTAACCCTAACCCTAGGCTACCCTTGACTGCTTCTGCCTCCAATTGATTTCCTAAGTAGTAGTGTTTTAAGGAACAGCTTAAAAAGAGAATCCTAAAGTGATTTCTTTATAATGGGTGTGTTCCTTATCTTATCCTAGTGTCTAAACTCTTCTCCATGGCTGGACCCCCAAATAATATTCCTTTACGTGCTAAGGGGGAGCTAGAGAGTGGGATAGGTTTACTAACTACCCTAGCCCTAACGCGTAACCTAACCCTAACCCCTACCCTAACCCTAACACGTACCCTAATCCTAACCCGTACCCTAAACCGAGCCCTAACCCTAACACTAACCCAAACCCTAACCCTAACCCATACCCTACGCCGTACACGAACACCTCCCTGAACCCATACCCCAAGCCGTACCCTAAACCTAACCCTAAGCCTAACCCTAACCCTAGGCTACCCTTGACTGCTTCTGCCTCCAATAGATTTCCTAAGCACTAGTGTTTTAAGGAACAGCTTAAAAATAGAATCCTAATGTGATTTCTTTATAATGGGTGTGTTCCTTATCTTATCCTAGTGTCTAAACTCTTCTCCATGGCTGCACCCCCAAATAATATTGCCTTACGTGCTAAGGGGTATCTAGAGAGTGGGATAGGTTTAATAACTACCCTAACCCTAATGCGTACTCTAACCCTAACCCCTACTCTAACACTAACACGTACCCTAATCCTAACCCGTACCCTAAACCGAGCCCTAACCCTAACACTAACACTAACCCTAACCCTAACCCATACCCTACGCCGTACCTGAACCCCTCCCCAAACCCGTACCCTAAGCCGTACCCTAAGCCTAACCCTAAGCCTAACACTAACCCTAGGCTACCCTTGACTGCTTCTGCCTCCAATAGATTTCCTAAGCACTAGTGTTTTAAGCAACAGCTTAAAAAGAGAATCCTAATGTGATTTCTTTATAATGGGTGTGTTCCTTATCTTATCCTAGTGTCTAAATTCTTCTCCATTGCTGGAACCCCAAATAATATTCCTTTACGTGCTAAGGGGAGCTAGAGAGTGGGATAGGTTTACTAACTACCCTAGCCCTAATGCGTAACCTAACCCTAACCCCTACCCTAACCCTAACACGTACCCTAATCCTAACCCGTACCCTAAACCGAGCCCTAACCCTAACACTAACCCAAACCCTAACCCTAACCCATACCCTACGCCGTACACGAACACCTCCCCGAACCCATACCCCAAGCCGTACCCTAACCCTAACCCTAAGCCTAACCCTAACCCTAGGCTACCCTTGACTGCTTCTGCCTCCAATAGATTTCCTAAGCACTAGTGTTTTAAGAACAGCTTAAAAAGAGAATCCTAAAGTGATTTCTTTATAATGGGTGTGTTCCTTATCTTATCCTAGTGTCTAAATTCTTTTCCATGGCTGGAACCCCAAATAATATTCCTTTACGTGCTAAGGTGTATCTAGAGAGTGGGATAGGTTTACTAACTACCCTAACCCTAACGCGTACCCTAACCCTAACCCCTACCCTAAACCTAACACGTACCCTAATCCTAACCGTACCCTAAACCGAGCCCTAACCCTAACACTAACCCAAACCCTAACCCTAACCCATACCCTACGCCGTACCCGAAAAGCTCCCCGAACACGTACCCTAAGCCGTACCCTAAGCCTAACCCTAAGCCTAACCCTAACCCTACGCTACCCTTGACTGCTTCTGCCTCCAATAGATTTCCTAAGCACTAGTGTTTTAAGGAACAGCTTAAAAAGAGAATCCTAATGTGATTTCTTTATAATGGGTGTGTTCCTTATCTTATCCTAGTGTCTAAACTCTTCTCCATGGCTGGACCCTCAAATAATATTCCTTTACGTGCTAAGGGGTATCTAGAGAGTGGGATAGGTTTAATAACTACCCTAACCCTAATGCGTACCCTAACCCTAACCCCTACCCTAACCCTAACACGTACCCTAATCCTAACCCGTACCCTAAACCGAGCCCTAACCCTAACACTAACCCAAACCCTAACCCTAACCCATACCCTACGCCGTACCCGCACCCCTCCCCGAACCCGTACCCTAAGCCGTACCCTAAGCCTAACCCTAAGCCTAACCCTAACCCTAGGCTACCCTTGACTGCTTCTGCCTCCAATAGATTTCCTAAGCACTACTGTTTTAAGGAACAGCTTAAAAAGAGAATCCTAATGTGATTTCTTTATAATGGGTGTGTTCCTTATCTTATCCTAGTGTCTAAACTCTTCTCCATGGCTGCACCCCCAAATAATATTGCCTTACGTGCTAAGGGGTATCTAGAGAGTGGGATAGGTTTAATAACTACCCTAACCCTAATGCGTACTCTAACCCTAACCCCTACTCTAACACTAACACGTACCCTAATCCTAACCCGTACCCTAAACCGAGCCCTAACCCTAACACTAACACTAACCCTAACCCTAACCCATACCCTACGCCGTACCTGAACCCCTCCCCAAACCCGTACCCTAAGCCGTACCCTAAGCCTAACTCTAAGCCTAACACTAACCCTAGGCTACCCTTGACTGCTTCTGCCTCCAATAGATTTCCTAAGCACTAGTGTTTTAAGCAACAGCTTAAAAAGAGAATCCTAATGTGATTTCTTTATAATGGGTGTGTTCCTTATCTTATCCTAGTGTCTAAATTCTTCTCCATTGCTGGAACCCCAAATAATATTCCTTTACGTGCTAAGGGGTATCTAGACAGTGGGATAGGTTTACTAACTACCCTAACCCTAACGCGTACTCTAACCCTAACCCCTACCCTAAACCTAACACGTACCCTAATCCTAACCGTACCCTAAACCGAGCCCTAACCCTAACACTAACCCTAACCCTAACCCTAACCCATACCCTACGCCGTACCCGAAACCCTCCCCGAACACGTACCCTAAGCCGTACCCTAAGCCTAACCCTAAGCCTAACCCTAACCCTACGCTACCCTTGACTGCTTCTGCCTCCAATAGATTTCCTAAGCACTAGTGTTTTAAGGAACAGCTTAAAAAGAGAATCCTAATGTGATTTCTTTATAATGGGTGTGTTCCTTATCTTATCCTAGTGTCTAAACTCTTCTCCATGGCTGGACCCTCAAATAATATTCCTTTACGTGCTAAGGGGTATCTAGAGAGTGGGATAGGTTTAATAACTACCCTAACCCTAATGCGTACCCTAACCCTAACCCCTACCCTAACCCTAACACGTACCCTAATCCTAACCCGTACCCTAAACCGAGCCCTAACCCTAACACTAACCCTAACCCTAACCCTAACCCATACCCTACGCCGTACCCGCACCCCTCCCCGAACCCGTACCCTAAGCCGTACCCTAAGCCTAACCCTAAGCCTAACCCTAACCCTAGGCTACCCTTGACTGCTTCTGCCTCCAATTGATTTCCTAAGCACTACTGTTTTAAGGAACAGCTTAAAAAGAGAATCCTAATGTGATTTCTTTATAATGGGTGTGTTCCTTATCTTATCCTAGTGTCTAAACTCTTCTCCATGGCTGCACCCCCAAATAATATTCCCTTACGTGCTAAGGGGTATCTAGAGAGTGGGATAGGTTTAATAACTACCCTAACCCTAACGCGTACCCTAACCCTAACCCCTACCCTAACCCTAACACGTACACTAATCCTAACCTGTACCCTAAACCGAGCCCTAACCCTAACACTAACCCTAACCCTAACCCTAACCCATACCCTATGCCGTACCCGCACCCCTCCCCGAACCCGTACCCTAAGCCATACCCTAAACCTAACCCTAAGCCTAACCCTAACCCTAGGCTACCCTTGACTGCTTCTGCCTCCAATTGATTTCCTAAGCAGTAGTGTTTTAAGGAACAGCTTAAAAAGAGAATCCTAAAGTGATTTCTTTATAATGGGTGTGTTCCTTATCTTATCCTAGTGTCTAAACTCTTCTCCATGGCTGGACCCCCAAATAATATTCCTTTACGTGCTAAGGGGGAGCTAGAGAGTGGGATAGGTTTACTAACTACAATAGCCCTAAAGCGTAACCTAACCCTAACCCCTACCCTAACCCTAACACGTACCCTAATCCTAACCCGTACCCTAAACCGAGCCCTAACCCTAACACTAACCCAAACCCTAACCCTAACCCATACCCTACGCCGTACACGAACACCTCCCCGAACCCATACCCCAAGCCATACCCTAAACCTAACCCTAAGCCTAACCCTAACCCTAGGCTACCCTTGACTGCTTCTGCCTCCAATAGATTTCCTAAGCACTAGTGTTTTAAGGAACAGCTTAAAAAGAGAATCCTAATGTGATTTCTTTATAATGGGTGTGTTCCTTATCTTATCCTAGTGTCTAAACTCTTCTCCATGGCTGCACCCCCAAATAATATTGCCTTACGTGCTAAGGGGTATCTAGAGAGTGGGATAGGTTTAATAACTACCCTAACCCTAATGCGTACTCTAACCCTAACCCCTACTCTAACACTAACACGTACCCTAATCCTAACCCGTACCCTAAACCGAGCCCTACCCCTAACACTAACACTAACCCTAACCCTAACCCATACCCTACGCCGTACCTGAACCCCTCCCCAAACCCGTACCCTAAGCCGTACCCTAAGCCTAACCCTAAGCCTAACACTAACCCTAGGCTACCCTTGACTGCTTCTGCCTCCAATAGATTTCCTAAGCACTAGTGTTTTAAGCAACAGCTTAAAAAGAGAATCCTAATGTGATTTCTTTATAATGGGTGTGTTCCTTATCTTATCCTAGTGTCTAAATTCTTCTCCATTGCTGGAACCCCAAATAATATTCCTTTACGTGCTAAGGGGTATCTAGAGAGTGGGATAGGTTTAATAACTACCCTAACCCTAACGCGTACCCTAACCCTAACCCCTACCCTAAACCTAACACGTACCCTAATCCTAACCGTACCCTAAACCGAGCCCTAACCCTAACACTAACCCTAACCCTAACCCTAACCCATAACCTACGCCGTACCCGAAACCCTACCCGAACCCGTACCCTAAGCCTTACCCTAAGCCTAAACCTCAGCCTAACCCTAACCCTACGCTACCCTTGACTGCTTCTGCCTCCAATAGATTTCCTAAGCACTAGTGTTTTAAGGAACAGCTTAAAAAGAGAATCCTAATGTGATTTCTTTATAATGGGTGTGTTCCTTATCTTATCCTAGTGTCTAAACTCTTCTCCATGGCTGGACCCTCAAATAATATTCCTTTACGTGCTAAGGGGTATCTAGAGAGTGGGATAGGTTTAATAACTACCCTAACCCTAACGCGTACCCTAACCCTAACCCCTACCCTAACCCTAACACGTACCCTAATCCTAACCCGTACCCTAAACCGAGCCCTAACCCTAACACTAACCCTAACCCTAACCCTAACCCATACCCTACGCCGTACCCGCACCCCTCCCCGAACCCGTAACCTAAGCCGTACCCTAAGCCTAACACTAAGCCTAACCCTAACCCTAGGCTACCCTTGACTGCTTCTGCCTCCAATAGATTTCCTAAGCACTACTGTTTTAAGGAACAGCTTAAAAAGAGAATCCTAATGTGATTTCTTTATAATGGGTGTGTTCCTTATCTTATCCTAGTGTCTAAACTCTTCTCCATGGCTGCACCCCCAAATAATATTCCCTTACGTGCTAAGGGGTATCTAGAGAGTGGGATAGGTTTAATAACTACCCTAACCCTAACGCGTACCCTAACCCTAACCCCTACCCTAACCCTAACACGTACCCTAATCCTAACCTGTACCCTAAACCGAGCCCTAACCCTAACATTAACCCTAACCCTAACCCTAACCCATACCCTACGCCGTACCCGCACCCCTCCCCGAACCCGTACCCTAAGCCATACCCTAAACCTAACCCTAAGCCTAACCCTAACCCTAGGCTACCCTTGACTGCTTCTGCCTCCAATAGATTTCCTAAGCACTAGTGTTTTAAGCAACAGCTTAAAAAGAGAATCCTAATGTGATTTCTTTATAATGGGTGTGTTCCTTATCTTATCCTAGTGTTTAAACTCTTCTCCATGGCTGGACCCTCAAATAATATTCCCTTACGTGCTCAGGGGTATCTAGAGAGTGGGATAGGTTTAATAACTACCCTAACCCTAACGCGTACCCTAACCCTAACCCCTACCCTAACCCTAACACGTACCCTAATCCTAACCCGTACCCTAAACCGAGCCCTAACCCTAACACTAACCCTAACCCTAACCCTAACCCATACCCTACGCCGTACCCGCACCCCTCCCCGAACCCGTACCCTAAGCCGTACCCTAAGCCTAACCCTAAGCCTAACCCTAACCCTAGGCTACACTTGACTGCTTCTGCCTCCAATAGATTTCCTAAGCACTACTGTTTTAAGGAACAGCTTAAAAAGAGAATCCTAATGTGATTTCTTTATAATGTGTGTGTTCCTTATCTTATCCTAGTGTCTAAACTCTTCTCCATGGCTGCACCCCCAAATAATATTCCCTTACGTGCTAAGGGGTATCTAGAGAGTGGGATAGGTTTAATAACTACCCTAACCCTAACGCGTACCCTAACCCTAACCCCTACCCTAACCCTAACACGTACACTAATCCTAACCTGTACCCTAAACCGAGCCCTAACCCTAACACTAACCCTAACCCTAACCCTAACCCATACCCTATGCCGTACCCGCACCCCTCCCCGAACCCGTACCCTAAGCCATACCCTAAACCTAACCCTAAGCCTAACCCTAACCCTAGGCTACCCTTGACTGCTTCTGCCTCCAATTGATTTCCTAAGCAGTAGTGTTTTAAGGAACAGCTTAAAAAGAGAATCCTAAAGTGATTTCTTTATAATGGGTGTGTTCCTTATCTTATCCTAGTGTCTAAACTCTTCTATATGGCTGCACCCCCAAATAATATTCCCTTACGTGCTAAGGGGTATCTAGAGAGTGGGATAGGTTTAATAACTACCCTAACCCTAACGCGTACCCTAACCCTAACCCCTACCCTAACCCTAACATGTACCCTAATCCTAACCTGTACCCTAAACCGAGCCCTAACCCTAACACTAACCCTAACCCTAACCCTAACCCATACCCTATGCCGTACCCGCACCCCTCCCCGAACCCGTACCCTAAGCCATACCCTAAACCTAACCCTAAGCCTAACCCTAACCCTAGGCTACCCTTGACTGCTTCTGCCTCCAATTGATTTCCTAAGCAGTAGTTTTTTAAGGAACAGCTTAAAAAGAGAATCCTAATGTGATTTCTTTATAATGGGTGTGTTCCTTATCTTATCCTAGTGTCTAAACTCTTCTCCATGGCTGGACCCCCAAATAATATTCCTTTACATGCTAACGGGGAGGTAGAGAGTGGGATAGGTTTACTAACTACCCTAGCCCTAACGCGTAACCTAACCCTAACCCCTACCCTAACCCTAACACGTACCCTAATCCTAACCCGTACCCTAAACCGAGCCCTAACCCTAACACTAACCCAAACCCTAACCCTAACCCATACCCTACGCCGTACACGAACACCTCCCCGAACCCATACCCCAAGCCGTACCCTAACCCTAACCCTAAGCCTAACCCTAACCCTAGGCTACCCTTGACTGCTTCTGCCTCCAATAGATTTCCTAAGCACTAGTGTTTTAAGAACAGCTTAAAAAGAGAATCCTAAAGTGATTTCTTTATAATGGGTGTGTTCCTTATCTTATCCTAGTGTCTAAACTCTTCTCCATGGCTGGACCCCCAAATAATATTCCTTTACGTGCTAAGGGGTATCTAGAGAGTGGGATAGGTTTAATAACTACCCTAACCCTAACGCGTACCCTAACCCTAACCCCTACCCTAACTCTAACACGTACCCTAATCCTAACCCGTACCCTAAACCGAGCCCTAACCCTAACACTAACCCTAACCCTAACCCTAACCCATACCCTACGCCGTACCCGAAACCCTCCCCGAACCCGTACCCTAAGCCATACCCTAAGCCTAACCCTAAGCCTAACACTAACCCTAGGCTACCCTTGACTGCTTCTGCCTCCAAGAGATTTCCTAAGCACTAGTGTTTTAAGCAACAGCTTAAAAAGAGAATCCTAATGTGATTTCTTTATAATGGGTGTGTTCCTTATCTTATCCTAGTGTCTAAACTCTTCTCCATGGCTGGACCCCCAAATAATATTCCTTTACGTGCTAAGGGGTATCTAGAGAGTGGAATAGGTTTACTAACTACCCTAACCCTAACGCGTACCCTAACCCTAACCCCTACCCTAACCCTAACCCGTACCCTAATCCTAACCCGTACCCTAAACCGATCCGTAACCCTAACACTAACCCTAACCCAAACCCTAACCCATACCCTACGCCATACCCGAAACCCTCCCCGAATCCGTACCCTAAGCCGTACCCTAAGCCTAACCCTAAGCCTAACCCTAACCGTAGGCTACCCTTGACTGCTTCTGCCTCCAATAGATTTCCTAAGCACTAGTGTTTTAAGGAACAGCTGAAAAAGAGAATCCTAATGTGATTTCTTTATAATGGGTGTGTTCCTTATCTTATCCTAGTGTCTAAACTCTTCTCCATGGCTGCACCCCCAAATAATATTGCCTTACGTGCTAAGGGGTATCTAGAGAGTGGGATAGGTTTAATAACTACCCTAACCCTAATGCGTACTCTAACCCTAACCCCTACTCTAACACTAACACGTACCCTAATCCTAACCCGTACCCTAAACCGAGCCCTAACCCTAACACTAACACTAACCCTAACCCTAACCCATACCCTACGCCGTACCTGAACCCCTCCCCAAACCCGTACCCTAAGCCGTACCCTAAGCCTAACCCTAAGCATAACACTAACCCTAGGCTACCCTTGACTGCTTCTGCCTCCAATAGATTTCCTAAGCACTAGTGTTTTAAGCAACAGCTTAAAAAGAGAATCCTAATGTGATTTCTTTATAATGGGTGTGTTCCTTATCTTATCCTAGTGTCTAAATTCTTCTCCATTGCTGGAACCCCAAATAATATTCCTTTACGTGCTAAGGGGTATCTTGAGAGTGGGATAGGTTTACTAACTACCCTAACCCTAACGCGTACCCTAACCCTAACCCCTACCCTAAACCTAACACGTACCCTAATCCTAACCGTACCCTAAACCGAGCCCTAACCCTAACACTAACCCAAACCCTAACCCTAACCCATACCCTACGACGTACACGAACACCTCCCTGAACCCATACCCCAAGCCGTACCCTAAACCTAACCCTAAGCCTAACCCTAACCCTAGGCTACCCTTGACTGCTTCTGCCTCCAATAGATTTCCTAAGCACTAGTGTTTTAAGGAACAGCTTAAAAAGAGAATCCTAATGTGATTTCTTTATAATGGGTGTGTTCCTTATCTTATCCTAGTGTCTAAACTCTTCTCCATGGCTGCACCCCCAAATAATATTGCCTTACGTGCTAAGGGGTATCTAGAGAGTGGGCTAGGTTTAATAACTACCCTAACCCTAATGCGTACTCTAACCCTAACCCCTACTCTAACACTAACACGTACCCTAATCCTAACCCGTACCCTAAACCGAGCCCTAACCCTAACACTAACCCTAACCCTAACCCATACTCTACGCCGTACCTGAACCTCTCCCCAAACCCGTACCCTAAGCCGTACCCTAAGCCTAACCCTAAGCCTAACACTAACCCTAGGCTACCCTTGACTGCTTCTGCCTCCAATAGATTTCCTAAGCACTAGTGTTTTAAGCAACAGCTTAAAAAGAGAATCCTAATGTGATTTCTTTATAATGGGTGTGTTCCTTATCTTATCCTAGTGTCTAAACTCTTCTCCATGGCTGGACCCTCAAATAATATTCCTTTACGTGCTAAGGGGTATCTAGAGAGTGGGATAGGTTTAATAACTACCCTAACCCTAACGCGTACCCTAACCCTAACCCCTACCCTAACCCTAACACGTACCCTAATCCTAACCCGTACCCTAAACCGAGCCCTAACCCTAACACTAACCCTAACCCTAACCCTAACCCATACCCTACGCCGTACCCGCACCCCTCCCCGAACCCGTAACCTAAGCCGTACCCTAAGCCTAACACTAAGCCTAACCCTAACCCTAGGCTACCCTTGACTGCTTCTGCCTCCAATAGATTTCCTAAGCACTACTGTTTTAAGGAACAGCTTAAAAAGAGAATCCTAATGTGATTTCTTTATAATGGGTGTGTTCCTTATCTTATCCTAGTGTCTAAACTCTTCTATATGGCTGCACCCCCAAATAATATTCCCTTACGTGCTAAGGGGTATCTAGAGAGTGGGATAGGTTTAATAACTACCCTAACCCTAACGCGTACCCTAACCGTAACCCCTACCCTAACCCTAACATGTACCCTAATCCTAACCTGTACCCTAAACCGAGCCCTAACCCTAACACTAACCCTAACCCTAACCCTAACCCATACCCTACGCCGTACCCGCACCCCTCCCCGAACCCGTACCCTAAGCCATACCCTAAACCTAACCCTAAGCCTAACCCTAACCCTAGGCTACCCTTGACTGCTTCTGCCTCCAATTGATTTCCTAAGCAGTAGTTTTTTTTTTTTTTTTTTTTTTTTTTTTTTTTTTTAATTTTTTTTTTTTTTTTTTTAATTTATTTATGGCTGTGTCGGGTCTTCGTTTCTGTGCGAGGGCTTTCTCTAGTTGTGGCAAGCGGGGGCCACTCTTCATCGCGGTGTGCGGGCCTCTCACTATCGCGGCCTCTCTTGTTGCGGAGCACAGGCTCCAGACGCACAGGCTCAGTAATTGTGGCTCACGGGCCTAGTTGCTCCGCGGCATGTGGGATCTTCCCAGACCAGGGCTCGAACCCGTGTCCCCTGCATTGGCAGGCAAATTCTCAACCACTGCGCCACCAGGGAAGCCCTAAGCAGTAGTTTTTTAAGGAACAGCTTAAAAAGAGAATCCTAATGTGATTTCTTTATAATGGGTGTGTTCCTTATCTTATCCTAGTGTCTAAACTCTTCTCCATGGCTGGACCCCCAAATAATATTCCTTTACGTGCTAACGGGGAGCTAGAGAGTGGGATAGGTTTACTAACTACCCTAGCCCTAACGCGTAACCTAACCCTAACCCCTACCCTAACCCTAACACGTACCCTAATCCTAACCCGTACCCTAAACCGAGCCCTAACCCTAACACTAACCCAAACCCTAACCCTAACCCATACCCTACGCCGTACACGAACACCTCCCCGAACCCATACCCCAAGCCGTACCCTAACCCTAACCCTAAGCCTAACCCTAACCCTAGGCTACCCTTGACTGCTTCTGCCTCCAATAGATTTCCTAAGCACTAGTGTTTTAAGAACAGCTTAAAAAGAGAATCCTAAAGTGATTTCTTTATAATGGGTGTGTTCCTTATCTTATCCTAGTGTCTAAACTCTTCTCCATGGCTGGACCCCCAAATAATATTCCTTTACGTGCTAAGGGGTATCTAGAGAGTGGGATAGGTTTAATAACTACCCTAACCCTAACGCGTACCCTAACCCTAACCCCTACCCTAGCCCTAACACGTACCCTAATCCTAACCCGTACCCTAAACCGAGCCCTAACCCTAACAATAACCCTAACCCTAACCCTAACCCATACCCTACGCCGTACCCGAAACCCTCCCCGAACCCGTACCCTAAGCCATACCCTAAGCCTAACCCTAAGCCTAACACTAACCCTAGGCTACCCTTGACTGCTTCTGCCTCCAATAGATTTCCTAAGCACTAGTGTTTTAAGCAACAGCTTAAAAAGAGAATCCTAATGTGATTTCTTTATAATGGGTGTGTTCCTTATCTTATCCTAGTGTCTAAACTCTTCTCCATGGCTGGACCCCCAAATAATATTCCTTTACGTGCTAAGGGGTATCTAGAGAGTGGGATAGGTTTACTAACTACCCTAACCCTAACGCGTACCCTAACCCTAACCCCTACCCTAACCCTAACCCGTACCCTAATCCTAACCCGTACGCTAAACCGATCCCTAACCCTAACACTAACCCTAACCCAAACCCTAACCCATACCCTACGCCATACCCGAAACCCTCCCCGAACCCGTACGCTAAGCCGTACCCTAAGCCTAACCCTAAGCCTAACCCTAACCCTAGGCTACCCTTGACTGCTTCTGCCTCCAATAGATTTCCTAAGCACTAGTGTTTTAAGGAACAGCTGAAAAAGAGAATCCTAATGTGATTTCTTTATAATGGGTGTGTTCCTTATCTTATCCTAGTGTCTAAACTCTTCTCCATGGCTGCACCCCCAAATAATATTGCCTTACGTGCTAAGGGGTATCTAGAGAGTGGGATAGGTTTAATAACTACCCTAACCCTAATGCGTACTCTAACCCTAACCCCTACTCTAACACTAACACGTACCCTAATCCTAACCCGTACCCTAAACCGAGCCCTAACCCTAACACTAACACTAACCCTAACCCTAACCCATACCCTACGCCGTACCTGAACCCCTCCCCAAACCCGTACCCTAAGCCGTACCCTAAGCCTAACCCTAAGCCTAACACTAACCCTAGGCTACCCTTGACTGCTTCTGCCTCCAATAGATTTCCTAAGCACTAGTGTTTTAAGCAACAGCTTAAAAAGAGAATCCTAATGTGATTTCTTTATAATGGGTGTGTTCCTTATCTTATCCTAGTGTCTAAATTCTTCTCCATTGCTGGAACCCCAAATAATATTCCTTTACGTGCTAAGGGGTATCTAGAGAGTGGGATAGGTTTACTAACTACCCTAACCCTAACGCGTACCCTAACCCTAACCCCTACCCTAAACCTAACACGTACCCTAATCCTAACCGTACCCTAAACCGAGCCCTAACCCTAACACTAACCCTAACCCTAACCGTAACCCATACCCTACGCCGTACCCGAAACCCTCCCCGAACCCGTACCCTAAGCCGTACCCTAAGCCTAACCCTAACCCTACGCTACCCTTGACTGCTTCTGCCTCCAATAGATTTCCTAAGCACTAGTGTTTTAAGGAACAGCTTAAAAAGAGAATCCTAATGTGATTTCTTTATAATGGGTGTGTTCCTTATCTTATCCTAGTGTCTAAACTCTTCTCCATGGCTGGACCCTCAAATAATATTCCTTTACGTGCTAAGGGGTATCTAGAGAGTGGGATAGGTTTAATAACTACCCTAACCCTAACGCGTACCCTAACCCTAACCCCTACCCTAACCCTAACACGTACCCTAATCCTAACCCATACCCTAAACCGAGCCCTAACCCTAACACTAACCCTAACCCTAACCCTAACCCATACCCTACGCCGTACCCGCACCCCTCCCCGAACCCGTAACCTAAGCCGTACCCTAAGCCTAACCCTAAGCCTAACCCTAACCCTAGGCTACCCTTGACTGCTTCTGCCTCCAATAGATTTCCTAAGCACTACTGTTTTAAGGAACAGCTTAAAAAGAGAATCCTAATGTGATTTCTTTATAATGGGTGTGTTCCTTATCTTATCCTAGTGTCTAAACTCTTCTCCATGGCTGCACCCCCAAATAATATTCCCTTACGTGCTAAGGGGTATCTAGAGAGTGGGATAGGTTTAATAACTACCCTAACCCTAACGCGTACCCTAACCCTAACCCCTACCCTAACCCTAACACGTACCCTAATCCTAACCTGTACCCTAAACCGAGCCCTAACCCTAACACTAACCCTAACCCTAACCCTAACCCATACCCTACGCCGTACCCGCACCCCTCCCTGAACCCGTACCCTAAGCCGTACCCTAAGCCTAACCCTAAGCCTAACCCTAACCCTAGGCTACCCTTGACTGCTTCTGCCTCCAATAGATTTCCTAAGCACTAGTGTTTTAAGGAACAGCTTAAAAAGAGAATCCTAAAGTGATTTCTTTATAATGGGTGTGTTCCTTATCTTATCCTAGTGTCTAAACTCTTCTCCATGGCTGGACCCCCAAATAATATTCCTTTACGTGCTAAGGGGTATCTAGAGAGTGGGATAGGTTTAATAACTACCCTAACCCTAACGCGTACCCTAACCCTAACCACTACCCTAACCCTAACACGTACCCTAATCCTAACCCGTACCCTAAACCGAGCCCTAACCCTAACACTAACCCTAACCCTAACCCATACCCTACGCCGTACCCGAAACCCTCCCCGAACCTTACCCTAAGCCGTACCCTAAGCCTAACCCTAAGCCTAACCTTACCCTAGGCTACCCTTGACTGCTTCTGCCTCCAATAGATTTCCTAAGCACTAGTGTTTTAAGGAACAGCTTAAAAAGAGAATCCTAATGTGATTTCTTTATAATGGGTGTGTTCCTTATCTTATCCTAGTGTCTAAACTCTTCTCCATTGCTGCACCCCCAAATAATATTGCCTTATGTGCTAAGGGGTAGCTAGAGAGTGGGATAGGTTTAATAACTACCCTAACCCTAATGCGTACTCTAACCCTAACCCCTACCCTAACACTAACACGTACCCTAATCCTAACCCGTACCCTAAACCGAGCCCTAACCCTAACACTAACACTAACCCTAACCCTAACCCATACCCTACGCCGTACCTGAACCCCTCACCAAACCCGTACCCTAAGCCGTACCCTAAGCCTAACCCTAAGCCTAACACTAACCCTAGGCTACCCTTGACTGCTTCTGCCTCCAATAGATTTCCTAAGCACTAGTGTTTTAAGGAACAGCTTAAAAAGAGAATCCTAATGTGATTTCTTTATAATGGGTGTGTTCCTTATCTTATCCTAGTGTCTAAACTCTTCTCCATGGCTGCACCCACAAATGATATTGCCTTACGTGCTAAGGGGTATCTAGAGAGTGGGATAGGTTTAATAACTACCCTAACCCTAATGCGTACTCTAACCCTAACCCCTACCCTAACACTAACACGTACCCTAATCCTAACCCGTACCCTAAACCGAGCCCTAACCCTAACACTAACACTAACCCTAACCCTAACCCATACCCTACGCCGTACCTGAACCCCTCCCCAAACCCGTACCCTAAGCCGTACCCTAAGCCTAACCCTAAGCCTAACACTAACCCTAGGCTACCCTTGACTGCTTCTGCCTCCAATAGATTTCCTAAGCACTAGTGTTTTAAGCAACAGCTTAAAAAGAGAATCCTAATGTGATTTCTTTATAATGGGTGTGTTCCTTATCTTATCCTAGTGTCTAAACTCTTCTCCATGGCTGGACCCTCAAATAATATTCCTTTACGTGCTAAGGGGTATCTAGAGAGTGGGATAGGTTTAATAACTACCCTAACCCTAACGCGTACCCTAACCCTAACCCCTACCCTAACCCTAACACGTACCCTAATCCTAACCCGTACCCTAAACCGAGCCCTAACCCTAACACTAACCCTAACCCTAACCCTAACCCATACCCTACGCCGTACCCGCACCCCTCCCCGAACCCGTACCCTAAGCCGTACCCTAAGCCTAACCCTAAGCCTAACCCTAACCCTACGCTACCCTTGACTGCTTCTGCCTCCAATAGATTTCCTAAGCACTACTGTTTTAAGGAACAGCTTAAAAAGAGAATCCTAATGTGATTTCTTTATAATGGGTGTGTTCCTTATCTTATCCTAGTGTCTAAACTCTTCTCCATGGCTGCACCCCCAAATAATATTCCCTTACGTGCTCAGGGGTATCTAGAGAGTGGGATAGGTTTAATAACTACCCTAACCCTAACGCGTACCCTAACCCTAACCCCTACCCTAACCCTAACACGTACACTAATCCTAACCTGTACCCTAAACCGAGCCCTAACCCTAACACTAACCCTAACCCTAACCCTAACCCATACCCTATGCCGTACCCGCACCCCTCCCCGAACCCGTACCCTAAGCCATACCCTAAACCTAACCCTAAGCCTAACCCTAACCCTAGGCTACCCTTGACTGCTTCTGCCTCCAATTGATTTCCTAAGCAGTAGTGTTTTAAGGAACAGCTTAAAAAGAGAATCCTAAAGTGATTTCTTTATAATGGGTGTGTTCCTTATCTTATCCTAGTGTCTAAACTCTTCTCCATGGCTGGACCCCCAAATAATATTCCTTTACGTGCTAAGGGGGAGCTAGAGAGTGGGATAGGTTTACTAACTACCCTAGCCCTAACGTGTAACCTAACCCTAACCCCTACCCTAACCCTAACACGTACCCTAATCCTAACCCGTACCCTAAACCGAGCCCTAACCCTAACACTAACCCTAACCCTAACCCTAACCCATACCCTACGCCGTACCCGCACCCCTCCCCGAACCCGTACCCTAAGCCGTACCCTAAGCCTAACCCTAAGCCTAACCCTAACCCTAGGCTACCCTTGACTGCTTCTGCCTCCAATAGATTTCCTAAGCACTACTGTTTTAAGGAACAGCTTAAAAAGAGAATCCTAATGTGATTTCTTTATAATGGGTGTGTTCCTTATCTTATCCTAGTGTCTAAACTCTTCTCCATGGCTGCACCCCCAAATAATATTCCCTTACGTGCTCAGGGGTATCTAGAGAGTGGGATAGGTTTAATAACTACCCTAACCCTAACGCGTACCCTAACCCTAACCCCTACCCTAACCCTAACACGTACACTAATCCTAACCTGTACCCTAAACCGAGCCCTAACCCTAACACTAACCCTAACCCTAACCCTAACCCATACCCTATGCCGTACCCGCACCCCTCCCCGAACCCGTACCCTAAGCCATACCCTAAACCTAACCCTAAGCCTAACCCTAACCCTAGGCTACCCTTGACTGCTTCTGCCTCCAATTGATTTCCTAAGCAGTAGTGTTTTAAGGAACAGCTTAAAAAGAGAATCCTAAAGTGATTTCTTTATAATGGGTGTGTTCCTTATCTTATCCTAGTGTCTAAACTCTTCTCCATGGCTGGACCCCCAAATAATATTCCTTTACGTGCTAAGGGGGAGCTAGAGAGTGGGATAGGTTTACTAACTACCCTAGCCCTAACGTGTAACCTAACCCTAACCCCTACCCTAACCCTAACACGTACCCTAATCCTAACCCGTACCCTAAACCGAGCCCTAAACCTAACACTAACCCAAACCCTAACCCTAACCCATACCCTACGCCGTACACGAACACCTCCCCGAACCCATACCCAAAGCCGTACCCTAAACCTAACCCTAAGCCTAACCCTAACCCTAGGCTACCCTTGACTGCTTCTGCCTCCAATAGATTTCCTAAGCACTAGTGTTTTAAGGAACAGCTTAAAAAGAGAATCCTAATGTGATTTCTTTATAATGGGTGTGTTCCTTATCTTATCCTAGTGTCTAAACTCTTCTCCATGGCTGCACCCCCAAATAATATTGCCTTACGTGCTAAGGGGTATCTAGAGAGTGGGATAGGTTTACTAACTACCCTAACCCTAACGCGTACCCTAAACCTAACCCCTACCCTAAACCTAACACGTACCCTAATCCTAACCGTACCCTAAACCGAGCCCTAACCCTAACACTAACCCTAACCCTAACCCTAACCCATACCCTACGCCGTACCCGAAAGCCTCCCCGAACCCGTACCCTAAGCCGTACCCTAAACCTAACCCTAAGCCTAACCCTAACCCTACGCTACCCTTGACTGCTTCTGCCTCCAATAGATTTCCTAAGCACTAGTGTTTTAAGGAACAGCGTAAAAAGAGAATCCTAATGTGATTTCTTTATAATGGGTGTGTTCCTTATCTTATCCTAGTGTCTAAACTCTTCTCCATGGCTGGACCCTCAAATAATATTCCTTTACGTGCTAAGGGGTATCTAGAGAGTGGGATAGGTTTAATAACTACCCTAACCCTAACGCGTACCCTAACCCTAACCCCTTCCCTAACCCTAACACGTACCCTAATCCTAACCCGTACCCTAAACCGAGCCCTAACCCTAACACTAACCCTATCCCTAACCCTAACCCATACCCTACGCCGTACCCGCACCCCTCCCCGAACCCGTACCCTAAGCCGTACCCTAAGCCTAACCCTAAGCCTAACCCTAACCCTAGGCTACCCTTGACTGCTTCTGCCTCCAATAGATTTCCTAAGCACTACTGTTTTAAGGAACAGCTTAAAAAGAGAATCCTAATGTGATTTCTTTATAATGGGTGTGTTCCTTATCTTATCCTAGTGTCTAAACTCTTCTATATGGCTGCACCCCCAAATAATATTCCCTTACGTGCTAAGGGGTATCTAGAGAGTGGGATAGGTTTAATAACTACCCTAACCCTAATGCGTACTCTAACCCTAACCCCTACTCTAACACTAACACGTACCCTAATCCTAACCCGTACCCTAAACCGAGCCCTAACCCTAACACTAACCCAAACCCTAACCCTAACCCATACCCTACGCCGTACACGAACACCTCCCCGAACCCATACCCCAAGCCGTACCCTAACCCTAACCCTAAGCCTAACCCTAACCCTAGGCTACCCTTGACTGCTTCTGCCTCCAATAGATTTCCTAAGCACTAGTGTTTTAAGAACAGCTTAAAAAGAGAATCCTAAAGTGATTTCTTTATAATGGGTGTGTTCCTTATCTTATCCTAGTGTCTAAACTCTTCTCCATGGCTGGACCCCCAAATAATATTCCTTTACGTGCTAAGGGGTATCTAGAGAGTGGGATAGGTTTAATAACTACCCTAACCCTAACGCGTACCCTAACCCTAACCCCTACCCTAACCCTAACTCGTACCCTAATCCTAACCCGTACCCTAAACCGAGCCCTAACCCTAACACTAACCCTAACCCTAACCCTAACCCATACCCTACGCCGTACCCGAAACCCTCCCCGAACCCGTACCCTAAGCTATACCCTAAGCCTAACCCTAAGCCTAACACTAACCCTAGGCTACCCTTGACTGCTTCTGCCTCCAATAGATTTTCTAAGCACTAGTGTTTTAAGCAACAGCTTAAAAAGAGAATCCTAATGTGATTTCTTTATAATGGGTGTGTTCCTTATCTTATCCTAGTGTCTAAACTCTTCTCCATGGCTGGACCCCCAAATAATATTCCTTTACGTGCTAAGGGGTATCTAGAGAGTGGGATAGGTTTACTAACTACCCTAACCCTAACGCGTACCCTAACCCTAACCCCTACCCTAACCCTAACCCGTACCCTAATCCTAACCCGTACCCTAAACCGATCCCTAACCCTAACACTAACCCTAACCCAAACCCTAACCCATAACCTACGCCATACCCGAAACCCTCCCCGAACCCGTACCCTAAGCCGTACCCTAAGCCTAACCCTAAGCCTAACCCTAACCCTAGGCTACCCTTGACTGCTTCTGCCTCCAATAGATTTCCTAAGCACTAGTGTTTTAAGGAACAGCTGAAAAAGAGAATCCTAATGTGATTTCTTTATAATGAGTGTGTTCCTTATCTTATCCTAGTGTCTAAACTCTTCTCCATGGTTGGACCCCCAAATAATATTCCTTTACGTGCTAAGGGGTATCTAGAGAGTGGGATAGGTTTAATAACTACCCTAACCCTAACGCGTACCCTAACCCTAACCCCTACCCTAACCCTAACCCGTACCCTAAACCGAGCCCTAACCCTAACACTAACCCTAACCCTAACCCATACCCTACGCCGTACCCGAAACCCTCCCCGAACCCGTACCCTAAGCCGTACCCTAAGCCTAACCCTAAGCCTAACACTAACCCTAGGCTACCCTTGACTGCTTTTGCCTCCAATAGATTTCCTAAGCACTAGTGTTTTAAGGAACAGCTTAAAAAGAGAATCCTAATGTGATTTCTTTATAATGGGTGTGTTCCTTATCTTATCCTAGTGTCTAAACTCTTCTCCATGGCTGCACCCCCAAATAATATTGCCTTACGTGCTAAGGGGTATCTAGAGAGTGGGATAGGTTTAATAACTACCCTTACCCTAATGCGTACCCTAACCCTAACCCCTACCCTAACACTCACACGTACCCTAATCCTACCCCGTACCCTAAACCGAGCCCTAACCCTAACACTAACACTAACCCTAACCCTAACCCATACCCTACGCCGTACCCGCACCCCTCCCCGAACCCGTAACCTAAGCCGTACCCTAAGCCTAACCCTAAGCCTAACCCTAACCCTAGGCTACCCTTGACTGCTTCTGCCTCCAATAGATTTCCTAAGCACTACTGTTTTAAGGAACAGCTTAAAAAGAGAATCCTAATGTGATTTCTTTATAATGGGTGTGTTCCTTATCTTATCCTAGTGTCTAAACTGTTCTCCATGGCTGCACCCCCAAATAATATTCCCTTACGTGCTAAGGGGTATCTAGAGAGTGGGATAGGTTTAATAACTACCCTAACCCTAACGCGTACCCTAACCCTAACCCCTACTCTAACCCTAACATGTACCCTAATCCTAACCCGTACCCTAAACCGAGCCCTAACCCTAACACTAACCCAAACCCTAACCCTAACCCATACCCTACGCCATACACGAACACCTCCCCGAACCCATACCCCAAGCCGTACCCTAAACCTAACCCTAAGCCTAACCCTAACCCTAGGCTACCCATGACTGCTTCTGCCTCCAATAGATTTCCTAAGCACTAGTGTTTTAAGGAACAGCTTAAAAAGAGAATCCTAATGTGATTTCCTTATAATGGGTGTGTTCCTTATCTTATCCTAGTGTCTAAACTCTTCTCCATGGCTGCACCCCCAAATAATATTGCCTTACGTGCTAAGGGGTATCTAGAGAGTGGGATAGGTTTAATAACTACCCTAACCCTAATGCGTACTCTAACCCTCACCCCTACCCTAACACTAACACGTACCCTAATCCTAACCCGTACCCTAAACCGAGCCCTACCCCTAACACTAACACTAACCCTAACCCTAACCCATACCCTACGCCGTACCTGAACCCCTCCCCAAACCCGTACCCTAAGCCGTACCCTAAGCCTAACCCTAAGCCTAACACTAACCCTAGGCTACCCTTGACTGCTTCTGCCTCCAATAGATTTCCTAAGCACTAGTGTTTTAAGCAGCAGCTTAAAAAGAGAATCCTAATGTGATTTCTTTATAATGGGTGTGTTCCTTATCTTATCCTAGTGTCTAAATTCTTCTCCATTGCTGGAACCCCAAATAATATTCCTTTACGTGCTAAGGGGTATCTAGAGAGTGGGATAGGTTTACTAACTACCCTAACCCTAACGCGTACCCTAACCCTAACCCCTACCCTAAACCTAACACGTACCCTAATCCTAACCGTACCCTAAACCGAGCCCTAACCCTAACACTAACCCTAACCCTAACCCTAACCCATACCCTACGCCGTACCCGAAACCCTCCCCGAACATGTACCCTAAGCCGTACCCTAAGCCTAACCCTAAGCCTAACCCTAACCCTACGCTACCCTTGACTGCCTCTGCCTCCAATAGATTTCCTAAGCACTAGTGTTTTAAGGAACAGCTTAAAAAGAGAATCCTAATGTGATTTCTTTATAATGGGTGTGTTCCTTATCTTATCCTAGTGTCTAAACTCTTCTCCATGGCTGGACCCTCAAATAATATTCCTTTATGTGCTAAGGGGTATCTAGAGAGTGGGATAGGTTTAATAACTACCCTAACCCTAACGCGTACCCTAACCCTAACCCCTACCCTAACCCTAACACGTACCCTAATCCTAACCCATACCCTAAACCGAGCCCTAACCCTAACACTAACCCTAACCCTAACCCTAACCCATACCCTACGCCGTACCCGCACCCCTCCCCGAACCCGTAACCTAAGCCGTACCCTAAGCCTAACCCTAAGCCTAACCCTAACCCTAGGCTACCCTTGACTGCTTCTGCCTCCAATAGATTTCCTAAGCACTACTGTTTTAAGGAACAGCTTAAAAAGAGAATCCTAATGTGATTTCTTTATAATGGGTGTGTTCCTTATCTTATCCTAGTGTCTAAACTCTTCTCCATGGCTGCACCCCCAAATAATATTCCCTTACGTGCTAAGGGGTATCTAGAGAGTGGGATAGGTTTAATAACTACCCTAACCCTAACGCGTACCCTAACCCTAACCCCTACCCTAACCCTAACACGTACCCTAATCCTAACCTGTACCCTAAACCGAGCCCTAACCCTAACACTAACCCTAACCCTAACCCTAACCCATACCCTACGCCGTACCCGCACCCCTCCCTGAACCCGTACCCTAAGCCGTACCCTAAGCCTAACCCTAAGCCTAACCCTAACCCTAGGCTACCCTTGACTGCTTCTGCCTCCAATAGATTTCCTAAGCACTAGTGTTTTAAGGAACAGCTTAAAAAGAGAATCCTAAAGTGATTTCTTTATAATGGGTGTGTTCCTTATCTTATCCTAGTGTCTAAACTCTTCTCCATGGCTGGACCCCCAAATAATATTCCTTTACGTGCTAAGGGGTATCTAGAGAGTGGGATAGGTTTAATAACTACCCTAACCCTAACGCGTACCCTAACCCTAACCACTACCCTAACCCTAACACGTACCCTAATCCTAACCCGTACCCTAAACCGAGCCCTAACCCTAACACTAACCCTAACCCTAACCCATACCCTACGCCGTACCCGAAACCCTCCCCGAACCTTACCCTAAGCCGTACCCTAAGCCTAACCCTAAGCCTAACCTTACCCTAGGCTACCCTTGACTGCTTCTGCCTCCAATAGATTTCCTAAGCACTAGTGTTTTAAGGAACAGCTTAAAAAGAGAATCCTAATGTGATTTCTTTATAATGGGTGTGTTCCTTATCTTATCCTAGTGTCTAAACTCTTCTCCATTGCTGCACCCCCAAATAATATTGCCTTATGTGCTAAGGGGTAGCTAGAGAGTGGGATAGGTTTAATAACTACCCTAACCCTAATGCGTACTCTAACCCTAACCCCTACCCTAACACTAACACGTACCCTAATCCTAACCCGTACCCTAAACCGAGCCCTAACCCTAACACTAACACTAACCCTAACCCTAACCCATACCCTACGCCGTACCTGAACCCCTCACCAAACCCGTACCCTAAGCCGTACCCTAAGCCTAACCCTAAGCCTAACACTAACCCTAGGCTACCCTTGACTGCTTCTGCCTCCAATAGATTTCCTAAGCACTAGTGTTTTAAGGAACAGCTTAAAAAGAGAATCCTAATGTGATTTCTTTATAATGGGTGTGTTCCTTATCTTATCCTAGTGTCTAAACTCTTCTCCATGGCTGCACCCCCAAATGATATTGCCTTACGTGCTAAGGGGTATCTAGAGAGTGGGATAGGTTTAATAACTACCCTAACCCTAATGCGTACTCTAACCCTAACCCCTACCCTAACACTAACACGTACCCTAATCCTAACCCGTACCCTAAACCGAGCCCTAACCCTAACACTAACACTAACCCTAACCCTAACCCATACCCTACGCCGTACCTGAACCCCTCCCCAAACCCGTACCCTAAGCCGTACCCTAAGCCTAACCCTAAGCCTAACACTAACCCTAGGCTACCCTTGACTGCTTCTGCCTCCAATAGATTTCCTAAGCACTAGTGTTTTAAGCAACAGCTTAAAAAGAGAATCCTAATGTGATTTCTTTATAATGGGTGTGTTCCTTATCTTATCCTAGTGTCTAAACTCTTCTCCATGGCTGGACCCTCAAATAATATTCCTTTACGTGCTAAGGGGTATCTAGAGAGTGGGATAGGTTTAATAACTACCCTAACCCTAACGCGTACCCTAACCCTAACCCCTACCCTAACCCTAACACGTACCCTAATCCTAACCCGTACCCTAAACCGAGCCCTAACCCTAACACTAACCCTAACCCTAACCCTAACCCATACCCTACGCCGTACCCGCACCCCTCCCCGAACCCGTACCCTAAGCCGTACCCTAAGCCTAACCCTAAGCCTAACCCTAACCCTACGCTACCCTTGACTGCTTCTGCCTCCAATAGATTTCCTAAGCACTACTGTTTTAAGGAACAGCTTAAAAAGAGAATCCTAATGTGATTTCTTTATAATGGGTGTGTTCCTTATCTTATCCTAGTGTCTAAACTCTTCTCCATGGCTGCACCCCCAAATAATATTCCCTTACGTGCTCAGGGGTATCTAGAGAGTGGGATAGGTTTAATAACTACCCTAACCCTAACGCGTACCCTAACCCTAACCCCTACCCTAACCCTAACACGTACACTAATCCTAACCTGTACCCTAAACCGAGCCCTAACCCTAACACTAACCCTAACCCTAACCCTAACCCATACCCTATGCCGTACCCGCACCCCTCCCCGAACCCGTACCCTAAGCCATACCCTAAACCTAACCCTAAGCCTAACCCTAACCCTAGGCTACCCTTGACTGCTTCTGCCTCCAATTGATTTCCTAAGCAGTAGTGTTTTAAGGAACAGCTTAAAAAGAGAATCCTAAAGTGATTTCTTTATAATGGGTGTGTTCCTTATCTTATCCTAGTGTCTAAACTCTTCTCCATGGCTGGACCCCCAAATAATATTCCTTTACGTGCTAAGGGGGAGCTAGAGAGTGGGATAGGTTTACTAACTACCCTAGCCCTAACGTGTAACCTAACCCTAACCCCTACCCTAACCCTAACACGTACCCTAATCCTAACCCGTACCCTAAACCGAGCCCTAACCCTAACACTAACCCTAACCCTAACCCTAACCCATACCCTACGCCGTACCCGCACCCCTCCCCGAACCCGTACCCTAAGCCGTACCCTAAGCCTAACCCTAAGCCTAACCCTAACCCTAGGCTACCCTTGACTGCTTCTGCCTCCAATAGATTTCCTAAGCACTACTGTTTTAAGGAACAGCTTAAAAAGAGAATCCTAATGTGATTTCTTTATAATGGGTGTGTTCCTTATCTTATCCTAGTGTCTAAACTCTTCTCCATGGCTGCACCCCCAAATAATATTCCCTTACGTGCTCAGGGGTATCTAGAGAGTGGGATAGGTTTAATAACTACCCTAACCCTAACGCGTACCCTAACCCTAACCCCTACCCTAACCCTAACACGTACACTAATCCTAACCTGTACCCTAAACCGAGCCCTAACCCTAACACTAACCCTAACCCTAACCCTAACCCATACCCTATGCCGTACCCGCACCCCTCCCCGAACCCGTACCCTAAGCCATACCCTAAACCTAACCCTAAGCCTAACCCTAACCCTAGGCTACCCTTGACTGCTTCTGCCTCCAATTGATTTCCTAAGCAGTAGTGTTTTAAGGAACAGCTTAAAAAGAGAATCCTAAAGTGATTTCTTTATAATGGGTGTGTTCCTTATCTTATCCTAGTGTCTAAACTCTTCTCCATGGCTGGACCCCCAAATAATATTCCTTTACGTGCTAAGGGGGAGCTAGAGAGTGGGATAGGTTTACTAACTACCCTAGCCCTAACGTGTAACCTAACCCTAACCCCTACCCTAACCCTAACACGTACCCTAATCCTAACCCGTACCCTAAACCGAGCCCTAAACCTAACACTAACCCAAACCCTAACCCTAACCCATACCCTACGCCGTACACGAACACCTCCCCGAACCCATACCCAAAGCCGTACCCTAAACCTAACCCTAAGCCTAACCCTAACCCTAGGCTACCCTTGACTGCTTCTGCCTCCAATAGATTTCCTAAGCACTAGTGTTTTAAGGAACAGCTTAAAAAGAGAATCCTAATGTGATTTCTTTATAATGGGTGTGTTCCTTATCTTATCCTAGTGTCTAAACTCTTCTCCATGGCTGCACCCCCAAATAATATTGCCTTACGTGCTAAGGGGTATCTAGAGAGTGGGATAGGTTTACTAACTACCCTAACCCTAACGCGTACCCTAAACCTAACCCCTACCCTAAACCTAACACGTACCCTAATCCTAACCGTACCCTAAACCGAGCCCTAACCCTAACACTAACCCTAACCCTAACCCTAACCCATACCCTACGCCGTACCCGAAAGCCTCCCCGAACCCGTACCCTAAGCCGTACCCTAAACCTAACCCTAAGCCTAACCCTAACCCTACGCTACCCTTGACTGCTTCTGCCTCCAATAGATTTCCTAAGCACTAGTGTTTTAAGGAACAGCGTAAAAAGAGAATCCTAATGTGATTTCTTTATAATGGGTGTGTTCCTTATCTTATCCTAGTGTCTAAACTCTTCTCCATGGCTGGACCCTCAAATAATATTCCTTTACGTGCTAAGGGGTATCTAGAGAGTGGGATAGGTTTAATAACTACCCTAACCCTAACGCGTACCCTAACCCTAACCCCTTCCCTAACCCTAACACGTACCCTAATCCTAACCCGTACCCTAAACCGAGCCCTAACCCTAACACTAACCCTATCCCTAACCCTAACCCATACCCTACGCCGTACCCGCACCCCTCCCCGAACCCGTACCCTAAGCCGTACCCTAAGCCTAACCCTAAGCCTAACCCTAACCCTAGGCTACCCTTGACTGCTTCTGCCTCCAATAGATTTCCTAAGCACTACTGTTTTAAGGAACAGCTTAAAAAGAGAATCCTAATGTGATTTCTTTATAATGGGTGTGTTCCTTATCTTATCCTAGTGTCTAAACTCTTCTCCATGGCTGCACCCCCAAATAATATTCCCTTACGTGCTAAGGGGTATCTAGAGAGTGGGATAGGTTTAATAACTACCCTAACCCTAACGCGTACCCTAACCCTAACCCCTACCCTAACCCTAACACGTACCCTAATCCTAACCTGTACCCTAAACCGAGCCCTAACCCTAACATTAACCCTAACCCTAACCCTAACCCATACCCTACGCCGTACCCGCACCCCTCCCCGAACCCGTACCCTAAGCCATACCCTAAACCTAACCCTAAGCCTAACCCTAACCCTAGGCTACCCTTGACTGCTTCTGCCTCCAATAGATTTCCTAAGCACTAGTGTTTTAAGCAACAGCTTAAAAAGAGAATCCTAATGTGATTTCTTTATAATGGGTGTGTTCCTTATCTTATCCTAGTGTTTAAACTCTTCTCCATGGCTGGACCCTCAAATAATATTCCCTTACGTGCTCAGGGGTATCTAGAGAGTGGGATAGGTTTAATAACTACCCTAACCCTAACGCGTACCCTAACCCTAACCCCTACCCTAACCCTAACACGTACCCTAATCCTAACCCGTACCCTAAACCGAGCCCTAACCCTAACACTAACCCTAACCCTAACCCTAACCCATACCCTACGCCGTACCCGCACCCCTCCCCGAACCCGTACCCTAAGCCGTACCCTAAGCCTAACCCTAAGCCTAACCCTAACCCTAGGCTACACTTGACTGCTTCTGCCTCCAATAGATTTCCTAAGCACTACTGTTTTAAGGAACAGCTTAAAAAGAGAATCCTAATGTGATTTCTTTATAATGTGTGTGTTCCTTATCTTATCCTAGTGTCTAAACTCTTCTCCATGGCTGCACCCCCAAATAATATTCCCTTACGTGCTAAGGGGTATCTAGAGAGTGGGATAGGTTTAATAACTACCCTAACCCTAACGCGTACCCTAACCCTAACCCCTACCCTAACCCTAACACGTACACTAATCCTAACCTGTACCCTAAACCGAGCCCTAACCCTAACACTAACCCTAACCCTAACCCTAACCCATACCCTATGCCGTACCCGCACCCCTCCCCGAACCCGTACCCTAAGCCATACCCTAAACCTAACCCTAAGCCTAACCCTAACCCTAGGCTACCCTTGACTGCTTCTGCCTCCAATTGATTTCCTAAGCAGTAGTGTTTTAAGGAACAGCTTAAAAAGAGAATCCTAAAGTGATTTCTTTATAATGGGTGTGTTCCTTATCTTATCCTAGTGTCTAAACTCTTCTATATGGCTGCACCCCCAAATAATATTCCCTTACGTGCTAAGGGGTATCTAGAGAGTGGGATAGGTTTAATAACTACCCTAACCCTAACGCGTACCCTAACCCTAACCCCTACCCTAACCCTAACATGTACCCTAATCCTAACCTGTACCCTAAACCGAGCCCTAACCCTAACACTAACCCTAACCCTAACCCTAACCCATACCCTATGCCGTACCCGCACCCCTCCCCGAACCCGTACCCTAAGCCATACCCTAAACCTAACCCTAAGCCTAACCCTAACCCTAGGCTACCCTTGACTGCTTCTGCCTCCAATTGATTTCCTAAGCAGTAGTTTTTTAAGGAACAGCTTAAAAAGAGAATCCTAACGTGATTTCTTTATAATGGGTGTGTTCCTTATCTTATCCTAGTGTCTAAACTCTTCTCCATGGCTGGACCCCCAAATAATATTCCTTTACATGCTAACGGGGAGGTAGAGAGTGGGATAGGTTTACTAACTACCCTAGCCCTAACGCGTAACCTAACCCTAACCCCTACCCTAACCCTAACACGTACCCTAATCCTAACCCGTACCCTAAACCGAGCCCTAACCCTAACACTAACCCAAACCCTAACCCTAACCCATACCCTACGCCGTACACGAACACCTCCCCGAACCCATACCCCAAGCCGTACCCTAACCCTAACCCTAAGCCTAACCCTAACCCTAGGCTACCCTTGACTGCTTCTGCCTCCAATAGATTTCCTAAGCACTAGTGTTTTAAGAACAGCTTAAAAAGAGAATCCTAAAGTGATTTCTTTATAATGGGTGTGTTCCTTATCTTATCCTAGTGTCTAAACTCTTCTCCATGGCTGGACCCCCAAATAATATTCCTTTACGTGCTAAGGGGTATCTAGAGAGTGGGATAGGTTTAATAACTACCCTAACCCTAACGCGTACCCTAACCCTAACCCCTACCCTAACTCTAACACGTACCCTAATCCTAACCCGTACCCTAAACCGAGCCCTAACCCTAACACTAACCCTAACCCTAACCCTAACCCATACCCTACGCCGTACCCGAAACCCTCCCCGAACCCGTACCCTAAGCCATACCCTAAGCCTAACCCTAAGCCTAACACTAACCCTAGGCTACCCTTGACTGCTTCTGCCTCCAAGAGATTTCCTAAGCACTAGTGTTTTAAGCAACAGCTTAAAAAGAGAATCCTAATGTGATTTCTTTATAATGGGTGTGTTCCTTATCTTATCCTAGTGTCTAAACTCTTCTCCATGGCTGGACCCCCAAATAATATTCCTTTACGTGCTAAGGGGTATCTAGAGAGTGGAATAGGTTTACTAACTACCCTAACCCTAACGCGTACCCTAACCCTAACCCCTACCCTAACCCTAACCCGTACCCTAATCCTAACCCGTACCCTAAACCGATCCGTAACCCTAACACTAACCCTAACCCAAACCCTAACCCATACCCTACGCCATACCCGAAACCCTCCCCGAATCCGTACCCTAAGCCGTACCCTAAGCCTAACCCTAAGCCTAACCCTAACCCTAGGCTACCCTTGACTGCTTCTGCCTCCAATAGATTTCCTAAGCACTAGTGTTTTAAGGAACAGCTGAAAAAGAGAATCCTAATGTGATTTCTTTATAATGGGTGTGTTCCTTATCTTATCCTAGTGTCTAAACTCTTCTCCATGGCTGCACCCCCAAATAATATTGCCTTACGTGCTAAGGGGTATCTAGAGAGTGGGATAGGTTTAATAACTACCCTAACCCTAATGCGTACTCTAACCCTAACCCCTACTCTAACACTAACACGTACCCTAATCCTAACCCGTACCCTAAACCGAGCCCTAACCCTAACACTAACACTAACCCTAACCCTAACCCATACCCTACGCCGTACCTGAACCCCTCCCCAAACCCGTACCCTAAGCCGTACCCTAAGCCTAACCCTAAGCATAACACTAACCCTAGGCTACCCTTGACTGCTTCTGCCTCCAATAGATTTCCTAAGCACTAGTGTTTTAAGCAACAGCTTAAAAAGAGAATCCTAATGTGATTTCTTTATAATGGGTGTGTTCCTTATCTTATCCTAGTGTCTAAATTCTTCTCCATTGCTGGAACCCCAAATAATATTCCTTTACGTGCTAAGGGGTATCTTGAGAGTGGGATAGGTTTACTAACTACCCTAACCCTAACGCGTACCCTAACCCTAACCCCTACCCTAAACCTAACACGTACCCTAATCCTAACCGTACCCTAAACCGAGCCCTAACCCTAACACTAACCCAAACCCTAACCCTAACCCATACCCTACGACGTACACGAACACCTCCCTGAACCCATACCCCAAGCCGTACCCTAAACCTAACCCTAAGCCTAACCCTAACCCTAGGCTACCCTTGACTGCTTCTGCCTCCAATAGATTTCCTAAGCACTAGTGTTTTAAGGAACAGCTTAAAAAGAGAATCCTAATGTGATTTCTTTATAATGGGTGTGTTCCTTATCTTATCCTAGTGTCTAAACTCTTCTCCATGGCTGCACCCCCAAATAATATTGCCTTACGTGCTAAGGGGTATCTAGAGAGTGGGCTAGGTTTAATAACTACCCTAACCCTAATGCGTACTCTAACCCTAACCCCTACTCTAACACTAACACGTACCCTAATCCTAACCCGTACCCTAAACCGAGCCCTAACCCTAACACTAACCCTAACCCTAACCCATACTCTACGCCGTACCTGAACCTCTCCCCAAACCCGTACCCTAAGCCGTACCCTAAGCCTAACCCTAAGCCTAACACTAACCCTAGGCTACCCTTGACTGCTTCTGCCTCCAATAGATTTCCTAAGCACTAGTGTTTTAAGCAACAGCTTAAAAAGAGAATCCTAATGTGATTTCTTTATAATGGGTGTGTTCCTTATCTTATCCTAGTGTCTAAACTCTTCTCCATGGCTGGACCCTCAAATAATATTCCTTTACGTGCTAAGGGGTATCTAGAGAGTGGGATAGGTTTAATAACTACCCTAACCCTAACGCGTACCCTAACCCTAACCCCTACCCTAACCCTAACACGTACCCTAATCCTAACCCGTACCCTAAACCGAGCCCTAACCCTAACACTAACCCTAACCCTAACCCTAACCCATACCCTACGCCGTACCCGCACCCCTCCCCGAACCCGTACCCTAAGCCGTACCCTAAGCCTAACCCTAAGCCTAACCCTAACCCTAGGCTACCCTTGACTGCTTCTGCCTCCAATAGATTTCCTAAGCACTACTGTTTTAAGGAACAGCTTAAAAAGAGAATCCTAATGTGATTTCTTTATAATGGGTGTGTTCCTTATCTTATCCTAGTGTCTAAACTCTTCTATATGGCTGCACCCCCAAATAATATTCCCTTACGTGCTAAGGGGTATCTAGAGAGTGGGATAGGTTTAATAACTACCCTAACCCTAACGCGTACCCTAACCGTAACCCCTACCCTAACCCTAACATGTACCCTAATCCTAACCTGTACCCTAAACCGAGCCCTAACCCTAACACTAACCCTAACCCTAACCCTAACCCATACCCTACGCCGTACCCGCACCCCTCCCCGAACCCGTACCCTAAGCCATACCCTAAACCTAACCCTAAGCCTAACCCTAACCCTAGGCTACCCTTGACTGCTTCTGCCTCCAATTGATTTCCTAAGCAGTAGTTTTTTTTTTTTTTTTTTTTTTTTTTTTTTTTTTTAATTTTTTTTTTTTTTTTTTTTTTAATTTATTTATGGCTGTGTCGGGTCTTCGTTTCTGTGCGAGGGCTTTCTCTAGTTGTGGCAAGCGGGGGCCACTCTTCATCGCGGTGTGCGGGCCTCTCACTATCGCGGCCTCTCTTGTTGCGGAGCACAGGCTCCAGACGCACAGGCTCAGTAATTGTGGCTCACGGGCCTAGTTGCTCCGCGGCATGTGGGATCTTCCCAGACCAGGGCTCGAACCCGTGTCCCCTGCATTGGCAGGCAAATTCTCAACCACTGCGCCACCAGGGAAGCCCTAAGCAGTAGTTTTTTAAGGAACAGCTTAAAAAGAGAATCCTAATGTGATTTCTTTATAATGGGTGTGTTCCTTATCTTATCCTAGTGTCTAAACTCTTCTCCATGGCTGGACCCCCAAATAATATTCCTTTACGTGCTAACGGGGAGCTAGAGAGTGGGATAGGTTTACTAACTACCCTAGCCCTAACGCGTAACCTAACCCTAACCCCTACCCTAACCCTAACACGTACCCTAATCCTAACCCGTACCCTAAACCGAGCCCTAACCCTAACACTAACCCAAACCCTAACCCTAACCCATACCCTACGCCGTACACGAACACCTCCCCGAACCCATACCCCAAGCCGTACCCTAACCCTAACCCTAAGCCTAACCCTAACCCTAGGCTACCCTTGACTGCTTCTGCCTCCAATAGATTTCCTAAGCACTAGTGTTTTAAGAACAGCTTAAAAAGAGAATCCTAAAGTGATTTCTTTATAATGGGTGTGTTCCTTATCTTATCCTAGTGTCTAAACTCTTCTCCATGGCTGGACCCCCAAATAATATTCCTTTACGTGCTAAGGGGTATCTAGAGAGTGGGATAGGTTTAATAACTACCCTAACCCTAACGCGTACCCTAACCCTAACCCCTACCCTAGCCCTAACACGTACCCTAATCCTAACCCGTACCCTAAACCGAGCCCTAACCCTAACAATAACCCTAACCCTAACCCTAACCCATACCCTACGCCGTACCCGAAACCCTCCCCGAACCCGTACCCTAAGCCATACCCTAAGCCTAACCCTAAGCCTAACACTAACCCTAGGCTACCCTTGACTGCTTCTGCCTCCAATAGATTTCCTAAGCACTAGTGTTTTAAGCAACAGCTTAAAAAGAGAATCCTAATGTGATTTCTTTATAATGGGTGTGTTCCTTATCTTATCCTAGTGTCTAAACTCTTCTCCATGGCTGGACCCCCAAATAATATTCCTTTACGTGCTAAGGGGTATCTAGAGAGTGGGATAGGTTTACTAACTACCCTAACCCTAACGCGTACCCTAACCCTAACCCCTACCCTAACCCTAACCCGTACCCTAATCCTAACCCGTACGCTAAACCGATCCCTAACCCTAACACTAACCCTAACCCAAACCCTAACCCATACCCTACGCCATACCCGAAACCCTCCCCGAACCCGTACGCTAAGCCGTACCCTAAGCCTAACCCTAAGCCTAACCCTAACCCTAGGCTACCCTTGACTGCTTCTGCCTCCAATAGATTTCCTAAGCACTAGTGTTTTAAGGAACAGCTGAAAAAGAGAATCCTAATGTGATTTCTTTATAATGGGTGTGTTCCTTATCTTATCCTAGTGTCTAAACTCTTCTCCATGGCTGCACCCCCAAATAATATTGCCTTACGTGCTAAGGGGTATCTAGAGAGTGGGATAGGTTTAATAACTACCCTAACCCTAATGCGTACTCTAACCCTAACCCCTACTCTAACACTAACACGTACCCTAATCCTAACCCGTACCCTAAACCGAGCCCTAACCCTAACACTAACACTAACCCTAACCCTAACCCATACCCTACGCCGTACATGAACCCCTCCCCAAACCCGTACCCTAAGCCGTACCCTAAGCCTAACCCTAAGCCTAACACTAACCCTAGGCTACCCTTGACTGCTTCTGCCTCCAATAGATTTCCTAAGCACTAGTGTTTTAAGCAACAGCTTAAAAAGAGAATCCTAATGTGATTTCTTTATAATGGGTGTGTTCCTTATCTTATCCTAGTGTCTAAATTCTTCTCCATTGCTGGAACCCCAAATAATATTCCTTTACGTGCTAAGGGGTATCTAGAGAGTGGGATAGGTTTACTAACTACCCTAACCCTAACGCGTACCCTAACCCTAACCCCTACCCTAAACCTAACACGTACCCTAATCCTAACCGTACCCTAAACCGAGCCCTAACCCTAACACTAACCCTAACCCTAACCGTAACCCATACCCTACGCCGTACCCGAAACCCTCCCCGAACCCGTACCCTAAGCCGTACCCTAAGCCTAACCCTAACCCTACGCTACCCTTGACTGCTTCTGCCTCCAATAGATTTCCTAAGCACTAGTGTTTTAAGGAACAGCTTAAAAAGAGAATCCTAATGTGATTTCTTTATAATGGGTGTGTTCCTTATCTTATCCTAGTGTCTAAACTCTTCTCCATGGCTGGACCCTCAAATAATATTCCTTTACGTGCTAAGGGGTATCTAGAGAGTGGGATAGGTTTAATAACTACCCTAACCCTAACGCGTACCCTAACCCTAACCCCTACCCTAACCCTAACACGTACCCTAATCCTAACCCATACCCTAAACCGAGCCCTAACCCTAACACTAACCCTAACCCTAACCCTAACCCATACCCTACGCCGTACCCGCACCCCTCCCCGAACCCGTAACCTAAGCCGTACCCTAAGCCTAACCCTAAGCCTAACCCTAACCCTAGGCTACCCTTGACTGCTTCTGCCTCCAATAGATTTCCTAAGCACTACTGTTTTAAGGAACAGCTTAAAAAGAGAATCCTAATGTGATTTCTTTATAATGGGTGTGTTCCTTATCTTATCCTAGTGTCTAAACTCTTCTCCATGGCTGCACCCCCAAATAATATTCCCTTACGTGCTAAGGGGTATCTAGAGAGTGGGATAGGTTTAATAACTACCCTAACCCTAACGCGTACCCTAACCCTAACCCCTACCCTAACCCTAACACGTACCCTAATCCTAACCTGTACCCTAAACCGAGCCCTAACCCTAACACTAACCCTAACCCTAACCCTAACCCATACCCTACGCCGTACCCGCACCCCTCCCTGAACCCGTACCCTAAGCCGTACCCTAAGCCTAACCCTAAGCCTAACCCTAACCCTAGGCTACCCTTGACTGCTTCTGCCTCCAATAGATTTCCTAAGCACTAGTGTTTTAAGGAACAGCTTAAAAAGAGAATCCTAAAGTGATTTCTTTATAATGGGTGTGTTCCTTATCTTATCCTAGTGTCTAAACTCTTCTCCATGGCTGGACCCCCAAATAATATTCCTTTACGTGCTAAGGGGTATCTAGAGAGTGGGATAGGTTTAATAACTACCCTAACCCTAACGCGTACCCTAACCCTAACCACTACCCTAACCCTAACACGTACCCTAATCCTAACCCGTACCCTAAACCGAGCCCTAACCCTAACACTAACCCTAACCCTAACCCATACCCTACGCCGTACCCGAAACCCTCCCCGAACCTTACCCTAAGCCGTACCCTAAGCCTAACCCTAAGCCTAACCTTACCCTAGGCTACCCTTGACTGCTTCTGCCTCCAATAGATTTCCTAAGCACTAGTGTTTTAAGGAACAGCTTAAAAAGAGAATCCTAATGTGATTTCTTTATAATGGGTGTGTTCCTTATCTTATCCTAGTGTCTAAACTCTTCTCCATTGCTGCACCCCCAAATAATATTGCCTTATGTGCTAAGGGGTAGCTAGAGAGTGGGATAGGTTTAATAACTACCCTAACCCTAATGCGTACTCTAACCCTAACCCCTACCCTAACACTAACACGTACCCTAATCCTAACCCGTACCCTAAACCGAGCCCTAACCCTAACACTAACACTAACCCTAACCCTAACCCATACCCTACGCCGTACCTGAACCCCTCACCAAACCCGTACCCTAAGCCGTACCCTAAGCCTAACCCTAAGCCTAACACTAACCCTAGGCTACCCTTGACTGCTTCTGCCTCCAATAGATTTCCTAAGCACTAGTGTTTTAAGGAACAGCTTAAAAAGAGAATCCTAATGTGATTTCTTTATAATGGGTGTGTTCCTTATCTTATCCTAGTGTCTAAACTCTTCTCCATGGCTGCACCCCCAAATGATATTGCCTTACGTGCTAAGGGGTATCTAGAGAGTGGGATAGGTTTAATAACTACCCTAACCCTAATGCGTACTCTAACCCTAACCCCTACCCTAACACTAACACGTACCCTAATCCTAACCCGTACCCTAAACCGAGCCCTAACCCTAACACTAACACTAACCCTAACCCTAACCCATACCCTACGCCGTACCTGAACCCCTCCCCAAACCCGTACCCTAAGCCGTACCCTAAGCCTAACCCTAAGCCTAACACTAACCCTAGGCTACCCTTGACTGCTTCTGCCTCCAATAGATTTCCTAAGCACTAGTGTTTTAAGCAACAGCTTAAAAAGAGAATCCTAATGTGATTTCTTTATAATGGGTGTGTTCCTTATCTTATCCTAGTGTCTAAACTCTTCTCCATGGCTGGACCCTCAAATAATATTCCTTTACGTGCTAAGGGGTATCTAGAGAGTGGGATAGGTTTAATAACTACCCTAACCCTAACGCGTACCCTAACCCTAACCCCTACCCTAACCCTAACACGTACCCTAATCCTAACCCGTACCCTAAACCGAGCCCTAACCCTAACACTAACCCTAACCCTAACCCTAACCCATACCCTACGCCGTACCCGCACCCCTCCCCGAACCCGTACCCTAAGCCGTACCCTAAGCCTAACCCTAAGCCTAACCCTAACCCTACGCTACCCTTGACTGCTTCTGCCTCCAATAGATTTCCTAAGCACTACTGTTTTAAGGAACAGCTTAAAAAGAGAATCCTAATGTGATTTCTTTATAATGGGTGTGTTCCTTATCTTATCCTAGTGTCTAAACTCTTCTCCATGGCTGCACCCCCAAATAATATTCCCTTACGTGCTCAGGGGTATCTAGAGAGTGGGATAGGTTTAATAACTACCCTAACCCTAACGCGTACCCTAACCCTAACCCCTACCCTAACCCTAACACGTACACTAATCCTAACCTGTACCCTAAACCGAGCCCTAACCCTAACACTAACCCTAACCCTAACCCTAACCCATACCCTATGCCGTACCCGCACCCCTCCCCGAACCCGTACCCTAAGCCATACCCTAAACCTAACCCTAAGCCTAACCCTAACCCTAGGCTACCCTTGACTGCTTCTGCCTCCAATTGATTTCCTAAGCAGTAGTGTTTTAAGGAACAGCTTAAAAAGAGAATCCTAAAGTGATTTCTTTATAATGGGTGTGTTCCTTATCTTATCCTAGTGTCTAAACTCTTCTCCATGGCTGGACCCCCAAATAATATTCCTTTACGTGCTAAGGGGGAGCTAGAGAGTGGGATAGGTTTACTAACTACCCTAGCCCTAACGTGTAACCTAACCCTAACCCCTACCCTAACCCTAACACGTACCCTAATCCTAACCCGTACCCTAAACCGAGCCCTAACCCTAACACTAACCCTAACCCTAACCCTAACCCATACCCTACGCCGTACCCGCACCCCTCCCCGAACCCGTACCCTAAGCCGTACCCTAAGCCTAACCCTAAGCCTAACCCTAACCCTAGGCTACCCTTGACTGCTTCTGCCTCCAATAGATTTCCTAAGCACTACTGTTTTAAGGAACAGCTTAAAAAGAGAATCCTAATGTGATTTCTTTATAATGGGTGTGTTCCTTATCTTATCCTAGTGTCTAAACTCTTCTCCATGGCTGCACCCCCAAATAATATTCCCTTACGTGCTCAGGGGTATCTAGAGAGTGGGATAGGTTTAATAACTACCCTAACCCTAACGCGTACCCTAACCCTAACCCCTACCCTAACCCTAACACGTACACTAATCCTAACCTGTACCCTAAACCGAGCCCTAACCCTAACACTAACCCTAACCCTAACCCTAACCCATACCCTATGCCGTACCCGCACCCCTCCCCGAACCCGTACCCTAAGCCATACCCTAAACCTAACCCTAAGCCTAACCCTAACCCTAGGCTACCCTTGACTGCTTCTGCCTCCAATTGATTTCCTAAGCAGTAGTGTTTTAAGGAACAGCTTAAAAAGAGAATCCTAAAGTGATTTCTTTATAATGGGTGTGTTCCTTATCTTATCCTAGTGTCTAAACTCTTCTCCATGGCTGGACCCCCAAATAATATTCCTTTACGTGCTAAGGGGGAGCTAGAGAGTGGGATAGGTTTACTAACTACCCTAGCCCTAACGTGTAACCTAACCCTAACCCCTACCCTAACCCTAACACGTACCCTAATCCTAACCCGTACCCTAAACCGAGCCCTAAACCTAACACTAACCCAAACCCTAACCCTAACCCATACCCTACGCCGTACACGAACACCTCCCCGAACCCATACCCAAAGCCGTACCCTAAACCTAACCCTAAGCCTAACCCTAACCCTAGGCTACCCTTGACTGCTTCTGCCTCCAATAGATTTCCTAAGCACTAGTGTTTTAAGGAACAGCTTAAAAAGAGAATCCTAATGTGATTTCTTTATAATGGGTGTGTTCCTTATCTTATCCTAGTGTCTAAACTCTTCTCCATGGCTGCACCCCCAAATAATATTGCCTTACGTGCTAAGGGGTATCTAGAGAGTGGGATAGGTTTACTAACTACCCTAACCCTAACGCGTACCCTAAACCTAACCCCTACCCTAAACCTAACACGTACCCTAATCCTAACCGTACCCTAAACCGAGCCCTAACCCTAACACTAACCCTAACCCTAACCCTAACCCATACCCTACGCCGTACCCGAAAGCCTCCCCGAACCCGTACCCTAAGCCGTACCCTAAACCTAACCCTAAGCCTAACCCTAACCCTACGCTACCCTTGACTGCTTCTGCCTCCAATAGATTTCCTAAGCACTAGTGTTTTAAGGAACAGCGTAAAAAGAGAATCCTAATGTGATTTCTTTATAATGGGTGTGTTCCTTATCTTATCCTAGTGTCTAAACTCTTCTCCATGGCTGGACCCTCAAATAATATTCCTTTACGTGCTAAGGGGTATCTAGAGAGTGGGATAGGTTTAATAACTACCCTAACCCTAACGCGTACCCTAACCCTAACCCCTTCCCTAACCCTAACACGTACCCTAATCCTAACCCGTACCCTAAACCGAGCCCTAACCCTAACACTAACCCTATCCCTAACCCTAACCCATACCCTACGCCGTACCCGCACCCCTCCCCGAACCCGTACCCTAAGCCGTACCCTAAGCCTAACCCTAAGCCTAACCCTAACCCTAGGCTACCCTTGACTGCTTCTGCCTCCAATAGATTTCCTAAGCACTACTGTTTTAAGGAACAGCTTAAAAAGAGAATCCTAATGTGATTTCTTTATAATGGGTGTGTTCCTTATCTTATCCTAGTGTCTAAACTCTTCTATATGGCTGCACCCCCAAATAATATTCCCTTACGTGCTAAGGGGTATCTAGAGAGTGGGATAGGTTTAATAACTACCCTAACCCTAATGCGTACTCTAACCCTAACCCCTACTCTAACACTAACACGTACCCTAATCCTAACCCGTACCCTAAACCGAGCCCTAACCCTAACACTAACCCAAACCCTAACCCTAACCCATACCCTACGCCGTACACGAACACCTCCCCGAACCCATACCCCAAGCCGTACCCTAACCCTAACCCTAAGCCTAACCCTAACCCTAGGCTACCCTTGACTGCTTCTGCCTCCAATAGATTTCCTAAGCACTAGTGTTTTAAGAACAGCTTAAAAAGAGAATCCTAAAGTGATTTCTTTATAATGGGTGTGTTCCTTATCTTATCCTAGTGTCTAAACTCTTCTCCATGGCTGGACCCCCAAATAATATTCCTTTACGTGCTAAGGGGTATCTAGAGAGTGGGATAGGTTTAATAACTACCCTAACCCTAACGCGTACCCTAACCCTAACCCCTACCCTAACCCTAACTCGTACCCTAATCCTAACCCGTACCCTAAACCGAGCCCTAACCCTAACACTAACCCTAACCCTAACCCTAACCCATACCCTACGCCGTACCCGAAACCCTCCCCGAACCCGTACCCTAAGCTATACCCTAAGCCTAACCCTAAGCCTAACACTAACCCTAGGCTACCCTTGACTGCTTCTGCCTCCAATAGATTTTCTAAGCACTAGTGTTTTAAGCAACAGCTTAAAAAGAGAATCCTAATGTGATTTCTTTATAATGGGTGTGTTCCTTATCTTATCCTAGTGTCTAAACTCTTCTCCATGGCTGGACCCCCAAATAATATTCCTTTACGTGCTAAGGGGTATCTAGAGAGTGGGATAGGTTTACTAACTACCCTAACCCTAACGCGTACCCTAACCCTAACCCCTACCCTAACCCTAACCCGTACCCTAATCCTAACCCGTACCCTAAACCGATCCCTAACCCTAACACTAACCCTAACCCAAACCCTAACCCATAACCTACGCCATACCCGAAACCCTCCCCGAACCCGTACCCTAAGCCGTACCCTAAGCCTAACCCTAAGCCTAACCCTAACCCTAGGCTACCCTTGACTGCTTCTGCCTCCAATAGATTTCCTAAGCACTAGTGTTTTAAGGAACAGCTGAAAAAGAGAATCCTAATGTGATTTCTTTATAATGAGTGTGTTCCTTATCTTATCCTAGTGTCTAAACTCTTCTCCATGGTTGGACCCCCAAATAATATTCCTTTACGTGCTAAGGGGTATCTAGAGAGTGGGATAGGTTTAATAACTACCCTAACCCTAACGCGTACCCTAACCCTAACCCCTACCCTAACCCTAACCCGTACCCTAAACCGAGCCCTAACCCTAACACTAACCCTAACCCTAACCCATACCCTACGCCGTACCCGAAACCCTCCCCGAACCCGTACCCTAAGCCGTACCCTAAGCCTAACCCTAAGCCTAACACTAACCCTAGGCTACCCTTGACTGCTTTTGCCTCCAATAGATTTCCTAAGCACTAGTGTTTTAAGGAACAGCTTAAAAAGAGAATCCTAATGTGATTTCTTTATAATGGGTGTGTTCCTTATCTTATCCTAGTGTCTAAACTCTTCTCCATGGCTGCACCCCCAAATAATATTGCCTTACGTGCTAAGGGGTATCTAGAGAGTGGGATAGGTTTAATAACTACCCTTACCCTAATGCGTACCCTAACCCTAACCCCTACCCTAACACTCACACGTACCCTAATCCTAACCCGTACCCTAAACCGAGCCCTAACCCTAACACTAACACTAACCCTAACCCTAACCCATACCCTACGCCGTACCCGCACCCCTCCCCGAACCCGTAACCTAAGCCGTACCCTAAGCCTAACCCTAAGCCTAACCCTAACCCTAGGCTACCCTTGACTGCTTCTGCCTCCAATAGATTTCCTAAGCACTACTGTTTTAAGGAACAGCTTAAAAAGAGAATCCTAATGTGATTTCTTTATAATGGGTGTGTTCCTTATCTTATCCTAGTGTCTAAACTGTTCTCCATGGCTGCACCCCCAAATAATATTCCCTTACGTGCTAAGGGGTATCTAGAGAGTGGGATAGGTTTAATAACTACCCTAACCCTAACGCGTACCCTAACCCTAACCCCTACTCTAACCCTAACATGTACCCTAATCCTAACCCGTACCCTAAACCGAGCCCTAACCCTAACACTAACCCAAACCCTAACCCTAACCCATACCCTACGCCATACACGAACACCTCCCCGAACCCATACCCCAAGCCGTACCCTAAACCTAACCCTAAGCCTAACCCTAACCCTAGGCTACCCATGACTGCTTCTGCCTCCAATAGATTTCCTAAGCACTAGTGTTTTAAGGAACAGCTTAAAAAGAGAATCCTAATGTGATTTCCTTATAATGGGTGTGTTCCTTATCTTATCCTAGTGTCTAAACTCTTCTCCATGGCTGCACCCCCAAATAATATTGCCTTACGTGCTAAGGGGTATCTAGAGAGTGGGATAGGTTTAATAACTACCCTAACCCTAATGCGTACTCTAACCCTCACCCCTACCCTAACACTAACACGTACCCTAATCCTAACCCGTACCCTAAACCGAGCCCTACCCCTAACACTAACACTAACCCTAACCCTAACCCATACCCTACGCCGTACCTGAACCCCTCCCCAAACCCGTACCCTAAGCCGTACCCTAAGCCTAACCCTAAGCCTAACACTAACCCTAGGCTACCCTTGACTGCTTCTGCCTCCAATAGATTTCCTAAGCACTAGTGTTTTAAGCAGCAGCTTAAAAAGAGAATCCTAATGTGATTTCTTTATAATGGGTGTGTTCCTTATCTTATCCTAGTGTCTAAATTCTTCTCCATTGCTGGAACCCCAAATAATATTCCTTTACGTGCTAAGGGGTATCTAGAGAGTGGGATAGGTTTACTAACTACCCTAACCCTAACGCGTACCCTAACCCTAACCCCTACCCTAAACCTAACACGTACCCTAATCCTAACCGTACCCTAAACCGAGCCCTAACCCTAACACTAACCCTAACCCTAACCCTAACCCATACCCTACGCCGTACCCGAAACCCTCCCCGAACATGTACCCTAAGCCGTACCCTAAGCCTAACCCTAAGCCTAACCCTAACCCTACGCTACCCTTGACTGCCTCTGCCTCCAATAGATTTCCTAAGCACTAGTGTTTTAAGGAACAGCTTAAAAAGAGAATCCTAATGTGATTTCTTTATAATGGGTGTGTTCCTTATCTTATCCTAGTGTCTAAACTCTTCTCCATGGCTGGACCCTCAAATAATATTCCTTTATGTGCTAAGGGGTATCTAGAGAGTGGGATAGGTTTAATAACTACCCTAACCCTAACGCGTACCCTAACCCTAACCCCTACCCTAACCCTAACACGTACCCTAATCCTAACCCATACCCTAAACCGAGCCCTAACCCTAACACTAACCCTAACCCTAACCCTAACCCATACCCTACGCCGTACCCGCACCCCTCCCCGAACCCGTAACCTAAGCCGTACCCTAAGCCTAACCCTAAGCCTAACCCTAACCCTAGGCTACCCTTGACTGCTTCTGCCTCCAATAGATTTCCTAAGCACTACTGTTTTAAGGAACAGCTTAAAAAGAGAATCCTAATGTGATTTCTTTATAATGGGTGTGTTCCTTATCTTATCCTAGTGTCTAAACTCTTCTCCATGGCTGCACCCCCAAATAATATTCCCTTACGTGCTAAGGGGTATCTAGAGAGTGGGATAGGTTTAATAACTACCCTAACCCTAACGCGTACCCTAACCCTAACCCCTACCCTAACCCTAACACGTACCCTAATCCTAACCTGTACCCTAAACCGAGCCCTAACCCTAACACTAACCCTAACCCTAACCCTAACCCATACCCTACGCCGTACCCGCACCCCTCCCTGAACCCGTACCCTAAGCCGTACCCTAAGCCTAACCCTAAGCCTAACCCTAACCCTAGGCTACCCTTGACTGCTTCTGCCTCCAATAGATTTCCTAAGCACTAGTGTTTTAAGGAACAGCTTAAAAAGAGAATCCTAAAGTGATTTCTTTATAATGGGTGTGTTCCTTATCTTATCCTAGTGTCTAAACTCTTCTCCATGGCTGGACCCCCAAATAATATTCCTTTACGTGCTAAGGGGTATCTAGAGAGTGGGATAGGTTTAATAACTACCCTAACCCTAACGCGTACCCTAACCCTAACCACTACCCTAACCCTAACACGTACCCTAATCCTAACCCGTACCCTAAACCGAGCCCTAACCCTAACACTAACCCTAACCCTAACCCATACCCTACGCCGTACCCGAAACCCTCCCCGAACCTTACCCTAAGCCGTACCCTAAGCCTAACCCTAAGCCTAACCTTACCCTAGGCTACCCTTGACTGCTTCTGCCTCCAATAGATTTCCTAAGCACTAGTGTTTTAAGGAACAGCTTAAAAAGAGAATCCTAATGTGATTTCTTTATAATGGGTGTGTTCCTTATCTTATCCTAGTGTCTAAACTCTTCTCCATTGCTGCACCCCCAAATAATATTGCCTTATGTGCTAAGGGGTAGCTAGAGAGTGGGATAGGTTTAATAACTACCCTAACCCTAATGCGTACTCTAACCCTAACCCCTACCCTAACACTAACACGTACCCTAATCCTAACCCGTACCCTAAACCGAGCCCTAACCCTAACACTAACACTAACCCTAACCCTAACCCATACCCTACGCCGTACCTGAACCCCTCACCAAACCCGTACCCTAAGCCGTACCCTAAGCCTAACCCTAAGCCTAACACTAACCCTAGGCTACCCTTGACTGCTTCTGCCTCCAATAGATTTCCTAAGCACTAGTGTTTTAAGGAACAGCTTAAAAAGAGAATCCTAATGTGATTTCTTTATAATGGGTGTGTTCCTTATCTTATCCTAGTGTCTAAACTCTTCTCCATGGCTGCACCCCCAAATGATATTGCCTTACGTGCTAAGGGGTATCTAGAGAGTGGGATAGGTTTAATAACTACCCTAACCCTAATGCGTACTCTAACCCTAACCCCTACCCTAACACTAACACGTACCCTAATCCTAACCCGTACCCTAAACCGAGCCCTAACCCTAACACTAACACTAACCCTAACCCTAACCCATACCCTACGCCGTACCTGAACCCCTCCCCAAACCCGTACCCTAAGCCGTACCCTAAGCCTAACCCTAAGCCTAACACTAACCCTAGGCTACCCTTGACTGCTTCTGCCTCCAATAGATTTCCTAAGCACTAGTGTTTTAAGCAACAGCTTAAAAAGAGAATCCTAATGTGATTTCTTTATAATGGGTGTGTTCCTTATCTTATCCTAGTGTCTAAACTCTTCTCCATGGCTGGACCCTCAAATAATATTCCTTTACGTGCTAAGGGGTATCTAGAGAGTGGGATAGGTTTAATAACTACCCTAACCCTAACGCGTACCCTAACCCTAACCCCTACCCTAACCCTAACACGTACCCTAATCCTAACCCGTACCCTAAACCGAGCCCTAACCCTAACACTAACCCTAACCCTAACCCTAACCCATACCCTACGCCGTACCCGCACCCCTCCCCGAACCCGTACCCTAAGCCGTACCCTAAGCCTAACCCTAAGCCTAACCCTAACCCTACGCTACCCTTGACTGCTTCTGCCTCCAATAGATTTCCTAAGCACTACTGTTTTAAGGAACAGCTTAAAAAGAGAATCCTAATGTGATTTCTTTATAATGGGTGTGTTCCTTATCTTATCCTAGTGTCTAAACTCTTCTCCATGGCTGCACCCCCAAATAATATTCCCTTACGTGCTCAGGGGTATCTAGAGAGTGGGATAGGTTTAATAACTACCCTAACCCTAACGCGTACCCTAACCCTAACCCCTACCCTAACCCTAACACGTACACTAATCCTAACCTGTACCCTAAACCGAGCCCTAACCCTAACACTAACCCTAACCCTAACCCTAACCCATACCCTATGCCGTACCCGCACCCCTCCCCGAACCCGTACCCTAAGCCATACCCTAAACCTAACCCTAAGCCTAACCCTAACCCTAGGCTACCCTTGACTGCTTCTGCCTCCAATTGATTTCCTAAGCAGTAGTGTTTTAAGGAACAGCTTAAAAAGAGAATCCTAAAGTGATTTCTTTATAATGGGTGTGTTCCTTATCTTATCCTAGTGTCTAAACTCTTCTCCATGGCTGGACCCCCAAATAATATTCCTTTACGTGCTAAGGGGGAGCTAGAGAGTGGGATAGGTTTACTAACTACCCTAGCCCTAACGTGTAACCTAACCCTAACCCCTACCCTAACCCTAACACGTACCCTAATCCTAACCCGTACCCTAAACCGAGCCCTAACCCTAACACTAACCCTAACCCTAACCCTAACCCATACCCTACGCCGTACCCGCACCCCTCCCCGAACCCGTACCCTAAGCCGTACCCTAAGCCTAACCCTAAGCCTAACCCTAACCCTAGGCTACCCTTGACTGCTTCTGCCTCCAATAGATTTCCTAAGCACTACTGTTTTAAGGAACAGCTTAAAAAGAGAATCCTAATGTGATTTCTTTATAATGGGTGTGTTCCTTATCTTATCCTAGTGTCTAAACTCTTCTCCATGGCTGCACCCCCAAATAATATTCCCTTACGTGCTCAGGGGTATCTAGAGAGTGGGATAGGTTTAATAACTACCCTAACCCTAACGCGTACCCTAACCCTAACCCCTACCCTAACCCTAACACGTACACTAATCCTAACCTGTACCCTAAACCGAGCCCTAACCCTAACACTAACCCTAACCCTAACCCTAACCCATACCCTATGCCGTACCCGCACCCCTCCCCGAACCCGTACCCTAAGCCATACCCTAAACCTAACCCTAAGCCTAACCCTAACCCTAGGCTACCCTTGACTGCTTCTGCCTCCAATTGATTTCCTAAGCAGTAGTGTTTTAAGGAACAGCTTAAAAAGAGAATCCTAAAGTGATTTCTTTATAATGGGTGTGTTCCTTATCTTATCCTAGTGTCTAAACTCTTCTCCATGGCTGGACCCCCAAATAATATTCCTTTACGTGCTAAGGGGGAGCTAGAGAGTGGGATAGGTTTACTAACTACCCTAGCCCTAACGTGTAACCTAACCCTAACCCCTACCCTAACCCTAACACGTACCCTAATCCTAACCCGTACCCTAAACCGAGCCCTAAACCTAACACTAACCCAAACCCTAACCCTAACCCATACCCTACGCCGTACACGAACACCTCCCCGAACCCATACCCAAAGCCGTACCCTAAACCTAACCCTAAGCCTAACCCTAACCCTAGGCTACCCTTGACTGCTTCTGCCTCCAATAGATTTCCTAAGCACTAGTGTTTTAAGGAACAGCTTAAAAAGAGAATCCTAATGTGATTTCTTTATAATGGGTGTGTTCCTTATCTTATCCTAGTGTCTAAACTCTTCTCCATGGCTGCACCCCCAAATAATATTGCCTTACGTGCTAAGGGGTATCTAGAGAGTGGGATAGGTTTACTAACTACCCTAACCCTAACGCGTACCCTAAACCTAACCCCTACCCTAAACCTAACACGTACCCTAATCCTAACCGTACCCTAAACCGAGCCCTAACCCTAACACTAACCCTAACCCTAACCCTAACCCATACCCTACGCCGTACCCGAAAGCCTCCCCGAACCCGTACCCTAAGCCGTACCCTAAACCTAACCCTAAGCCTAACCCTAACCCTACGCTACCCTTGACTGCTTCTGCCTCCAATAGATTTCCTAAGCACTAGTGTTTTAAGGAACAGCGTAAAAAGAGAATCCTAATGTGATTTCTTTATAATGGGTGTGTTCCTTATCTTATCCTAGTGTCTAAACTCTTCTCCATGGCTGGACCCTCAAATAATATTCCTTTACGTGCTAAGGGGTATCTAGAGAGTGGGATAGGTTTAATAACTACCCTAACCCTAACGCGTACCCTAACCCTAACCCCTTCCCTAACCCTAACACGTACCCTAATCCTAACCCGTACCCTAAACCGAGCCCTAACCCTAACACTAACCCTATCCCTAACCCTAACCCATACCCTACGCCGTACCCGCACCCCTCCCCGAACCCGTACCCTAAGCCGTACCCTAAGCCTAACCCTAAGCCTAACCCTAACCCTAGGCTACCCTTGACTGCTTCTGCCTCCAATAGATTTCCTAAGCACTACTGTTTTAAGGAACAGCTTAAAAAGAGAATCCTAATGTGATTTCTTTATAATGGGTGTGTTCCTTATCTTATCCTAGTGTCTAAACTCTTCTATATGGCTGCACCCCCAAATAATATTCCCTTACGTGCTAAGGGGTATCTAGAGAGTGGGATAGGTTTAATAACTACCCTAACCCTAATGCGTACTCTAACCCTAACCCCTACTCTAACACTAACACGTACCCTAATCCTAACCCGTACCCTAAACCGAGCCCTAACCCTAACACTAACCCAAACCCTAACCCTAACCCATACCCTACGCCGTACACGAACACCTCCCCGAACCCATACCCCAAGCCGTACCCTAACCCTAACCCTAAGCCTAACCCTAACCCTAGGCTACCCTTGACTGCTTCTGCCTCCAATAGATTTCCTAAGCACTAGTGTTTTAAGAACAGCTTAAAAAGAGAATCCTAAAGTGATTTCTTTATAATGGGTGTGTTCCTTATCTTATCCTAGTGTCTAAACTCTTCTCCATGGCTGGACCCCCAAATAATATTCCTTTACGTGCTAAGGGGTATCTAGAGAGTGGGATAGGTTTAATAACTACCCTAACCCTAACGCGTACCCTAACCCTAACCCCTACCCTAACCCTAACTCGTACCCTAATCCTAACCCGTACCCTAAACCGAGCCCTAACCCTAACACTAACCCTAACCCTAACCCTAACCCATACCCTACGCCGTACCCGAAACCCTCCCCGAACCCGTACCCTAAGCTATACCCTAAGCCTAACCCTAAGCCTAACACTAACCCTAGGCTACCCTTGACTGCTTCTGCCTCCAATAGATTTTCTAAGCACTAGTGTTTTAAGCAACAGCTTAAAAAGAGAATCCTAATGTGATTTCTTTATAATGGGTGTGTTCCTTATCTTATCCTAGTGTCTAAACTCTTCTCCATGGCTGGACCCCCAAATAATATTCCTTTACGTGCTAAGGGGTATCTAGAGAGTGGGATAGGTTTACTAACTACCCTAACCCTAACGCGTACCCTAACCCTAACCCCTACCCTAACCCTAACCCGTACCCTAATCCTAACCCGTACCCTAAACCGATCCCTAACCCTAACACTAACCCTAACCCAAACCCTAACCCATAACCTACGCCATACCCGAAACCCTCCCCGAACCCGTACCCTAAGCCGTACCCTAAGCCTAACCCTAAGCCTAACCCTAACCCTAGGCTACCCTTGACTGCTTCTGCCTCCAATAGATTTCCTAAGCACTAGTGTTTTAAGGAACAGCTGAAAAAGAGAATCCTAATGTGATTTCTTTATAATGAGTGTGTTCCTTATCTTATCCTAGTGTCTAAACTCTTCTCCATGGTTGGACCCCCAAATAATATTCCTTTACGTGCTAAGGGGTATCTAGAGAGTGGGATAGGTTTAATAACTACCCTAACCCTAACGCGTACCCTAACCCTAACCCCTACCCTAACCCTAACCCGTACCCTAAACCGAGCCCTAACCCTAACACTAACCCTAACCCTAACCCATACCCTACGCCGTACCCGAAACCCTCCCCGAACCCGTACCCTAAGCCGTACCCTAAGCCTAACCCTAAGCCTAACACTAACCCTAGGCTACCCTTGACTGCTTTTGCCTCCAATAGATTTCCTAAGCACTAGTGTTTTAAGGAACAGCTTAAAAAGAGAATCCTAATGTGATTTCTTTATAATGGGTGTGTTCCTTATCTTATCCTAGTGTCTAAACTCTTCTCCATGGCTGCACCCCCAAATAATATTGCCTTACGTGCTAAGGGGTATCTAGAGAGTGGGATAGGTTTAATAACTACCCTTACCCTAATGCGTACCCTAACCCTAACCCCTACCCTAACACTCACACGTACCCTAATCCTAACCCGTACCCTAAACCGAGCCCTAACCCTAACACTAACACTAACCCTAACCCTAACCCATACCCTACGCCGTACCCGCACCCCTCCCCGAACCCGTAACCTAAGCCGTACCCTAAGCCTAACCCTAAGCCTAACCCTAACCCTAGGCTACCCTTGACTGCTTCTGCCTCCAATAGATTTCCTAAGCACTACTGTTTTAAGGAACAGCTTAAAAAGAGAATCCTAATGTGATTTCTTTATAATGGGTGTGTTCCTTATCTTATCCTAGTGTCTAAACTGTTCTCCATGGCTGCACCCCCAAATAATATTCCCTTACGTGCTAAGGGGTATCTAGAGAGTGGGATAGGTTTAATAACTACCCTAACCCTAACGCGTACCCTAACCCTAACCCCTACTCTAACCCTAACATGTACCCTAATCCTAACCCGTACCCTAAACCGAGCCCTAACCCTAACACTAACCCAAACCCTAACCCTAACCCATACCCTACGCCATACACGAACACCTCCCCGAACCCATACCCCAAGCCGTACCCTAAACCTAACCCTAAGCCTAACCCTAACCCTAGGCTACCCATGACTGCTTCTGCCTCCAATAGATTTCCTAAGCACTAGTGTTTTAAGGAACAGCTTAAAAAGAGAATCCTAATGTGATTTCCTTATAATGGGTGTGTTCCTTATCTTATCCTAGTGTCTAAACTCTTCTCCATGGCTGCACCCCCAAATAATATTGCCTTACGTGCTAAGGGGTATCTAGAGAGTGGGATAGGTTTAATAACTACCCTAACCCTAATGCGTACTCTAACCCTCACCCCTACCCTAACACTAACACGTACCCTAATCCTAACCCGTACCCTAAACCGAGCCCTACCCCTAACACTAACACTAACCCTAACCCTAACCCATACCCTACGCCGTACCTGAACCCCTCCCCAAACCCGTACCCTAAGCCGTACCCTAAGCCTAACCCTAAGCATAACCCTAACCCTACGCTACCCTTGACTGCTTCTGCCTCCAATAGATTTCCTAAGCACTAGTGTTTTAAGCAGCAGCTTAAAAAGAGAATCCTAATGTGATTTCTTTATAATGGGTGTGTTCCTTATCTTATCCTAGTGTCTAAATTCTTCTCCATTGCTGGAACCCCAAATAATATTCCTTTACGTGCTAAGGGGTATCTAGAGAGTGGGATAGGTTTACTAACTACCCTAACCCTAACGCGTACCCTAACCCTAACCCCTACCCTAAACCTAACACGTACCCTAATCCTAACCGTACCCTAAACCGAGCCCTAACCCTAACACTAACCCTAACCCTAACCCTAACCCATACCCTACGCCGTACCCGAAACCCTCCCCGAACATGTACCCTAAGCCGTACCCTAAGCCTAACCCTAAGCCTAACCCTAACCCTACGCTACCCTTGACTGCCTCTGCCTCCAATAGATTTCCTAAGCACTAGTGTTTTAAGGAACAGCTTAAAAAGAGAATCCTAATGTGATTTCTTTATAATGGGTGTGTTCCTTATCTTATCCTAGTGTCTAAACTCTTCTCCATGGCTGGACCCTCAAATAATATTCCTTTATGTGCTAAGGGGTATCTAGAGAGTGGGATAGGTTTAATAACTACCCTAACCCTAACGCGTACCCTAACCCTAACCCCTACCCTAACCCTAACACGTACCCTAATCCTAACCCGTACCCTAAACCGAGCCCTAACCCTAACACTAACCCTAACCCTAACCCTAACCCATACCCTACGCCGTACCCGCACCCCTCCCCGAACCCGTACCCTAAGCCGTACCCTAAGCCTAACCCTAAGCCTAACCCTAACCCTAGGCTACCCTTGACTGCTTCTGCCTCCAATAGATTTCCTAAGCACTACTGTTTTAAGGAACAGCTTAAAAAGAGAATCCTAATGTGATTTCTTTATAATGGGTGTGTTCCTTATCTTATCCTAGTGTCTAAACTCTTCTATATGGCTGCACCCCCAAATAATATTCCCTTACGTGCTAAGGGGTATCTAGAGAGTGGGATAGGTTTAATAACTACCCTAACCCTAACGCGTACCCTAACCCTAACCCCTACCCTAACCCTAACATGTACCCTAATCCTAACCTGTACCCTAAACCGAGCCCTAACCCTAACACTAACCCTAACACTAACCCTAACCCATACCCTACGCCGTACCCGCACCCCTCCCCGAACCCGTACCCTAAGCCATACCCTAAACCTAACCCTAAGCCTAACCCTAACCCTAGGCTACCCTTGACTGCTTCTGCCTCCAATTGATTTCCTAAGCAGTAGTGTTTTAAGGAACAGCTTAAAAAGAGAATCCTAATGTGATTTCTTTATAATGGGTGTGTTCCTTATCTTATCCTAGTGTCTAAACTCTTCTCCATGGCTGGACCCCCAAATAATATTCCTTTACGTGCTAACGGGGAGCTAGAGAGTGGGATAGGTTTACTAACTACCCTAGCCCTAACGCGTAACCTAACCCTAACCCCTACCCTAACCCTAACACGTACCCTAATCCTAACCCGTACCCTAAACCGAGCCCTAACCCTAACACTAACCCTAACCCTAACCCATACCCTACGCCGTACACGAACACCTCCCCGAACCCATACCCCAAGCCGTACCCTAAGCCTAACCCTAAGCCTAACACTAACCCTAGGCTACCCTTGACTGCTTCTGCCTCCAATAGATTTCCTAAGCACTAGTGTTTTAAGCAACAGCTTAAAAAGAGAATCCTAATGTGATTTCTTTATAATGGGTGTGTTCCTTATCTTATCCTAGTGTCTAAACTCTTCTCCATGGCTGGACCCCCAAATAATATTCCTTTACGTGCTAAGGGGTATCTAGAGAGTGGGATAGGTTTACTAACTACCCTAACCCTAACGCGTACCCTAACCCTAACCCCTACCCTAACCCTAACCCGTACCCTAATCCTAACCCGTACCCTAAACCGATCCCTAACCCTAACACTAACCCTAACCCAAACCCTAACCCATACCCTACGCCATACCCGAAACCCTCCCCGAACCCGTACCCTAAGCCGTACCCTAAGCCTAACCCTAAGCCTAACCCTAACCCTAGGCTACCCTTGACTGCTTCTGCCTCCAATAGATTTCCTAAGCACTAGTGTTTTAAGGAACAGCTGAAAAAGAGAATCCTAATGTGATTTCTTTATAATGGGTGTGTTCCTTATCTTATCCTAGTGTCTAAACACTTCTCCATGGCTGCACCCCCAAATAATATTGCCTTACGTGCTAAGGGGTATCTAGAGAGTGGGATAGGTTTAATAACTACCCTAACCCTAATGCGTACTCTAACCCTAACCCCTACTCTAACACTAACACGTACCCTAATCCTAACCCGTACCCTAAACCGAGCCCTAACCCTAACACTAACACTAACCCTAACCCTAACCCATACCCTACGCCGTACCCGAAACCCTCCCCGAACCCGTACCCTAAGCCGTACCCTAAGCCTAACCCTAAGCATAACCCTAACCCTACGCTACCCTTGACTGCTTCTGCCTCCAATAGATTTCCTAAGCACTAGTGTTTTAAGGAACAGCTTAAAAAGAGAATCCTAATGTGATTTCTTTATAATGGGTGTGTTCCTTATCTTATCCTAGTGTCTAAACTCTTCTCCATGGCTGGACCCTCAAATAATATTCCTTTACGTGCTAAGGGGTATCTAGAGAGTGGGATAGGTTTAATAACTACCCTAACCCTAACGCGTACCCTAACCCTAACCCCTACCCTAACCCTAACACGTACCCTAATCCTAACCCATACCCTAAACCGAGCCCTAACCCTAACACTAACCCTAACCCTAACCCTAACCCATACCCTACGCCGTACCCGCACCCCTCCCCGAACCCGTAACCTAAGCCGTACCCTAAGCCTAACCCTAAGCCTAACCCTAACCCTAGGCTACCCTTGACTGCTTCTGCCTCCAATAGATTTCCTAAGCACTACTGTTTTAAGGAACAGCTTAAAAAGAGAATCCTAATGTGATTTCTTTATAATGGGTGTGTTCCTTATCTTATCCTAGTGTCTAAACTCTTCTCCATGGCTGCACCCCCAAATAATATTCCCTTACGTGCTAAGGGGTATCTAGAGAGTGGGATAGGTTTAATAACTACCCTAACCCTAACGCGTACCCTAACCCTAACCCCTACCCTAACCCTAACACGTACCCTAATCCTAACCTGTACCCTAAACCGAGCCCTAACCCTAACACTAACCCTAACCCTAACCCTAACCCATACCCTACGCCGTACCCGCACCCCTCCCTGAACCCGTACCCTAAGCCGTACCCTAAGCCTAACCCTAAGCCTAACCCTAACCCTAGGCTACCCTTGACTGCTTCTGCCTCCAATAGATTTCCTAAGCACTAGTGTTTTAAGGAACAGCTTAAAAAGAGAATCCTAAAGTGATTTCTTTATAATGTTTGTGTTCCTTATCTTATCCTAGTGTCTAAACTCTTCTCCATGGCTGGACCCCCAAATAATATTGCCTTACGTGCTAAGGGGTATCTAGAGAGTGGGATAGGTTTAATAACTACCCTAACCCTAACGCGTACCCTAACCCTAACCACTACCCTAACCCTAACACGTACACTAATCCTAACCCGTACCCTAAACCGAGCCCTAACCCTAACACTAACCCTAACCCTAACCCATACCCTACGCCGTACCCGAAACCCTCCCCGAACCCATACCCTAAGCCGTACCCTAAGCCTAACCCTAAGCCTAACCTTACCCTAGGCTACCCTTGACTGCTTCTGCCTCCAATAGATTTCCTAAGCACTAGTGTTTTAAGGAACAGCTTAAAAAGAGAATCCTAATGTGATTTCTTTATAATGGGTGTGTTCCTTATCTTATCCTAGTGTCTAAACTCTTCTCCATGGCTGCACCCCCAAATAATATTGCCTTACGTGCTAAGGGGTATCTAGAGAGTGGGATAGGTTTAATAACTACCCTAACCCTAATGCGTACTCTAACCCTAACCCCTACCCTAACACTAACACGTACCCTAATCCTAACCCGTACCCTAAACCGAGCCCTAACCCTAACACTAACACTAACCCTAACCCTAACCCATACCCTACGCCGTACCTGAACCCCTCCCCAAACCCGTACCCTAAGCCGTACCCTAAGCCTAACCTTAAGCCTAACACTAACCCTAGGCTACCCTTGACTGCTTCTGCCTCCAATAGATTTCCTAAGCACTAGTGTTTTAAGCAACAGCTTAAAAAGAGAATCCTAATGTGATTTCTTTATAATGGGTGTGTTCCTTATCTTATCCTAGTGTCTAAACTCTTCTCCATGGCTGGACCCCCAAATAATATTCCTTTACGTGCTAAGGGGGAGCTAGAGAGTGGGATAGGTTTACTAACTACCCTAGCCCTAACGCGTAACCTAACCCTAACCCCTACCCTAACCCTAACACGTACCCTAATCCTAACCCGTACCCTAAACCGAGCCCTAACCCTAACACTAACCCAAACCCTAACCCTAACCCATACCCTACGCCGTACACGAACACCTCCCCGAACCCATACCCCAAGCCGTACCCTAAACCTAACCCTAAGCCTAACCCTAACCCTAGGCTACCCTTGACTGCTTCTGCCTCCAATAGATTTCCTAAGCACTAGTGTTTTAAGGAACAGCTTAAAAAGAGAATCCTAATGTGATTTCTTTATAATGGGTGTGTTCCTTATCTTATCCTAGTGTCTAAACTCTTCTCCATGGCTGCACCCCCAAATAATATTGCCTTACGTGCTAAGGGGTATCTAGAGAGTGGGATAGGTTTAATAACTACCCTAACCCTAATGCGTACTCTAACCCTAACCCCTACCCTAACACTAACACGTACCCTAATCCTAACCCGTACCCTAAACCGAGCCCTACCCCTAACACTAACACTAACCCTAACCCTAACCCATACCCTACGCCGTACCTGAACCCCTCCCCAAACCCGTACCCTAAGCCGTACCCTAAGCCTAACCTAAGCCTAACACTAACCCTAGGCTACCCTTGACTGCTTCTGCCTCCAATAGATTTCCTAAGCACTAGTGTTTTAAGCAACAGCTTAAAAAGAGAATCCTAATGTGATTTCTTTATAATGGGTGTGTTCCTTATCTTATCCTAGTGTCTAAATTCTTCTCCATTGCTGGAACCCCAAATAATATTCCTTTACGTGCTAAGGGGTATCTAGAGAGTGGGATAGGTTTACTAACTACCCTAACCCTAACGCGTACCCTAACCCTAACCCCTACCCTAAACCTAACACGTACCCTAATCCTAACCGTACCCTAAACCGAGCCCTAACCCTAACACTAACCCTAACCCTAACCCTAACCCATACCCTACGCCGTACCCGAAACCCTCCCCGAACATGTACCCTAAGCCGTACCCTAAGCCTAACCCTAAGCCTAACCCTAACCCTACGCTACCCTTGACTGCTTCTGCCTGCAATAGATTTCCTAAGCACTACTGTTTTAAGGAACAGCTTAAAAAGAGAATCCTAATGTGATTTCTTTATAATGGGTGTGTTCCTTATCTTATCCTAGTGTCTAAACTCTTCTCCATGGCTGCACCCCCAAATAATATTCCCTTACGTGCTAAGGGGTATCTAGAGAGTGGGATAGGTTTAATAACTACCCTAACCCTAACGCGTACCCTAACCCTAACCCCTACCCTAACCCTAACACGTACCCTAATCCTAACCCGTACCCTAATCCGAGCCCTAACCCTAACACTAACCCTAACCCTAACCCTAACCCATACCCTACGCCGTACCCGAAACCCTCCCCGAACCCGTACCCTAAGCCATACCCTAAGCCTAACCCTAAGCCTAACACTAACCCTAGGCTACCCTTGACTGCTTCTGCCTCCAATAGATTTCCTAAGCACTAGTGTTTTAAGCAACAGCTTAAAAAGAGAATCCTAATGTGATTTCTTTATAATGGGTGTGTTCCTTATCTTATCCTAGTGTCTAAACTCTTCTCCATGGCTGGACCCCCAAATAATATTCCTTTACGTGCTAAGGGGTATCTAGAGAGTGGGATAGGTTTACTAACTACCCTAACCCTAACGCGTACCCTAACCCTAACCCCTACCCTAACCCTAACCCGTACCCTAATCCTAACCCGTACCCTAAACCGATCCCTAACCCTAACACTAACCCTAACCCAAACCCTAACCCATACCCTACGCCATACCCGCACCCCTCCCCGAACCCGTACCCTAAGCCGTACCCTAAGCCTAACCCTAAGCCTAACCCTAACCCTAGGCTACCCTTGACTGCTTCTGCCTCCAATAGATTTCCTAAGCACTAGTGTTTTAAGGAACAGCTTAAAAAGAGAATCCTAAAGTGATTTCTTTATAATGGGTGTGTTCCTTATCTTATCCTAGTGTCTAAACTCTTCTCCATGGCTGGACCCCCAAATAATATTCCTTTACGTGCTAAGGGGTATCTAGAGAGTGGGATAGGTTTAATAACTACCCTAACCCTAACGCGTACCCTAACCCTAACCACTACCCTAACCCTAACACGTACCCTAATCCTAACCCGTACCCTAAACCGAGCCCTAACCCTAACACTAACCCTAACCCTAACCCATACCCTACGCCGTACCCGAAACCCTCCCCGAACCTTACCCTAAGCCGTACCCTAAGCCTAACCCTAAGCCTAACCTTACCCTAGGCTACCCTTGACTGCTTCTGCCTCCAATAGATTTCCTAAGCACTAGTGTTTTAAGGAACAGCTTAAAAAGAGAATCCTAATGTGATTTCTTTATAATGGGTGTGTTCCTTATCTTATCCTAGTGTCTAAACTCTTCTCCATTGCTGCACCCCCAAATAATATTGCCTTATGTGCTAAGGGGTAGCTAGAGAGTGGGATAGGTTTAATAACTACCCTAACCCTAATGCGTACTCTAACCCTAACCCCTACCCTAACACTAACACGTACCCTAATCCTAACCCGTACCCTAAACCGAGCCCTAACCCTAACACTAACACTAACCCTAACCCTAACCCATACCCTACGCCGTACCTGAACCCCTCACCAAACCCGTACCCTAAGCCGTACCCTAAGCCTAACCCTAAGCCTAACACTAACCCTAGGCTACCCTTGACTGCTTCTGCCTCCAATAGATTTCCTAAGCACTAGTGTTTTAAGGAACAGCTTAAAAAGAGAATCCTAATGTGATTTCTTTATAATGGGTGTGTTCCTTATCTTATCCTAGTGTCTAAACTCTTCTCCATGGCTGCACCCCCAAATGATATTGCCTTACGTGCTAAGGGGTATCTAGAGAGTGGGATAGGTTTAATAACTACCCTAACCCTAATGCGTACTCTAACCCTAACCCCTACCCTAACACTAACACGTACCCTAATCCTAACCCGTACCCTAAACCGAGCCCTAACCCTAACACTAACACTAACCCTAACCCTAACCCATACCCTACGCCGTACCTGAACCCCTCCCCAAACCCGTACCCTAAGCCGTACCCTAAGCCTAACCCTAAGCCTAACACTAACCCTAGGCTACCCTTGACTGCTTCTGCCTCCAATAGATTTCCTAAGCACTAGTGTTTTAAGCAACAGCTTAAAAAGAGAATCCTAATGTGATTTCTTTATAATGGGTGTGTTCCTTATCTTATCCTAGTGTCTAAACTCTTCTCCATGGCTGGACCCTCAAATAATATTCCTTTACGTGCTAAGGGGTATCTAGAGAGTGGGATAGGTTTAATAACTACCCTAACCCTAACGCGTACCCTAACCCTAACCCCTACCCTAACCCTAACACGTACCCTAATCCTAACCCGTACCCTAAACCGAGCCCTAACCCTAACACTAACCCTAACCCTAACCCTAACCCATACCCTACGCCGTACCCGCACCCCTCCCCGAACCCGTACCCTAAGCCGTACCCTAAGCCTAACCCTAAGCCTAACCCTAACCCTACGCTACCCTTGACTGCTTCTGCCTCCAATAGATTTCCTAAGCACTACTGTTTTAAGGAACAGCTTAAAAAGAGAATCCTAATGTGATTTCTTTATAATGGGTGTGTTCCTTATCTTATCCTAGTGTCTAAACTCTTCTCCATGGCTGCACCCCCAAATAATATTCCCTTACGTGCTCAGGGGTATCTAGAGAGTGGGATAGGTTTAATAACTACCCTAACCCTAACGCGTACCCTAACCCTAACCCCTACCCTAACCCTAACACGTACACTAATCCTAACCTGTACCCTAAACCGAGCCCTAACCCTAACACTAACCCTAACCCTAACCCTAACCCATACCCTATGCCGTACCCGCACCCCTCCCCGAACCCGTACCCTAAGCCATACCCTAAACCTAACCCTAAGCCTAACCCTAACCCTAGGCTACCCTTGACTGCTTCTGCCTCCAATTGATTTCCTAAGCAGTAGTGTTTTAAGGAACAGCTTAAAAAGAGAATCCTAAAGTGATTTCTTTATAATGGGTGTGTTCCTTATCTTATCCTAGTGTCTAAACTCTTCTCCATGGCTGGACCCCCAAATAATATTCCTTTACGTGCTAAGGGGGAGCTAGAGAGTGGGATAGGTTTACTAACTACCCTAGCCCTAACGTGTAACCTAACCCTAACCCCTACCCTAACCCTAACACGTACCCTAATCCTAACCCGTACCCTAAACCGAGCCCTAACCCTAACACTAACCCTAACCCTAACCCTAACCCATACCCTACGCCGTACCCGCACCCCTCCCCGAACCCGTACCCTAAGCCGTACCCTAAGCCTAACCCTAAGCCTAACCCTAACCCTAGGCTACCCTTGACTGCTTCTGCCTCCAATAGATTTCCTAAGCACTACTGTTTTAAGGAACAGCTTAAAAAGAGAATCCTAATGTGATTTCTTTATAATGGGTGTGTTCCTTATCTTATCCTAGTGTCTAAACTCTTCTCCATGGCTGCACCCCCAAATAATATTCCCTTACGTGCTCAGGGGTATCTAGAGAGTGGGATAGGTTTAATAACTACCCTAACCCTAACGCGTACCCTAACCCTAACCCCTACCCTAACCCTAACACGTACACTAATCCTAACCTGTACCCTAAACCGAGCCCTAACCCTAACACTAACCCTAACCCTAACCCTAACCCATACCCTATGCCGTACCCGCACCCCTCCCCGAACCCGTACCCTAAGCCATACCCTAAACCTAACCCTAAGCCTAACCCTAACCCTAGGCTACCCTTGACTGCTTCTGCCTCCAATTGATTTCCTAAGCAGTAGTGTTTTAAGGAACAGCTTAAAAAGAGAATCCTAAAGTGATTTCTTTATAATGGGTGTGTTCCTTATCTTATCCTAGTGTCTAAACTCTTCTCCATGGCTGGACCCCCAAATAATATTCCTTTACGTGCTAAGGGGGAGCTAGAGAGTGGGATAGGTTTACTAACTACCCTAGCCCTAACGTGTAACCTAACCCTAACCCCTACCCTAACCCTAACACGTACCCTAATCCTAACCCGTACCCTAAACCGAGCCCTAAACCTAACACTAACCCAAACCCTAACCCTAACCCATACCCTACGCCGTACACGAACACCTCCCCGAACCCATACCCAAAGCCGTACCCTAAACCTAACCCTAAGCCTAACCCTAACCCTAGGCTACCCTTGACTGCTTCTGCCTCCAATAGATTTCCTAAGCACTAGTGTTTTAAGGAACAGCTTAAAAAGAGAATCCTAATGTGATTTCTTTATAATGGGTGTGTTCCTTATCTTATCCTAGTGTCTAAACTCTTCTCCATGGCTGCACCCCCAAATAATATTGCCTTACGTGCTAAGGGGTATCTAGAGAGTGGGATAGGTTTACTAACTACCCTAACCCTAACGCGTACCCTAAACCTAACCCCTACCCTAAACCTAACACGTACCCTAATCCTAACCGTACCCTAAACCGAGCCCTAACCCTAACACTAACCCTAACCCTAACCCTAACCCATACCCTACGCCGTACCCGAAAGCCTCCCCGAACCCGTACCCTAAGCCGTACCCTAAACCTAACCCTAAGCCTAACCCTAACCCTACGCTACCCTTGACTGCTTCTGCCTCCAATAGATTTCCTAAGCACTACTGTTTTAAGGAACAGCTTAAAAAGAGAATCCTAATGTGATTTCTTTATAATGGGTGTGTTCCTTATCTTATCCTAGTGTCTAAACTCTTCTATATGGCTGCACCCCCAAATAATATTCCCTTACGTGCTAAGGGGTATCTAGAGAGTGGGATAGGTTTAATAACTACCCTAACCCTAATGCGTACTCTAACCCTAACCCCTACTCTAACACTAACACGTACCCTAATCCTAACCCGTACCCTAAACCGAGCCCTAACCCTAACACTAACCCAAACCCTAACCCTAACCCATACCCTACGCCGTACACGAACACCTCCCCGAACCCATACCCCAAGCCGTACCCTAACCCTAACCCTAAGCCTAACCCTAACCCTAGGCTACCCTTGACTGCTTCTGCCTCCAATAGATTTCCTAAGCACTAGTGTTTTAAGAACAGCTTAAAAAGAGAATCCTAAAGTGATTTCTTTATAATGGGTGTGTTCCTTATCTTATCCTAGTGTCTAAACTCTTCTCCATGGCTGGACCCCCAAATAATATTCCTTTACGTGCTAAGGGGTATCTAGAGAGTGGGATAGGTTTAATAACTACCCTAACCCTAACGCGTACCCTAACCCTAACCCCTACCCTAACCCTAACTCGTACCCTAATCCTAACCCGTACCCTAAACCGAGCCCTAACCCTAACACTAACCCTAACCCTAACCCTAACCCATACCCTACGCCGTACCCGAAACCCTCCCCGAACCCGTACCCTAAGCTATACCCTAAGCCTAACCCTAAGCCTAACACTAACCCTAGGCTACCCTTGACTGCTTCTGCCTCCAATAGATTTTCTAAGCACTAGTGTTTTAAGCAACAGCTTAAAAAGAGAATCCTAATGTGATTTCTTTATAATGGGTGTGTTCCTTATCTTATCCTAGTGTCTAAACTCTTCTCCATGGCTGGACCCCCAAATAATATTCCTTTACGTGCTAAGGGGTATCTAGAGAGTGGGATAGGTTTACTAACTACCCTAACCCTAACGCGTACCCTAACCCTAACCCCTACCCTAACCCTAACCCGTACCCTAATCCTAACCCGTACCCTAAACCGATCCCTAACCCTAACACTAACCCTAACCCAAACCCTAACCCATAACCTACGCCATACCCGAAACCCTCCCCGAACCCGTACCCTAAGCCGTACCCTAAGCCTAACCCTAAGCCTAACCCTAACCCTAGGCTACCCTTGACTGCTTCTGCCTCCAATAGATTTCCTAAGCACTAGTGTTTTAAGGAACAGCTGAAAAAGAGAATCCTAATGTGATTTCTTTATAATGAGTGTGTTCCTTATCTTATCCTAGTGTCTAAACTCTTCTCCATGGTTGGACCCCCAAATAATATTCCTTTACGTGCTAAGGGGTATCTAGAGAGTGGGATAGGTTTAATAACTACCCTAACCCTAACGCGTACCCTAACCCTAACCCCTACCCTAACCCTAACCCGTACCCTAAACCGAGCCCTAACCCTAACACTAACCCTAACCCTAACCCATACCCTACGCCGTACCCGAAACCCTCCCCGAACCCGTACCCTAAGCCGTACCCTAAGCCTAACCCTAAGCCTAACACTAACCCTAGGCTACCCTTGACTGCTTTTGCCTCCAATAGATTTCCTAAGCACTAGTGTTTTAAGGAACAGCTTAAAAAGAGAATCCTAATGTGATTTCTTTATAATGGGTGTGTTCCTTATCTTATCCTAGTGTCTAAACTCTTCTCCATGGCTGCACCCCCAAATAATATTGCCTTACGTGCTAAGGGGTATCTAGAGAGTGGGATAGGTTTAATAACTACCCTTACCCTAATGCGTACCCTAACCCTAACCCCTACCCTAACACTCACACGTACCCTAATCCTAACCCGTACCCTAAACCGAGCCCTAACCCTAACACTAACACTAACCCTAACCCTAACCCATACCCTACGCCGTACCCGCACCCCTCCCCGAACCCGTAACCTAAGCCGTACCCTAAGCCTAACCCTAAGCCTAACCCTAACCCTAGGCTACCCTTGACTGCTTCTGCCTCCAATAGATTTCCTAAGCACTACTGTTTTAAGGAACAGCTTAAAAAGAGAATCCTAATGTGATTTCTTTATAATGGGTGTGTTCCTTATCTTATCCTAGTGTCTAAACTGTTCTCCATGGCTGCACCCCCAAATAATATTCCCTTACGTGCTAAGGGGTATCTAGAGAGTGGGATAGGTTTAATAACTACCCTAACCCTAACGCGTACCCTAACCCTAACCCCTACTCTAACCCTAACATGTACCCTAATCCTAACCCGTACCCTAAACCGAGCCCTAACCCTAACACTAACCCAAACCCTAACCCTAACCCATACCCTACGCCATACACGAACACCTCCCCGAACCCATACCCCAAGCCGTACCCTAAACCTAACCCTAAGCCTAACCCTAACCCTAGGCTACCCTTGACTGCTTCTGCCTCCAATAGATTTCCTAAGCACTAGTGTTTTAAGGAACAGCTTAAAAAGAGAATCCTAATGTGATTTCCTTATAATGGGTGTGTTCCTTATCTTATCCTAGTGTCTAAACTCTTCTCCATGGCTGCACCCCCAAATAATATTGCCTTACGTGCTAAGGGGTATCTAGAGAGTGGGATAGGTTTAATAACTACCCTAACCCTAATGCGTACTCTAACCCTCACCCCTACCCTAACACTAACACGTACCCTAATCCTAACCCGTACCCTAAACCGAGCCCTACCCCTAACACTAACACTAACCCTAACCCTAACCCATACCCTACGCCGTACCTGAACCCCTCCCCAAACCCGTACCCTAAGCCGTACCCTAAGCCTAACCCTAAGCCTAACACTAACCCTAGGCTACCCTTGACTGCTTCTGCCTCCAATAGATTTCCTAAGCACTAGTGTTTTAAGCAGCAGCTTAAAAAGAGAATCCTAATGTGATTTCTTTATAATGGGTGTGTTCCTTATCTTATCCTAGTGTCTAAATTCTTCTCCATTGCTGGAACCCCAAATAATATTCCTTTACGTGCTAAGGGGTATCTAGAGAGTGGGATAGGTTTACTAACTACCCTAACCCTAACGCGTACCCTAACCCTAACCCCTACCCTAAACCTAACACGTACCCTAATCCTAACCGTACCCTAAACCGAGCCCTAACCCTAACACTAACCCTAACCCTAACCCTAACCCATACCCTACGCCGTACCCGAAACCCTCCCCGAACATGTACCCTAAGCCGTACCCTAAGCCTAACCCTAAGCCTAACCCTAACCCTACGCTACCCTTGACTGCCTCTGCCTCCAATAGATTTCCTAAGCACTAGTGTTTTAAGGAACAGCTTAAAAAGAGAATCCTAATGTGATTTCTTTATAATGGGTGTGTTCCTTATCTTATCCTAGTGTCTAAACTCTTCTCCATGGCTGGACCCTCAAATAATATTCCTTTATGTGCTAAGGGGTATCTAGAGAGTGGGATAGGTTTAATAACTACCCTAACCCTAACGCGTACCCTAACCCTAACCCCTACCCTAACCCTAACACGTACCCTAATCCTAACCCGTACCCTAAACCGAGCCCTAACCCTAACACTAACCCTAACCCTAACCCTAACCCATACCCTACGCCGTACCCGCACCCCTCCCCGAACCCGTACCCTAAGCCGTACCCTAAGCCTAACCCTAAGCCTAACCCTAACCCTAGGCTACCCTTGACTGCTTCTGCCTCCAATAGATTTCCTAAGCACTACTGTTTTAAGGAACAGCTTAAAAAGAGAATCCTAATGTGATTTCTTTATAATGGGTGTGTTCCTTATCTTATCCTAGTGTCTAAACTCTTCTATATGGCTGCCCCCCAAATAATATTCCCTTACGTGCTAAGGGGTATCTAGAGAGTGGGATAGGTTTAATAACTACCCTAACCCTAACGCGTACCCTAACCCTAACCCCTACCCTAACCCTAACATGTACCCTAATCCTAACCTGTACCCTAAACCGAGCCCTAACCCTAACACTAACCCTAACACTAACCCTAACCCATACCCTACGCCGTACCCGCACCCCTCCCCGAACCCGTACCCTAAGCCATACCCTAAACCTAACCCTAAGCCTAACCCTAACCCTAGGCTACCCTTGACTGCTTCTGCCTCCAATTGATTTCCTAAGCAGTAGTGTTTTAAGGAACAGCTTAAAAAGAGAATCCTAATGTGATTTCTTTATAATGGGTGTGTTCCTTATCTTATCCTAGTGTCTAAACTCTTCTCCATGGCTGGACCCCCAAATAATATTCCTTTACGTGCTAACGGGGAGCTAGAGAGTGGGATAGGTTTACTAACTACCCTAGCCCTAACGCGTAACCTAACCCTAACCCCTACCCTAACCCTAACACGTACCCTAATCCTAACCCGTACCCTAAACCGAGCCCTAACCCTAACACTAACCCTAACCCTAACCCATACCCTACGCCGTACACGAACACCTCCCCGAACCCATACCCCAAGCCGTACCCTAAGCCTAACCCTAAGCCTAACACTAACCCTAGGCTACCCTTGACTGCTTCTGCCTCCAATAGATTTCCTAAGCACTAGTGTTTTAAGGAACAGCTTAAAAAGAGAATCCTAATGTGATTTCTTTATAATGGGTGTGTTCCTTATCTTATCCTAGTGTCTAAACTCTTCTCCATGGCTGCACCCCCAAATAATATTGCCTTACGTGCTAAGGGGTATCTAGAGAGTGGGATAGGTTTAATAACTACCCTAACCCTAATGCGTACTCTAACCCTAACCCCTACTCTAACACTAACACGTACCCTAATCCTAACCCGTACCCTAAACCGAGCCCTACCCCTAACACTAACACTAACCCTAACCCTAACCCATACCCTACGCCGTACCTGAACCCCTCCCCAAACCCGTACCCTAAGCCGTACCCTAAGCCTAACCCTAAGCCTAACACTAACCCTAGGCTACCCTTGACTGCTTCTGCCTCCAATAGATTTCCTAAGCACTAGTGTTTTAAGCAACAGCTTAAAAAGAGAATCCTAATGTGATTTCTTTATAATGGGTGTGTTCCTTATCTTATCCTAGTGTCTAAATTCTTCTCCATTGCTGGAACCCCAAATAATATTCCTTTACGTGCTAAGGGGTATCTAGAGAGTGGGATAGGTTTACTAACTACCCTAACCCTAACGCGTACCCTAACCCTAACCCCTACCCTAAACCTAACACGTACCCTAATCCTAACCGTACCCTAAACCGAGCCCTAACCCTAACACTAACCCTAACCCTAACCCTAACCCATAACCTACGCCGTACCCGAAACCCTCCCCGAACCCGTACCCTAAGCCGTACCCTAAGCCTAAACCTCAGCCTAACCCTAACCCTACGCTACCCTTGACTGCTTCTGCCTCCAATAGATTTCCTAAGCACTAGTGTTTTAAGGAACAGCTTAAAAAGAGAATCCTAATGTGATTTCTTTATAATGGGTGTGTTCCTTATCTTATCCTAGTGTCTAAACTCTTCTCCATGGCTGGACCCTCAAATAATATTCCTTTACGTGCTAAGGGGTATCTAGAGAGTGGGATAGGTTTAATAACTACCCTAACCCTAACGCGTACCCTAACCCTAACCCCTACCCTAACCCTAACACGTACCCTAATCCTAACCCGTACCCTAAACCGAGCCCTAACCCTAACACTAACCCTAACCCTAACCCTAACCCATACCCTACGCCGTACCCGCACCCCTCCCCGAACCCGTAACCTAAGCCATACCCTAAACCTAACCCTAAGCCTAACCCTAACCCTAGGCTACCCTTGACTGCTTCTGCCTCCAATAGATTTCCTAAGCACTAGTGTTTTAAGCAACAGCTTAAAAAGAGAATCCTAATGTGATTTCTTTATAATGGGTGTGTTCCTTATCTTATCCTAGTGTCTAAACTCTTCTCCATGGCTGGACCCTCAAATAATATTCCTTTACGTGCTAAGGGGTATCTAGAGAGTGGGATAGGTTTAATAACTACCCTAACCCTAACGCGTACCCTAACCCTAACCCCTACCCTAACCCTAACACGTACCCTAATCCTAACCCGTACCCTAAACCGAGCCCTAACCCTAACACTAACCCTAACCCTAACCCTAACCCATACCCTACGCCGTACCCGCACCCCTCCCCGAACCCGTACCCTAAGCCGTACCCTAAGCCTAACCCTAAGCCTAACCCTAACCCTAGGCTACACTTGACTGCTTCTGCCTCCAATAGATTTCCTAAGCACTACTGTTTTAAGGAACAGCTTAAAAAGAGAATCCTAATGTGATTTCTTTATAATGTGTGTGTTCCTTATCTTATCCTAGTGTCTAAACTCTTCTCCATGGCTGCACCCCCAAATAATATTCCCTTACGTGCTAAGGGGTATCTAGAGAGTGGGATAGGTTTAATAACTACCCTAACCCTAACGCGTACCCTAACCCTAACCCCTACCCTAACCCTAACACGTACACTAATCCTAACCTGTACCCTAAACCGAGCCCTAACCCTAACACTAACCCTAACCCTAACCCTAACCCATACCCTATGCCGTACCCGCACCCCTCCCCGAACCCGTACCCTAAGCCATACCCTAAACCTAACCCTAAGCCTAACCCTAACCCTAGGCTACCCTTGACTGCTTCTGCCTCCAATTGATTTCCTAAGCAGTAGTGTTTTAAGGAACAGCTTAAAAAGAGAATCCTAAAGTGATTTCTTTATAATGGGTGTGTTCCTTATCTTATCCTAGTGTCTAAACTCTTCTCCATGGCTGCACCCCCAAATAATATTCCCTTACGTGCTCAGGGGTATCTAGAGAGTGGGATAGGTTTAATAACTACCCTAACCCTAACGCGTACCCTAACCCTAACCCCTACCCTAACCCTAACACGTACACTAATCCTAACCTGTACCCTAAACCGAGCCCTAACCCTAACACTAACCCTAACCCTAACCCTAACCCATACCCTATGCCGTACCCGCACCCCTCCCCGAACCCGTACCCTAAGCCATACCCTAAACCTAACCCTAAGCCTAACCCTAACCCTAGGCTACCCTTGACTGCTTCTGCCTCCAATTGATTTCCTAAGCAGTAGTGTTTTAAGGAACAGCTTAAAAAGAGAATCCTAAAGTGATTTCTTTATAATGGGTGTGTTCCTTATCTTATCCTAGTGTCTAAACTCTTCTCCATGGCTGGACCCCCAAATAATATTCCTTTACGTGCTAAGGGGGAGCTAGAGAGTGGGATAGGTTTACTAACTACCCTAGCCCTAACGTGTAACCTAACCCTAACCCCTACCCTAACCCTAACACGTACCCTAATCCTAACCCGTACCCTAAACCGAGCCCTAACCCTAACACTAACCCTAACCCTAACCCTAACCCATACCCTACGCCGTACCCGCACCCCTCCCCGAACCCGTACCCTAAGCCGTACCCTAAGCCTAACCCTAAGCCTAACCCTAACCCTAGGCTACCCTTGACTGCTTCTGCCTCCAATAGATTTCCTAAGCACTACTGTTTTAAGGAACAGCTTAAAAAGAGAATCCTAATGTGATTTCTTTATAATGGGTGTGTTCCTTATCTTATCCTAGTGTCTAAACTCTTCTCCATGGCTGCACCCCCAAATAATATTCCCTTACGTGCTCAGGGGTATCTAGAGAGTGGGATAGGTTTAATAACTACCCTAACCCTAACGCGTACCCTAACCCTAACCCCTACCCTAACCCTAACACGTACACTAATCCTAACCTGTACCCTAAACCGAGCCCTAACCCTAACACTAACCCTAACCCTAACCCTAACCCATACCCTATGCCGTACCCGCACCCCTCCCCGAACCCGTACCCTAAGCCATACCCTAAACCTAACCCTAAGCCTAACCCTAACCCTAGGCTACCCTTGACTGCTTCTGCCTCCAATTGATTTCCTAAGCAGTAGTGTTTTAAGGAACAGCTTAAAAAGAGAATCCTAAAGTGATTTCTTTATAATGGGTGTGTTCCTTATCTTATCCTAGTGTCTAAACTCTTCTCCATGGCTGGACCCCCAAATAATATTCCTTTACGTGCTAAGGGGGAGCTAGAGAGTGGGATAGGTTTACTAACTACCCTAGCCCTAACGTGTAACCTAACCCTAACCCCTACCCTAACCCTAACACGTACCCTAATCCTAACCCGTACCCTAAACCGAGCCCTAAACCTAACACTAACCCAAACCCTAACCCTAACCCATACCCTACGCCGTACACGAACACCTCCCCGAACCCATACCCAAAGCCGTACCCTAAACCTAACCCTAAGCCTAACCCTAACCCTAGGCTACCCTTGACTGCTTCTGCCTCCAATAGATTTCCTAAGCACTAGTGTTTTAAGGAACAGCTTAAAAAGAGAATCCTAATGTGATTTCTTTATAATGGGTGTGTTCCTTATCTTATCCTAGTGTCTAAACTCTTCTCCATGGCTGCACCCCCAAATAATATTGCCTTACGTGCTAAGGGGTATCTAGAGAGTGGGATAGGTTTACTAACTACCCTAACCCTAACGCGTACCCTAAACCTAACCCCTACCCTAAACCTAACACGTACCCTAATCCTAACCGTACCCTAAACCGAGCCCTAACCCTAACACTAACCCTAACCCTAACCCTAACCCATACCCTACGCCGTACCCGAAAGCCTCCCCGAACCCGTACCCTAAGCCGTACCCTAAACCTAACCCTAAGCCTAACCCTAACCCTACGCTACCCTTGACTGCTTCTGCCTCCAATAGATTTCCTAAGCACTAGTGTTTTAAGGAACAGCGTAAAAAGAGAATCCTAATGTGATTTCTTTATAATGGGTGTGTTCCTTATCTTATCCTAGTGTCTAAACTCTTCTCCATGGCTGGACCCTCAAATAATATTCCTTTACGTGCTAAGGGGTATCTAGAGAGTGGGATAGGTTTAATAACTACCCTAACCCTAACGCGTACCCTAACCCTAACCCCTTCCCTAACCCTAACACGTACCCTAATCCTAACCCGTACCCTAAACCGAGCCCTAACCCTAACACTAACCCTATCCCTAACCCTAACCCATACCCTACGCCGTACCCGCACCCCTCCCCGAACCCGTACCCTAAGCCGTACCCTAAGCCTAACCCTAAGCCTAACCCTAACCCTAGGCTACCCTTGACTGCTTCTGCCTCCAATAGATTTCCTAAGCACTACTGTTTTAAGGAACAGCTTAAAAAGAGAATCCTAATGTGATTTCTTTATAATGGGTGTGTTCCTTATCTTATCCTAGTGTCTAAACTCTTCTATATGGCTGCACCCCCAAATAATATTCCCTTACGTGCTAAGGGGTATCTAGAGAGTGGGATAGGTTTAATAACTACCCTAACCCTAATGCGTACTCTAACCCTAACCCCTACTCTAACACTAACACGTACCCTAATCCTAACCCGTACCCTAAACCGAGCCCTAACCCTAACACTAACCCAAACCCTAACCCTAACCCATACCCTACGCCGTACACGAACACCTCCCCGAACCCATACCCCAAGCCGTACCCTAACCCTAACCCTAAGCCTAACCCTAACCCTAGGCTACCCTTGACTGCTTCTGCCTCCAATAGATTTCCTAAGCACTAGTGTTTTAAGAACAGCTTAAAAAGAGAATCCTAAAGTGATTTCTTTATAATGGGTGTGTTCCTTATCTTATCCTAGTGTCTAAACTCTTCTCCATGGCTGGACCCCCAAATAATATTCCTTTACGTGCTAAGGGGTATCTAGAGAGTGGGATAGGTTTAATAACTACCCTAACCCTAACGCGTACCCTAACCCTAACCCCTACCCTAACCCTAACTCGTACCCTAATCCTAACCCGTACCCTAAACCGAGCCCTAACCCTAACACTAACCCTAACCCTAACCCTAACCCATACCCTACGCCGTACCCGAAACCCTCCCCGAACCCGTACCCTAAGCTATACCCTAAGCCTAACCCTAAGCCTAACACTAACCCTAGGCTACCCTTGACTGCTTCTGCCTCCAATAGATTTTCTAAGCACTAGTGTTTTAAGCAACAGCTTAAAAAGAGAATCCTAATGTGATTTCTTTATAATGGGTGTGTTCCTTATCTTATCCTAGTGTCTAAACTCTTCTCCATGGCTGGACCCCCAAATAATATTCCTTTACGTGCTAAGGGGTATCTAGAGAGTGGGATAGGTTTACTAACTACCCTAACCCTAACGCGTACCCTAACCCTAACCCCTACCCTAACCCTAACCCGTACCCTAATCCTAACCCGTACCCTAAACCGATCCCTAACCCTAACACTAACCCTAACCCAAACCCTAACCCATAACCTACGCCATACCCGAAACCCTCCCCGAACCCGTACCCTAAGCCGTACCCTAAGCCTAACCCTAAGCCTAACCCTAACCCTAGGCTACCCTTGACTGCTTCTGCCTCCAATAGATTTCCTAAGCACTAGTGTTTTAAGGAACAGCTGAAAAAGAGAATCCTAATGTGATTTCTTTATAATGAGTGTGTTCCTTATCTTATCCTAGTGTCTAAACTCTTCTCCATGGTTGGACCCCCAAATAATATTCCTTTACGTGCTAAGGGGTATCTAGAGAGTGGGATAGGTTTAATAACTACCCTAACCCTAACGCGTACCCTAACCCTAACCCCTACCCTAACCCTAACCCGTACCCTAAACCGAGCCCTAACCCTAACACTAACCCTAACCCTAACCCATACCCTACGCCGTACCCGAAACCCTCCCCGAACCCGTACCCTAAGCCGTACCCTAAGCCTAACCCTAAGCCTAACACTAACCCTAGGCTACCCTTGACTGCTTTTGCCTCCAATAGATTTCCTAAGCACTAGTGTTTTAAGGAACAGCTTAAAAAGAGAATCCTAATGTGATTTCTTTATAATGGGTGTGTTCCTTATCTTATCCTAGTGTCTAAACTCTTCTCCATGGCTGCACCCCCAAATAATATTGCCTTACGTGCTAAGGGGTATCTAGAGAGTGGGATAGGTTTAATAACTACCCTTACCCTAATGCGTACCCTAACCCTAACCCCTACCCTAACACTCACACGTACCCTAATCCTAACCCGTACCCTAAACCGAGCCCTAACCCTAACACTAACACTAACCCTAACCCTAACCCATACCCTACGCCGTACCCGCACCCCTCCCCGAACCCGTAACCTAAGCCGTACCCTAAGCCTAACCCTAAGCCTAACCCTAACCCTAGGCTACCCTTGACTGCTTCTGCCTCCAATAGATTTCCTAAGCACTACTGTTTTAAGGAACAGCTTAAAAAGAGAATCCTAATGTGATTTCTTTATAATGGGTGTGTTCCTTATCTTATCCTAGTGTCTAAACTGTTCTCCATGGCTGCACCCCCAAATAATATTCCCTTACGTGCTAAGGGGTATCTAGAGAGTGGGATAGGTTTAATAACTACCCTAACCCTAACGCGTACCCTAACCCTAACCCCTACTCTAACCCTAACATGTACCCTAATCCTAACCCGTACCCTAAACCGAGCCCTAACCCTAACACTAACCCAAACCCTAACCCTAACCCATACCCTACGCCATACACGAACACCTCCCCGAACCCATACCCCAAGCCGTACCCTAAACCTAACCCTAAGCCTAACCCTAACCCTAGGCTACCCATGACTGCTTCTGCCTCCAATAGATTTCCTAAGCACTAGTGTTTTAAGGAACAGCTTAAAAAGAGAATCCTAATGTGATTTCCTTATAATGGGTGTGTTCCTTATCTTATCCTAGTGTCTAAACTCTTCTCCATGGCTGCACCCCCAAATAATATTGCCTTACGTGCTAAGGGGTATCTAGAGAGTGGGATAGGTTTAATAACTACCCTAACCCTAATGCGTACTCTAACCCTCACCCCTACCCTAACACTAACACGTACCCTAATCCTAACCCGTACCCTAAACCGAGCCCTACCCCTAACACTAACACTAACCCTAACCCTAACCCATACCCTACGCCGTACCTGAACCCCTCCCCAAACCCGTACCCTAAGCCGTACCCTAAGCCTAACCCTAAGCATAACCCTAACCCTACGCTACCCTTGACTGCTTCTGCCTCCAATAGATTTCCTAAGCACTAGTGTTTTAAGCAGCAGCTTAAAAAGAGAATCCTAATGTGATTTCTTTATAATGGGTGTGTTCCTTATCTTATCCTAGTGTCTAAATTCTTCTCCATTGCTGGAACCCCAAATAATATTCCTTTACGTGCTAAGGGGTATCTAGAGAGTGGGATAGGTTTACTAACTACCCTAACCCTAACGCGTACCCTAACCCTAACCCCTACCCTAAACCTAACACGTACCCTAATCCTAACCGTACCCTAAACCGAGCCCTAACCCTAACACTAACCCTAACCCTAACCCTAACCCATACCCTACGCCGTACCCGAAACCCTCCCCGAACATGTACCCTAAGCCGTACCCTAAGCCTAACCCTAAGCCTAACCCTAACCCTACGCTACCCTTGACTGCCTCTGCCTCCAATAGATTTCCTAAGCACTAGTGTTTTAAGGAACAGCTTAAAAAGAGAATCCTAATGTGATTTCTTTATAATGGGTGTGTTCCTTATCTTATCCTAGTGTCTAAACTCTTCTCCATGGCTGGACCCTCAAATAATATTCCTTTATGTGCTAAGGGGTATCTAGAGAGTGGGATAGGTTTAATAACTACCCTAACCCTAACGCGTACCCTAACCCTAACCCCTACCCTAACCCTAACACGTACCCTAATCCTAACCCGTACCCTAAACCGAGCCCTAACCCTAACACTAACCCTAACCCTAACCCTAACCCATACCCTACGCCGTACCCGCACCCCTCCCCGAACCCGTACCCTAAGCCGTACCCTAAGCCTAACCCTAAGCCTAACCCTAACCCTAGGCTACCCTTGACTGCTTCTGCCTCCAATAGATTTCCTAAGCACTACTGTTTTAAGGAACAGCTTAAAAAGAGAATCCTAATGTGATTTCTTTATAATGGGTGTGTTCCTTATCTTATCCTAGTGTCTAAACTCTTCTATATGGCTGCACCCCCAAATAATATTCCCTTACGTGCTAAGGGGTATCTAGAGAGTGGGATAGGTTTAATAACTACCCTAACCCTAACGCGTACCCTAACCCTAACCCCTACCCTAACCCTAACATGTACCCTAATCCTAACCTGTACCCTAAACCGAGCCCTAACCCTAACACTAACCCTAACACTAACCCTAACCCATACCCTACGCCGTACCCGCACCCCTCCCCGAACCCGTACCCTAAGCCATACCCTAAACCTAACCCTAAGCCTAACCCTAACCCTAGGCTACCCTTGACTGCTTCTGCCTCCAATTGATTTCCTAAGCAGTAGTGTTTTAAGGAACAGCTTAAAAAGAGAATCCTAATGTGATTTCTTTATAATGGGTGTGTTCCTTATCTTATCCTAGTGTCTAAACTCTTCTCCATGGCTGGACCCCCAAATAATATTCCTTTACGTGCTAACGGGGAGCTAGAGAGTGGGATAGGTTTACTAACTACCCTAGCCCTAACGCGTAACCTAACCCTAACCCCTACCCTAACCCTAACACGTACCCTAATCCTAACCCGTACCCTAAACCGAGCCCTAACCCTAACACTAACCCTAACCCTAACCCATACCCTACGCCGTACACGAACACCTCCCCGAACCCATACCCCAAGCCGTACCCTAAGCCTAACCCTAAGCCTAACACTAACCCTAGGCTACCCTTGACTGCTTCTGCCTCCAATAGATTTCCTAAGCACTAGTGTTTTAAGCAACAGCTTAAAAAGAGAATCCTAATGTGATTTCTTTATAATGGGTGTGTTCCTTATCTTATCCTAGTGTCTAAACTCTTCTCCATGGCTGGACCCCCAAATAATATTCCTTTACGTGCTAAGGGGTATCTAGAGAGTGGGATAGGTTTACTAACTACCCTAACCCTAACGCGTACCCTAACCCTAACCCCTACCCTAACCCTAACCCGTACCCTAATCCTAACCCGTACCCTAAACCGATCCCTAACCCTAACACTAACCCTAACCCAAACCCTAACCCATACCCTACGCCATACCCGAAACCCTCCCCGAACCCGTACCCTAAGCCGTACCCTAAGCCTAACCCTAAGCCTAACCCTAACCCTAGGCTACCCTTGACTGCTTCTGCCTCCAATAGATTTCCTAAGCACTAGTGTTTTAAGGAACAGCTGAAAAAGAGAATCCTAATGTGATTTCTTTATAATGGGTGTGTTCCTTATCTTATCCTAGTGTCTAAACACTTCTCCATGGCTGCACCCCCAAATAATATTGCCTTACGTGCTAAGGGGTATCTAGAGAGTGGGATAGGTTTAATAACTACCCTAACCCTAATGCGTACTCTAACCCTAACCCCTACTCTAACACTAACACGTACCCTAATCCTAACCCGTACCCTAAACCGAGCCCTAACCCTAACACTAACACTAACCCTAACCCTAACCCATACCCTACGCCGTACCCGAAACCCTCCCCGAACCCGTACCCTAAGCCGTACCCTAAGCCTAACCCTAAGCATAACCCTAACCCTACGCTACCCTTGACTGCTTCTGCCTCCAATAGATTTCCTAAGCACTAGTGTTTTAAGGAACAGCTTAAAAAGAGAATCCTAATGTGATTTCTTTATAATGGGTGTGTTCCTTATCTTATCCTAGTGTCTAAACTCTTCTCCATGGCTGGACCCTCAAATAATATTCCTTTACGTGCTAAGGGGTATCTAGAGAGTGGGATAGGTTTAATAACTACCCTAACCCTAACGCGTACCCTAACCCTAACCCCTACCCTAACCCTAACACGTACCCTAATCCTAACCCATACCCTAAACCGAGCCCTAACCCTAACACTAACCCTAACCCTAACCCTAACCCATACCCTACGCCGTACCCGCACCCCTCCCCGAACCCGTAACCTAAGCCGTACCCTAAGCCTAACCCTAAGCCTAACCCTAACCCTAGGCTACCCTTGACTGCTTCTGCCTCCAATAGATTTCCTAAGCACTACTGTTTTAAGGAACAGCTTAAAAAGAGAATCCTAATGTGATTTCTTTATAATGGGTGTGTTCCTTATCTTATCCTAGTGTCTAAACTCTTCTCCATGGCTGCACCCCCAAATAATATTCCCTTACGTGCTAAGGGGTATCTAGAGAGTGGGATAGGTTTAATAACTACCCTAACCCTAACGCGTACCCTAACCCTAACCCCTACCCTAACCCTAACACGTACCCTAATCCTAACCTGTACCCTAAACCGAGCCCTAACCCTAACACTAACCCTAACCCTAACCCTAACCCATACCCTACGCCGTACCCGCACCCCTCCCTGAACCCGTACCCTAAGCCGTACCCTAAGCCTAACCCTAAGCCTAACCCTAACCCTAGGCTACCCTTGACTGCTTCTGCCTCCAATAGATTTCCTAAGCACTAGTGTTTTAAGGAACAGCTTAAAAAGAGAATCCTAAAGTGATTTCTTTATAATGTTTGTGTTCCTTATCTTATCCTAGTGTCTAAACTCTTCTCCATGGCTGGACCCCCAAATAATATTGCCTTACGTGCTAAGGGGTATCTAGAGAGTGGGATAGGTTTAATAACTACCCTAACCCTAACGCGTACCCTAACCCTAACCACTACCCTAACCCTAACACGTACACTAATCCTAACCCGTACCCTAAACCGAGCCCTAACCCTAACACTAACCCTAACCCTAACCCATACCCTACGCCGTACCCGAAACCCTCCCCGAACCCATACCCTAAGCCGTACCCTAAGCCTAACCCTAAGCCTAACCTTACCCTAGGCTACCCTTGACTGCTTCTGCCTCCAATAGATTTCCTAAGCACTAGTGTTTTAAGGAACAGCTTAAAAAGAGAATCCTAATGTGATTTCTTTATAATGGGTGTGTTCCTTATCTTATCCTAGTGTCTAAACTCTTCTCCATGGCTGCACCCCCAAATAATATTGCCTTACGTGCTAAGGGGTATCTAGAGAGTGGGATAGGTTTAATAACTACCCTAACCCTAATGCGTACTCTAACCCTAACCCCTACCCTAACACTAACACGTACCCTAATCCTAACCCGTACCCTAAACCGAGCCCTAACCCTAACACTAACACTAACCCTAACCCTAACCCATACCCTACGCCGTACCTGAACCCCTCCCCAAACCCGTACCCTAAGCCGTACCCTAAGCCTAACCTTAAGCCTAACACTAACCCTAGGCTACCCTTGACTGCTTCTGCCTCCAATAGATTTCCTAAGCACTAGTGTTTTAAGCAACAGCTTAAAAAGAGAATCCTAATGTGATTTCTTTATAATGGGTGTGTTCCTTATCTTATCCTAGTGTCTAAACTCTTCTCCATGGCTGGACCCCCAAATAATATTCCTTTACGTGCTAAGGGGGAGCTAGAGAGTGGGATAGGTTTACTAACTACCCTAGCCCTAACGCGTAACCTAACCCTAACCCCTACCCTAACCCTAACACGTACCCTAATCCTAACCCGTACCCTAAACCGAGCCCTAACCCTAACACTAACCCAAACCCTAACCCTAACCCATACCCTACGCCGTACACGAACACCTCCCCGAACCCATACCCCAAGCCGTACCCTAAACCTAACCCTAAGCCTAACCCTAACCCTAGGCTACCCTTGACTGCTTCTGCCTCCAATAGATTTCCTAAGCACTAGTGTTTTAAGGAACAGCTTAAAAAGAGAATCCTAATGTGATTTCTTTATAATGGGTGTGTTCCTTATCTTATCCTAGTGTCTAAACTCTTCTCCATGGCTGCACCCCCAAATAATATTGCCTTACGTGCTAAGGGGTATCTAGAGAGTGGGATAGGTTTAATAACTACCCTAACCCTAATGCGTACTCTAACCCTAACCCCTACCCTAACACTAACACGTACCCTAATCCTAACCCGTACCCTAAACCGAGCCCTACCCCTAACACTAACACTAACCCTAACCCTAACCCATACCCTACGCCGTACCTGAACCCCTCCCCAAACCCGTACCCTAAGCCGTACCCTAAGCCTAACCTAAGCCTAACACTAACCCTAGGCTACCCTTGACTGCTTCTGCCTCCAATAGATTTCCTAAGCACTAGTGTTTTAAGCAACAGCTTAAAAAGAGAATCCTAATGTGATTTCTTTATAATGGGTGTGTTCCTTATCTTATCCTAGTGTCTAAATTCTTCTCCATTGCTGGAACCCCAAATAATATTCCTTTACGTGCTAAGGGGTATCTAGAGAGTGGGATAGGTTTACTAACTACCCTAACCCTAACGCGTACCCTAACCCTAACCCCTACCCTAAACCTAACACGTACCCTAATCCTAACCGTACCCTAAACCGAGCCCTAACCCTAACACTAACCCTAACCCTAACCCTAACCCATACCCTACGCCGTACCCGAAACCCTCCCCGAACATGTACCCTAAGCCGTACCCTAAGCCTAACCCTAAGCCTAACCCTAACCCTACGCTACCCTTGACTGCTTCTGCCTGCAATAGATTTCCTAAGCACTACTGTTTTAAGGAACAGCTTAAAAAGAGAATCCTAATGTGATTTCTTTATAATGGGTGTGTTCCTTATCTTATCCTAGTGTCTAAACTCTTCTCCATGGCTGCACCCCCAAATAATATTCCCTTACGTGCTAAGGGGTATCTAGAGAGTGGGATAGGTTTAATAACTACCCTAACCCTAACGCGTACCCTAACCCTAACCCCTACCCTAACCCTAACACGTACCCTAATCCTAACCCGTACCCTAATCCGAGCCCTAACCCTAACACTAACCCTAACCCTAACCCTAACCCATACCCTACGCCGTACCCGAAACCCTCCCCGAACCCGTACCCTAAGCCATACCCTAAGCCTAACCCTAAGCCTAACACTAACCCTAGGCTACCCTTGACTGCTTCTGCCTCCAATAGATTTCCTAAGCACTAGTGTTTTAAGCAACAGCTTAAAAAGAGAATCCTAATGTGATTTCTTTATAATGGGTGTGTTCCTTATCTTATCCTAGTGTCTAAACTCTTCTCCATGGCTGGACCCCCAAATAATATTCCTTTACGTGCTAAGGGGTATCTAGAGAGTGGGATAGGTTTACTAACTACCCTAACCCTAACGCGTACCCTAACCCTAACCCCTACCCTAACCCTAACCCGTACCCTAATCCTAACCCGTACCCTAAACCGATCCCTAACCCTAACACTAACCCTAACCCAAACCCTAACCCATACCCTACGCCATACCCGAAACCCTCCCCGAACCCGTACCCTAAGCCGTACCCTAAGCCTAACCCTAAGCCTAACCCTAACCCTAGGCTACCCTTGACTGCTTCTGCCTCCAATAGATTTCCTAAGCACTAGTGTTTTAAGGAACAGCTTAAAAAGAGAATCCTAAAGTGATTTCTTTATAATGGGTGTGTTCCTTATCTTATCCTAGTGTCTAAACTCTTCTCCATGGCTGGACCCCCAAATAATATTCCTTTACGTGCTAAGGGGTATCTAGAGAGTGGGATAGGTTTAATAACTACCCTAACCCTAACGCGTACCCTAACCCTAACCACTACCCTAACCCTAACACGTACCCTAATCCTAACCCGTACCCTAAACCGAGCCCTAACCCTAACACTAACCCTAACCCTAACCCATACCCTACGCCGTACCCGAAACCCTCCCCGAACCTTACCCTAAGCCGTACCCTAAGCCTAACCCTAAGCCTAACCTTACCCTAGGCTACCCTTGACTGCTTCTGCCTCCAATAGATTTCCTAAGCACTAGTGTTTTAAGGAACAGCTTAAAAAGAGAATCCTAATGTGATTTCTTTATAATGGGTGTGTTCCTTATCTTATCCTAGTGTCTAAACTCTTCTCCATTGCTGCACCCCCAAATAATATTGCCTTATGTGCTAAGGGGTAGCTAGAGAGTGGGATAGGTTTAATAACTACCCTAACCCTAATGCGTACTCTAACCCTAACCCCTACCCTAACACTAACACGTACCCTAATCCTAACCCGTACCCTAAACCGAGCCCTAACCCTAACACTAACACTAACCCTAACCCTAACCCATACCCTACGCCGTACCTGAACCCCTCACCAAACCCGTACCCTAAGCCGTACCCTAAGCCTAACCCTAAGCCTAACACTAACCCTAGGCTACCCTTGACTGCTTCTGCCTCCAATAGATTTCCTAAGCACTAGTGTTTTAAGGAACAGCTTAAAAAGAGAATCCTAATGTGATTTCTTTATAATGGGTGTGTTCCTTATCTTATCCTAGTGTCTAAACTCTTCTCCATGGCTGCACCCCCAAATGATATTGCCTTACGTGCTAAGGGGTATCTAGAGAGTGGGATAGGTTTAATAACTACCCTAACCCTAATGCGTACTCTAACCCTAACCCCTACCCTAACACTAACACGTACCCTAATCCTAACCCGTACCCTAAACCGAGCCCTAACCCTAACACTAACACTAACCCTAACCCTAACCCATACCCTACGCCGTACCTGAACCCCTCCCCAAACCCGTACCCTAAGCCGTACCCTAAGCCTAACCCTAAGCCTAACACTAACCCTAGGCTACCCTTGACTGCTTCTGCCTCCAATAGATTTCCTAAGCACTAGTGTTTTAAGCAACAGCTTAAAAAGAGAATCCTAATGTGATTTCTTTATAATGGGTGTGTTCCTTATCTTATCCTAGTGTCTAAACTCTTCTCCATGGCTGGACCCTCAAATAATATTCCTTTACGTGCTAAGGGGTATCTAGAGAGTGGGATAGGTTTAATAACTACCCTAACCCTAACGCGTACCCTAACCCTAACCCCTACCCTAACCCTAACACGTACCCTAATCCTAACCCGTACCCTAAACCGAGCCCTAACCCTAACACTAACCCTAACCCTAACCCTAACCCATACCCTACGCCGTACCCGCACCCCTCCCCGAACCCGTACCCTAAGCCGTACCCTAAGCCTAACCCTAAGCCTAACCCTAACCCTACGCTACCCTTGACTGCTTCTGCCTCCAATAGATTTCCTAAGCACTACTGTTTTAAGGAACAGCTTAAAAAGAGAATCCTAATGTGATTTCTTTATAATGGGTGTGTTCCTTATCTTATCCTAGTGTCTAAACTCTTCTCCATGGCTGCACCCCCAAATAATATTCCCTTACGTGCTCAGGGGTATCTAGAGAGTGGGATAGGTTTAATAACTACCCTAACCCTAACGCGTACCCTAACCCTAACCCCTACCCTAACCCTAACACGTACACTAATCCTAACCTGTACCCTAAACCGAGCCCTAACCCTAACACTAACCCTAACCATAACCCTAACCCATACCCTATGCCGTACCCGCACCCCTCCCCGAACCCGTACCCTAAGCCATACCCTAAACCTAACCCTAAGCCTAACCCTAACCCTAGGCTACCCTTGACTGCTTCTGCCTCCAATTGATTTCCTAAGCAGTAGTGTTTTAAGGAACAGCTTAAAAAGAGAATCCTAAAGTGATTTCTTTATAATGGGTGTGTTCCTTATCTTATCCTAGTGTCTAAACTCTTCTCCATGGCTGGACCCCCAAATAATATTCCTTTACGTGCTAAGGGGGAGCTAGAGAGTGGGATAGGTTTACTAACTACCCTAGCCCTAACGTGTAACCTAACCCTAACCCCTACCCTAACCCTAACACGTACCCTAATCCTAACCCGTACCCTAAACCGAGCCCTAACCCTAACACTAACCCTAACCCTAACCCTAACCCATACCCTACGCCGTACCCGCACCCCTCCCCGAACCCGTACCCTAAGCCGTACCCTAAGCCTAACCCTAAGCCTAACCCTAACCCTAGGCTACCCTTGACTGCTTCTGCCTCCAATAGATTTCCTAAGCACTACTGTTTTAAGGAACAGCTTAAAAAGAGAATCCTAATGTGATTTCTTTATAATGGGTGTGTTCCTTATCTTATCCTAGTGTCTAAACTCTTCTCCATGGCTGCACCCCCAAATAATATTCCCTTACGTGCTCAGGGGTATCTAGAGAGTGGGATAGGTTTAATAACTACCCTAACCCTAACGCGTACCCTAACCCTAACCCCTACCCTAACCCTAACACGTACACTAATCCTAACCTGTACCCTAAACCGAGCCCTAACCCTAACACTAACCCTAACCCTAACCCTAACCCATACCCTATGCCGTACCCGCACCCCTCCCCGAACCCGTACCCTAAGCCATACCCTAAACCTAACCCTAAGCCTAACCCTAACCCTAGGCTACCCTTGACTGCTTCTGCCTCCAATTGATTTCCTAAGCAGTAGTGTTTTAAGGAACAGCTTAAAAAGAGAATCCTAAAGTGATTTCTTTATAATGGGTGTGTTCCTTATCTTATCCTAGTGTCTAAACTCTTCTCCATGGCTGGACCCCCAAATAATATTCCTTTACGTGCTAAGGGGGAGCTAGAGAGTGGGATAGGTTTACTAACTACCCTAGCCCTAACGTGTAACCTAACCCTAACCCCTACCCTAACCCTAACACGTACCCTAATCCTAACCCGTACCCTAAACCGAGCCCTAAACCTAACACTAACCCAAACCCTAACCCTAACCCATACCCTACGCCGTACACGAACACCTCCCCGAACCCATACCCAAAGCCGTACCCTAAACCTAACCCTAAGCCTAACCCTAACCCTAGGCTACCCTTGACTGCTTCTGCCTCCAATAGATTTCCTAAGCACTAGTGTTTTAAGGAACAGCTTAAAAAGAGAATCCTAATGTGATTTCTTTATAATGGGTGTGTTCCTTATCTTATCCTAGTGTCTAAACTCTTCTCCATGGCTGCACCCCCAAATAATATTGCCTTACGTGCTAAGGGGTATCTAGAGAGTGGGATAGGTTTACTAACTACCCTAACCCTAACGCGTACCCTAAACCTAACCCCTACCCTAAACCTAACACGTACCCTAATCCTAACCGTACCCTAAACCGAGCCCTAACCCTAACACTAACCCTAACCCTAACCCTAACCCATACCCTACGCCGTACCCGAAAGCCTCCCCGAACCCGTACCCTAAGCCGTACCCTAAACCTAACCCTAAGCCTAACCCTAACCCTACGCTACCCTTGACTGCTTCTGCCTCCAATAGATTTCCTAAGCACTACTGTTTTAAGGAACAGCTTAAAAAGAGAATCCTAATGTGATTTCTTTATAATGGGTGTGTTCCTTATCTTATCCTAGTGTCTAAACTCTTCTATATGGCTGCACCCCCAAATAATATTCCCTTACGTGCTAAGGGGTATCTAGAGAGTGGGATAGGTTTAATAACTACCCTAACCCTAATGCGTACTCTAACCCTAACCCCTACTCTAACACTAACACGTACCCTAATCCTAACCCGTACCCTAAACCGAGCCCTAACCCTAACACTAACCCAAACCCTAACCCTAACCCATACCCTACGCCGTACACGAACACCTCCCCGAACCCATACCCCAAGCCGTACCCTAACCCTAACCCTAAGCCTAACCCTAACCCTAGGCTACCCTTGACTGCTTCTGCCTCCAATAGATTTCCTAAGCACTAGTGTTTTAAGAACAGCTTAAAAAGAGAATCCTAAAGTGATTTCTTTATAATGGGTGTGTTCCTTATCTTATCCTAGTGTCTAAACTCTTCTCCATGGCTGGACCCCCAAATAATATTCCTTTACGTGCTAAGGGGTATCTAGAGAGTGGGATAGGTTTAATAACTACCCTAACCCTAACGCGTACCCTAACCCTAACCCCTACCCTAACCCTAACTCGTACCCTAATCCTAACCCGTACCCTAAACCGAGCCCTAACCCTAACACTAACCCTAACCCTAACCCTAACCCATACCCTACGCCGTACCCGAAACCCTCCCCGAACCCGTACCCTAAGCTATACCCTAAGCCTAACCCTAAGCCTAACACTAACCCTAGGCTACCCTTGACTGCTTCTGCCTCCAATAGATTTTCTAAGCACTAGTGTTTTAAGCAACAGCTTAAAAAGAGAATCCTAATGTGATTTCTTTATAATGGGTGTGTTCCTTATCTTATCCTAGTGTCTAAACTCTTCTCCATGGCTGGACCCCCAAATAATATTCCTTTACGTGCTAAGGGGTATCTAGAGAGTGGGATAGGTTTACTAACTACCCTAACCCTAACGCGTACCCTAACCCTAACCCCTACCCTAACCCTAACCCGTACCCTAATCCTAACCCGTACCCTAAACCGATCCCTAACCCTAACACTAACCCTAACCCAAACCCTAACCCATAACCTACGCCATACCCGAAACCCTCCCCGAACCCGTACCCTAAGCCGTACCCTAAGCCTAACCCTAAGCCTAACCCTAACCCTAGGCTACCCTTGACTGCTTCTGCCTCCAATAGATTTCCTAAGCACTAGTGTTTTAAGGAACAGCTGAAAAAGAGAATCCTAATGTGATTTCTTTATAATGAGTGTGTTCCTTATCTTATCCTAGTGTCTAAACTCTTCTCCATGGTTGGACCCCCAAATAATATTCCTTTACGTGCTAAGGGGTATCTAGAGAGTGGGATAGGTTTAATAACTACCCTAACCCTAACGCGTACCCTAACCCTAACCCCTACCCTAACCCTAACCCGTACCCTAAACCGAGCCCTAACCCTAACACTAACCCTAACCCTAACCCATACCCTACGCCGTACCCGAAACCCTCCCCGAACCCGTACCCTAAGCCGTACCCTAAGCCTAACCCTAAGCCTAACACTAACCCTAGGCTACCCTTGACTGCTTTTGCCTCCAATAGATTTCCTAAGCACTAGTGTTTTAAGGAACAGCTTAAAAAGAGAATCCTAATGTGATTTCTTTATAATGGGTGTGTTCCTTATCTTATCCTAGTGTCTAAACTCTTCTCCATGGCTGCACCCCCAAATAATATTGCCTTACGTGCTAAGGGGTATCTAGAGAGTGGGATAGGTTTAATAACTACCCTTACCCTAATGCGTACCCTAACCCTAACCCCTACCCTAACACTCACACGTACCCTAATCCTAACCCGTACCCTAAACCGAGCCCTAACCCTAACACTAACACTAACCCTAACCCTAACCCATACCCTACGCCGTACCCGCACCCCTCCCCGAACCCGTAACCTAAGCCGTACCCTAAGCCTAACCCTAAGCCTAACCCTAACCCTAGGCTACCCTTGACTGCTTCTGCCTCCAATAGATTTCCTAAGCACTACTGTTTTAAGGAACAGCTTAAAAAGAGAATCCTAATGTGATTTCTTTATAATGGGTGTGTTCCTTATCTTATCCTAGTGTCTAAACTGTTCTCCATGGCTGCACCCCCAAATAATATTCCCTTACGTGCTAAGGGGTATCTAGAGAGTGGGATAGGTTTAATAACTACCCTAACCCTAACGCGTACCCTAACCCTAACCCCTACTCTAACCCTAACATGTACCCTAATCCTAACCCGTACCCTAAACCGAGCCCTAACCCTAACACTAACCCAAACCCTAACCCTAACCCATACCCTACGCCATACACGAACACCTCCCCGAACCCATACCCCAAGCCGTACCCTAAACCTAACCCTAAGCCTAACCCTAACCCTAGGCTACCCTTGACTGCTTCTGCCTCCAATAGATTTCCTAAGCACTAGTGTTTTAAGGAACAGCTTAAAAAGAGAATCCTAATGTGATTTCCTTATAATGGGTGTGTTCCTTATCTTATCCTAGTGTCTAAACTCTTCTCCATGGCTGCACCCCCAAATAATATTGCCTTACGTGCTAAGGGGTATCTAGAGAGTGGGATAGGTTTAATAACTACCCTAACCCTAATGCGTACTCTAACCCTCACCCCTACCCTAACACTAACACGTACCCTAATCCTAACCCGTACCCTAAACCGAGCCCTACCCCTAACACTAACACTAACCCTAACCCTAACCCATACCCTACGCCGTACCTGAACCCCTCCCCAAACCCGTACCCTAAGCCGTACCCTAAGCCTAACCCTAAGCCTAACACTAACCCTAGGCTACCCTTGACTGCTTCTGCCTCCAATAGATTTCCTAAGCACTAGTGTTTTAAGCAGCAGCTTAAAAAGAGAATCCTAATGTGATTTCTTTATAATGGGTGTGTTCCTTATCTTATCCTAGTGTCTAAATTCTTCTCCATTGCTGGAACCCCAAATAATATTCCTTTACGTGCTAAGGGGTATCTAGAGAGTGGGATAGGTTTACTAACTACCCTAACCCTAACGCGTACCCTAACCCTAACCCCTACCCTAAACCTAACACGTACCCTAATCCTAACCGTACCCTAAACCGAGCCCTAACCCTAACACTAACCCTAACCCTAACCCTAACCCATACCCTACGCCGTACCCGAAACCCTCCCCGAACATGTACCCTAAGCCGTACCCTAAGCCTAACCCTAAGCCTAACCCTAACCCTACGCTACCCTTGACTGCCTCTGCCTCCAATAGATTTCCTAAGCACTAGTGTTTTAAGGAACAGCTTAAAAAGAGAATCCTAATGTGATTTCTTTATAATGGGTGTGTTCCTTATCTTATCCTAGTGTCTAAACTCTTCTCCATGGCTGGACCCTCAAATAATATTCCTTTATGTGCTAAGGGGTATCTAGAGAGTGGGATAGGTTTAATAACTACCCTAACCCTAACGCGTACCCTAACCCTAACCCCTACCCTAACCCTAACACGTACCCTAATCCTAACCCGTACCCTAAACCGAGCCCTAACCCTAACACTAACCCTAACCCTAACCCTAACCCATACCCTACGCCGTACCCGCACCCCTCCCCGAACCCGTACCCTAAGCCGTACCCTAAGCCTAACCCTAAGCCTAACCCTAACCCTAGGCTACCCTTGACTGCTTCTGCCTCCAATAGATTTCCTAAGCACTACTGTTTTAAGGAACAGCTTAAAAAGAGAATCCTAATGTGATTTCTTTATAATGGGTGTGTTCCTTATCTTATCCTAGTGTCTAAACTCTTCTATATGGCTGCACCCCCAAATAATATTCCCTTACGTGCTAAGGGGTATCTAGAGAGTGGGATAGGTTTAATAACTACCCTAACCCTAACGCGTACCCTAACCCTAACCCCTACCCTAACCCTAACATGTACCCTAATCCTAACCTGTACCCTAAACCGAGCCCTAACCCTAACACTAACCCTAACACTAACCCTAACCCATACCCTACGCCGTACCCGCACCCCTCCCCGAACCCGTACCCTAAGCCATACCCTAAACCTAACCCTAAGCCTAACCCTAACCCTAGGCTACCCTTGACTGCTTCTGCCTCCAATTGATTTCCTAAGCAGTAGTGTTTTAAGGAACAGCTTAAAAAGAGAATCCTAATGTGATTTCTTTATAATGGGTGTGTTCCTTATCTTATCCTAGTGTCTAAACTCTTCTCCATGGCTGGACCCCCAAATAATATTCCTTTACGTGCTAACGGGGAGCTAGAGAGTGGGATAGGTTTACTAACTACCCTAGCCCTAACGCGTAACCTAACCCTAACCCCTACCCTAACCCTAACACGTACCCTAATCCTAACCCGTACCCTAAACCGAGCCCTAACCCTAACACTAACCCTAACCCTAACCCATACCCTACGCCGTACACGAACACCTCCCCGAACCCATACCCCAAGCCGTACCCTAAGCCTAACCCTAAGCCTAACACTAACCCTAGGCTACCCTTGACTGCTTCTGCCTCCAATAGATTTCCTAAGCACTAGTGTTTTAAGGAACAGCTTAAAAAGAGAATCCTAATGTGATTTCTTTATAATGGGTGTGTTCCTTATCTTATCCTAGTGTCTAAACTCTTCTCCATGGCTGCACCCCCAAATAATATTGCCTTACGTGCTAAGGGGTATCTAGAGAGTGGGATAGGTTTAATAACTACCCTAACCCTAATGCGTACTCTAACCCTAACCCCTACTCTAACACTAACACGTACCCTAATCCTAACCCGTACCCTAAACCGAGCCCTACCCCTAACACTAACACTAACCCTAACCCTAACCCATACCCTACGCCGTACCTGAACCCCTCCCCAAACCCGTACCCTAAGCCGTACCCTAAGCCTAACCCTAAGCCTAACACTAACCCTAGGCTACCCTTGACTGCTTCTGCCTCCAATAGATTTCCTAAGCACTAGTGTTTTAAGCAACAGCTTAAAAAGAGAATCCTAATGTGATTTCTTTATAATGGGTGTGTTCCTTATCTTATCCTAGTGTCTAAATTCTTCTCCATTGCTGGAACCCCAAATAATATTCCTTTACGTGCTAAGGGGTATCTAGAGAGTGGGATAGGTTTACTAACTACCCTAACCCTAACGCGTACCCTAACCCTAACCCCTACCCTAAACCTAACACGTACCCTAATCCTAACCGTACCCTAAACCGAGCCCTAACCCTAACACTAACCCTAACCCTAACCCTAACCCATAACCTACGCCGTACCCGAAACCCTCCCCGAACCCGTACCCTAAGCCGTACCCTAAGCCTAAACCTCAGCCTAACCCTAACCCTACGCTACCCTTGACTGCTTCTGCCTCCAATAGATTTCCTAAGCACTAGTGTTTTAAGGAACAGCTTAAAAAGAGAATCCTAATGTGATTTCTTTATAATGGGTGTGTTCCTTATCTTATCCTAGTGTCTAAACTCTTCTCCATGGCTGGACCCTCAAATAATATTCCTTTACGTGCTAAGGGGTATCTAGAGAGTGGGATAGGTTTAATAACTACCCTAACCCTAACGCGTACCCTAACCCTAACCCCTACCCTAACCCTAACACGTACCCTAATCCTAACCCGTACCCTAAACCGAGCCCTAACCCTAACACTAACCCTAACCCTAACCCTAACCCATACCCTACGCCGTACCCGCACCCCTCCCCGAACCCGTAACCTAAGCCATACCCTAAACCTAACCCTAAGCCTAACCCTAACCCTAGGCTACCCTTGACTGCTTCTGCCTCCAATAGATTTCCTAAGCACTAGTGTTTTAAGCAACAGCTTAAAAAGAGAATCCTAATGTGATTTCTTTATAATGGGTGTGTTCCTTATCTTATCCTAGTGTCTAAACTCTTCTCCATGGCTGGACCCTCAAATAATATTCCTTTACGTGCTAAGGGGTATCTAGAGAGTGGGATAGGTTTAATAACTACCCTAACCCTAACGCGTACCCTAACCCTAACCCCTACCCTAACCCTAACACGTACCCTAATCCTAACCCGTACCCTAAACCGAGCCCTAACCCTAACACTAACCCTAACCCTAACCCTAACCCATACCCTACGCCGTACCCGCACCCCTCCCCGAACCCGTACCCTAAGCTGTACCCTAAGCCTAACCCTAAGCCTAACCCTAACCCTAGGCTACACTTGACTGCTTCTGCCTCCAATAGATTTCCTAAGCACTACTGTTTTAAGGAACAGCTTAAAAAGAGAATCCTAATGTGATTTCTTTATAATGTGTGTGTTCCTTATCTTATCCTAGTGTCTAAACTCTTCTCCATGGCTGCACCCCCAAATAATATTCCCTTACGTGCTAAGGGGTATCTAGAGAGTGGGATAGGTTTAATAACTACCCTAACCCTAACGCGTACCCTAACCCTAACCCCTACCCTAACCCTAACACGTACACTAATCCTAACCTGTACCCTAAACCGAGCCCTAACCCTAACACTAACCCTAACCCTAACCCTAACCCATACCCTATGCCGTACCCGCACCCCTCCCCGAACCCGTACCCTAAGCCATACCCTAAACCTAACCCTAAGCCTAACCCTAACCCTAGGCTACCCTTGACTGCTTCTGCCTCCAATTGATTTCCTAAGCAGTAGTGTTTTAAGGAACAGCTTAAAAAGAGAATCCTAAAGTGATTTCTTTATAATGGGTGTGTTCCTTATCTTATCCTAGTGTCTAAACTCTTCTATATGGCTGCACCCCCAAATAATATTCCCTTACGTGCTAAGGGGTATCTAGAGAGTGGGATAGGTTTAATAACTACCCTAACCCTAACGCGTACCCTAACCCTAACCCCTACCCTAACCCTAACATGTACCCTAATCCTAACCTGTACCCTAAACCGAGCCCTAACCCTAACACTAACCCTAACCCTAACCCATACCCTATGCCGTACCCGCACCCCTCCCCGAACCCGTACCCTAAGCCATACCCTAAACCTAACCCTAAGCCTAACCCTAACCCTAGGCTACCCTTGACTGCTTCTGCCTCCAATTGATTTCCTAAGCAGTAGTTTTTTAAGGAACAGCTTAAAAAGAGAATCCTAATGTGATTTCTTTATAATGGGTGTGTTCCTTATCTTATCCTAGTGTCTAAACTCTTCTCCATGGCTGGACCCCCAAATAATATTCCTTTACATGCTAACGGGGAGGTAGAGAGTGGGATAGGTTTACTAACTACCCTAGCCCTAACGCGTAACCTAACCCTAACCCCTACCCTAACCCTAACACGTACCCTAATCCTAACCCGTACCCTAAACCGAGCCCTAACCCTAACACTAACCCAAACCCTAACCCTAACCCATACCCTACGCCGTACACGAACACCTCCCCGAACCCATACCCCAAGCCGTACCCTAACCCTAACCCTAAGCCTAACCCTAACCCTAGGCTACCCTTGACTGCTTCTGCCTCCAATAGATTTCCTAAGCACTAGTGTTTTAAGAACAGCTTAAAAAGAGAATCCTAAAGTGATTTCTTTATAATGGGTGTGTTCCTTATCTTATCCTAGTGTCTAAACTCTTCTCCATGGCTGGACCCCCAAATAATATTCCTTTACGTGCTAAGGGGTATCTAGAGAGTGGGATAGGTTTAATAACTACCCTAACCCTAACGCGTACCCTAACCCTAACCCCTACCCTAACTCTAACACGTACCCTAATCCTAACCCGTACCCTAAACCGAGCCCTAACCCTAACACTAACCCTAACCCTAACCCTAACCCATACCCTACGCCGTACCCGAAACCCTCCCCGAACCCGTACCCTAAGCCATACCCTAAGCCTAACCCTAAGCCTAACACTAACCCTAGGCTACCCTTGACTGCTTCTGCCTCCAAGAGATTTCCTAAGCACTAGTGTTTTAAGCAACAGCTTAAAAAGAGAATCCTAATGTGATTTCTTTATAATGGGTGTGTTCCTTATCTTATCCTAGTGTCTAAATTCTTCTCCATTGCTGGAACCCCAAATAATATTCCTTTACGTGCTAAGGGGTATCTAGACAGTGGGATAGGTTTACTAACTACCCTAACCCTAACGCGTACCCTAACCCTAACCCCTACCCTAAACCTAACACGTACCCTAATCCTAACCGTACCCTAAACCGAGCCCTAACCCTAACACTAACCCTAACCCTAACCCTAACCCATACCCTACGCCGTACCCGAAACCCTCCCCGAACACGTACCCTAAGCCGTACCCTAAGCCTAACCCTAAGCCTAACCCTAACCCTACGCTACCCTTGACTGCTTCTGCCTCCAATAGATTTCCTAAGCACTAGTGTTTTAAGGAACAGCTTAAAAAGAGAATCCTAATGTGATTTCTTTATAATGGGTGTGTTCCTTATCTTATCCTAGTGTCTAAACTCTTCTCCATGGCTGGACCCTCAAATAATATTCCTTTACGTGCTAAGGGGTATCTAGAGAGTGGGATAGGTTTAATAACTACCCTAACCCTAATGCGTACCCTAACCCTAACCCCTACCCTAACCCTAACACGTACCCTAATCCTAACCCGTACCCTAAACCGAGCCCTAACCCTAACACTAACCCTAACCCTAACCCTAACCCATACCCTACGCCGTACCCGCACCCCTCCCCGAACCCGTACCCTAAGCCGTACCCTAAGCCTAACCCTAAGCCTAACCCTAACCCTAGGCTACCCTTGACTGCTTCTGCCTCCAATAGATTTCCTAAGCACTACTGTTTTAAGGAACAGCTTAAAAAGAGAATCCTAATGTGATTTCTTTATAATGGGTGTGTTCCTTATCTTATCCTAGTGTCTAAACTCTTCTCCATGGCTGCACCCCCAAATAATATTCCCTTACGTGCTAAGGGGTATCTAGAGAGTGGGATAGGTTTAATAACTACCCTAACCCTAACGCGTACCCTAACCCTAACCCCTACCCTAACCCTAACACGTACACTAATCCTAACCTGTACCCTAAACCGAGCCCTAACCCTAACACTAACCCTAACCCTAACCCTAACCCATACCCTATGCCGTACCCGCACCCCTCCCCGAACCCGTACCCTAAGCCATACCCTAAACCTAACCCTAAGCCTAACCCTAACCCTAGGCTACCCTTGACTGCTTCTGCCTCCAATTGATTTCCTAAGCAGTAGTGTTTTAAGGAACAGCTTAAAAAGAGAATCCTAAAGTGATTTCTTTATAATGGGTGTGTTCCTTATCTTATCCTAGTGTCTAAACTCTTCTCCATGGCTGGACCCCCAAATAATATTCCTTTACGTGCTAAGGGGGAGCTAGAGAGTGGGATAGGTTTACTAACTACCCTAGCCCTAATGCGTAACCTAACCCTAACCCCTACCCTAACCCTAACACGTACCCTAATCCTAACCCGTACCCTAAACCGAGCCCTAACCCTAACACTAACCCAAACCCTAACCCTAACCCATACCCTACGCCGTACACGAACACCTCCCCGAACCCATACCCCAAGCCATACCCTAAACCTAACCCTAAGCCTAACCCTAACCCTAGGCTACCCTTGACTGCTTCTGCCTCCAATAGATTTCCTAAGCACTAGTGTTTTAAGGAACAGCTTAAAAAGAGAATCCTAATGTGATTTCTTTATAATGGGTGTGTTCCTTATCTTATCCTAGTGTCTAAACTCTTCTCCATGGCTGCACCCCCAAATAATATTGCCTTACGTGCTAAGGGGTATCTAGAGAGTGGGATAGGTTTAATAACTACCCTAACCCTAATGCGTACTCTAACCCTAACCCCTACTCTAACACTAACACGTACCCTAATCCTAACCCGTACCCTAAACCGAGCCCTACCCCTAACACTAACACTAACCCTAACCCTAACCCATACCCTACGCCGTACCTGAACCCCTCCCCAAACCCGTACCCTAAGCCGTACCCTAAGCCTAACCCTAAGCCTAACACTAACCCTAGGCTACCCTTGACTGCTTCTGCCTCCAATAGATTTCCTAAGCACTAGTGTTTTAAGCAACAGCTTAAAAAGAGAATCCTAATGTGATTTCTTTATAATGGGTGTGTTCCTTATCTTATCCTAGTGTCTAAATTCTTCTCCATTGCTGGAACCCCAAATAATATTCCTTTACGTGCTAAGGGGTATCTAGAGAGTGGGATAGGTTTACTAACTACCCTAACCCTAACGCGTACCCTAACCCTAACCCCTACCCTAAACCTAACACGTACCCTAATCCTAACCGTACCCTAAACCGAGCCCTAACCCTAACACTAACCCTAACCCTAACCCTAACCCATAACCTACGCCGTACCCGAAACCCTCCCCGAACCCGTACCCTAAGCCGTACCCTAAGCCTAAACCTCAGCCTAACCCTAACCCTACGCTACCCTTGACTGCTTCTGCCTCCAATAGATTTCCTAAGCACTAGTGTTTTAAGCAACAGCTTAAAAAGAGAATCCTAATGTGATTTCTTTATAATGGGTGTGTTCCTTATCTTATCCTAGTGTCTAAACTCTTCTCCATGGCTGGACCCTCAAATAATATTCCTTTACGTGCTAAGGGGTATCTAGAGAGTGGGATAGGTTTAATAACTACCCTAACCCTAACGCGTACCCTAACCCTAACCCCTACCCTAACCCTAACACGTACCCTAATCCTAACCCGTACCCTAAACCGAGCCCTAACCCTAACACTAACCCTAACCCTAACCCTAACCCATACCGTACGCCGTACCCGCACCCCTCCCCGAACCCGTAACCTAAGCCGTACCCTAAGCCTAACCCTAAGCCTAACCCTAACCCTAGGCTACCCTTGACTGCTTCTGCCTCCAATAGATTTCCTAAGCACTACTGTTTTAAGGAACAGCTTAAAAAGAGAATCCTAATGTGATTTCTTTATAATGGGTGTGTTCCTTATCTTATCCTAGTGTCTAAACTCTTCTCCATGGCTGCACCCCCAAATAATATTCCCTTACGTGCTAAGGGGTATCTAGAGAGTGGGATAGGTTTAATAACTACCCTAACCCTAACGCGTACCCTAACCCTAACCCCTACCCTAACCCTAACACGTACCCTAATCCTAACCTGTACCCTAAACCGAGCCCTAACCCTAACATTAACCCTAACCCTAACCCTAACCCATACCCTACGCCGTACCCGCACCCCTCCCCGAACCCGTACCCTAAGCCATACCCTAAACCTAACCCTAAGCCTAACCCTAACCCTAGGCTACCCTTGACTGCTTCTGCCTCCAATAGATTTCCTAAGCACTAGTGTTTTAAGCAACAGCTTAAAAAGAGAATCCTAATGTGATTTCTTTATAATGGGTGTGTTCCTTATCTTATCCTAGTGTCTAAACTCTTCTCCATGGCTGGACCCTCAAATAATATTCCTTTACGTGCTAAGGGGTATCTAGAGAGTGGGATAGGTTTAATAACTACCCTAACCCTAACGCGTACCCTAACCCTAACCCCTACCCTAACCCTAACACGTACCCTAATCCTAACCCGTACCCTAAACCGAGCCCTAACCCTAACACTAACCCTAACCCTAACCCTAACCCATACCCTACGCCGTACCCGCACCCCTCCCCGAACCCGTACCCTAAGCCGTACCCTAAGCCTAACCCTAAGCCTAACCCTAACCCTAGGCTACACTTGACTGCTTCTGCCTCCAATAGATTTCCTAAGCACTACTGTTTTAAGGAACAGCTTAAAAAGAGAATCCTAATGTGATTTCTTTATAATGTGTGTGTTCCTTATCTTATCCTAGTGTCTAAACTCTTCTCCATGGCTGCACCCCCAAATAATATTCCCTTACGTGCTAAGGGGTATCTAGAGAGTGGGATAGGTTTAATAACTACCCTAACCCTAACGCGTACCCTAACCCTAACCCCTACCCTAACCCTAACACGTACACTAATCCTAACCTGTACCCTAAACCGAGCCCTAACCCTAACACTAACCCTAACCCTAACCCTAACCCATACCCTATGCCGTACCCGCACCCCTCCCCGAACCCGTACCCTAAGCCATACCCTAAACCTAACCCTAAGCCTAACCCTAACCCTAGGCTACCCTTGACTGCTTCTGCCTCCAATTGATTTCCTAAGCAGTAGTGTTTTAAGGAACAGCTTAAAAAGAGAATCCTAAAGTGATTTCTTTATAATGGGTGTGTTCCTTATCTTATCCTAGTGTCTAAACTCTTCTATATGGCTGCACCCCCAAATAATATTCCCTTACGTGCTAAGGGGTATCTAGAGAGTGGGATAGGTTTAATAACTACCCTAACCCTAACGCGTACCCTAACCCTAACCCCTACCCTAACCCTAACATGTACCCTAATCCTAACCTGTACCCTAAACCGAGCCCTAACCCTAACACTAACCCTAACCCTAACCCATACCCTATGCCGTACCCGCACCCCTCCCCGAACCCGTACCCTAAGCCATACCCTAAACCTAACCCTAAGCCTAACCCTAACCCTAGGCTACCCTTGACTGCTTCTGCCTCCAATTGATTTCCTAAGCAGTAGTTTTTTAAGGAACAGCTTAAAAAGAGAATCCTAATGTGATTTCTTTATAATGGGTGTGTTCCTTATCTTATCCTAGTGTCTAAACTCTTCTCCATGGCTGGACCCCCAAATAATATTCCTTTACATGCTAACGGGGAGGTAGAGAGTGGGATAGGTTTACTAACTACCCTAGCCCTAACGCGTAACCTAACCCTAACCCCTACCCTAACCCTAACACGTACCCTAATCCTAACCCGTACCCTAAACCGAGCCCTAACCCTAACACTAACCCAAACCCTAACCCTAACCCATACCCTACGCCGTACACGAACACCTCCCCGAACCCATACCCCAAGCCGTACCCTAACCCTAACCCTAAGCCTAACCCTAACCCTAGGCTACCCTTGACTGCTTCTGCCTCCAATAGATTTCCTAAGCACTAGTGTTTTAAGAACAGCTTAAAAAGAGAATCCTAAAGTGATTTCTTTATAATGGGTGTGTTCCTTATCTTATCCTAGTGTCTAAACTCTTCTCCATGGCTGGACCCCCAAATAATATTCCTTTACGTGCTAAGGGGTATCTAGAGAGTGGGATAGGTTTAATAACTACCCTAACCCTAACGCGTACCCTAACCCTAACCCCTACCCTAACCCTAACATGTACCCTAATCCTAACCTGTACCCTAAACCGAGCCCTAACCCTAACACTAACCCTAACCCTAACCCATACCCTATGCCGTACCCGCACCCCTCCCCGAACCCGTACCCTAAGCCATACCCTAAACCTAACCCTAAGCCTAACCCTAACCCTAGGCTACCCTTGACTGCTTCTGCCTCCAATTGATTTCCTAAGCAGTAGTTTTTTAAGGAACAGCTTAAAAAGAGAATCCTAATGTGATTTCTTTATAATGGGTGTGTTCCTTATCTTATCCTAGTGTCTAAACTCTTCTCCATGGCTGGACCCCCAAATAATATTCCTTTACATGCTAACGGGGAGGTAGAGAGTGGGATAGGTTTACTAACTACCCTAGCCCTAACGCGTAACCTAACCCTAACCCCTACCCTAACCCTAACACGTACCCTAATCCTAACCCGTACCCTAAACCGAGCCCTAACCCTAACACTAACCCAAACCCTAACCCTAACCCATACCCTACGCCGTACACGAACACCTCCCCGAACCCATACCCCAAGCCGTACCCTAACCCTAACCCTAAGCCTAACCCTAACCCTAGGCTACCCTTGACTGCTTCTGCCTCCAATAGATTTCCTAAGCACTAGTGTTTTAAGAACAGCTTAAAAAGAGAATCCTAAAGTGATTTCTTTATAATGGGTGTGTTCCTTATCTTATCCTAGTGTCTAAACTCTTCTCCATGGCTGGACCCCCAAATAATATTCCTTTACGTGCTAAGGGGTATCTAGAGAGTGGGATAGGTTTAATAACTACCCTAACCCTAACGCGTACCCTAACCCTAACCCCTACCCTAACTCTAACACGTACCCTAATCCTAACCCGTACCCTAAACCGAGCCCTAACCCTAACACTAACCCTAACCCTAACCCTAACCCATACCCTACGCCGTACCCGAAACCCTCCCCGAACCCGTACCCTAAGCCATACCCTAAGCCTAACCCTAAGCCTAACACTAACCCTAGGCTACCCTTGACTGCTTCTGCCTCCAAGAGATTTCCTAAGCACTAGTGTTTTAAGCAACAGCTTAAAAAGAGAATCCTAATGTGATTTCTTTATAATGGGTGTGTTCCTTATCTTATCCTAGTGTCTAAATTCTTCTCCATTGCTGGAACCCCAAATAATATTCCTTTACGTGCTAAGGGGTATCTAGACAGTGGGATAGGTTTACTAACTACCCTAACCCTAACGCGTACCCTAACCCTAACCCCTACCCTAAACCTAACACGTACCCTAATCCTAACCGTACCCTAAACCGAGCCCTAACCCTAACACTAACCCTAACCCTAACCCTAACCCATACCCTACGCCGTACCCGAAACCCTCCCCGAACACGTACCCTAAGCCGTACCCTAAGCCTAACCCTAAGCCTAACCCTAACCCTACGCTACCCTTGACTGCTTCTGCCTCCAATAGATTTCCTAAGCACTAGTGTTTTAAGGAACAGCTTAAAAAGAGAATCCTAATGTGATTTCTTTATAATGGGTGTGTTCCTTATCTTATCCTAGTGTCTAAACTCTTCTCCATGGCTGGACCCTCAAATAATATTCCTTTACGTGCTAAGGGGTATCTAGAGAGTGGGATAGGTTTAATAACTACCCTAACCCTAATGCGTACCCTAACCCTAACCCCTACCCTAACCCTAACACGTACCCTAATCCTAACCCGTACCCTAAACCGAGCCCTAACCCTAACACTAACCCTAACCCTAACCCTAACCCATACCCTACGCCGTACCCGCACCCCTCCCCGAACCCGTACCCTAAGCCGTACCCTAAGCCTAACCCTAAGCCTAACCCTAACCCTAGGCTACCCTTGACTGCTTCTGCCTCCAATAGATTTCCTAAGCACTACTGTTTTAAGGAACAGCTTAAAAAGAGAATCCTAATGTGATTTCTTTATAATGGGTGTGTTCCTTATCTTATCCTAGTGTCTAAACTCTTCTCCATGGCTGCACCCCCAAATAATATTCCCTTACGTGCTAAGGGGTATCTAGAGAGTGGGATAGGTTTAATAACTACCCTAACCCTAACGCGTACCCTAACCCTAACCCCTACCCTAACCCTAACACGTACACTAATCCTAACCTGTACCCTAAACCGAGCCCTAACCCTAACACTAACCCTAACCCTAACCCTAACCCATACCCTATGCCGTACCCGCACCCCTCCCCGAACCCGTACCCTAAGCCATACCCTAAACCTAACCCTAAGCCTAACCCTAACCCTAGGCTACCCTTGACTGCTTCTGCCTCCAATTGATTTCCTAAGCAGTAGTGTTTTAAGGAACAGCTTAAAAAGAGAATCCTAAAGTGATTTCTTTATAATGGGTGTGTTCCTTATCTTATCCTAGTGTCTAAACTCTTCTCCATGGCTGGACCCCCAAATAATATTCCTTTACGTGCTAAGGGGGAGCTAGAGAGTGGGATAGGTTTACTAACTACCCTAGCCCTAATGCGTAACCTAACCCTAACCCCTACCCTAACCCTAACACGTACCCTAATCCTAACCCGTACCCTAAACCGAGCCCTAACCCTAACACTAACCCAAACCCTAACCCTAACCCATACCCTACGCCGTACACGAACACCTCCCCGAACCCATACCCCAAGCCATACCCTAAACCTAACCCTAAGCCTAACCCTAACCCTAGGCTACCCTTGACTGCTTCTGCCTCCAATAGATTTCCTAAGCACTAGTGTTTTAAGGAACAGCTTAAAAAGAGAATCCTAATGTGATTTCTTTATAATGGGTGTGTTCCTTATCTTATCCTAGTGTCTAAACTCTTCTCCATGGCTGCACCCCCAAATAATATTGCCTTACGTGCTAAGGGGTATCTAGAGAGTGGGATAGGTTTAATAACTACCCTAACCCTAATGCGTACTCTAACCCTAACCCCTACTCTAACACTAACACGTACCCTAATCCTAACCCGTACCCTAAACCGAGCCCTACCCCTAACACTAACACTAACCCTAACCCTAACCCATACCCTACGCCGTACCTGAACCCCTCCCCAAACCCGTACCCTAAGCCGTACCCTAAGCCTAACCCTAAGCCTAACACTAACCCTAGGCTACCCTTGACTGCTTCTGCCTCCAATAGATTTCCTAAGCACTAGTGTTTTAAGCAACAGCTTAAAAAGAGAATCCTAATGTGATTTCTTTATAATGGGTGTGTTCCTTATCTTATCCTAGTGTCTAAATTCTTCTCCATTGCTGGAACCCCAAATAATATTCCTTTACGTGCTAAGGGGTATCTAGAGAGTGGGATAGGTTTACTAACTACCCTAACCCTAACGCGTACCCTAACCCTAACCCCTACCCTAAACCTAACACGTACCCTAATCCTAACCGTACCCTAAACCGAGCCCTAACCCTAACACTAACCCTAACCCTAACCCTAACCCATAACCTACGCCGTACCCGAAACCCTCCCCGAACCCGTACCCTAAGCCGTACCCTAAGCCTAAACCTCAGCCTAACCCTAACCCTACGCTACCCTTGACTGCTTCTGCCTCCAATAGATTTCCTAAGCACTAGTGTTTTAAGGAACAGCTTAAAAAGAGAATCCTAATGTGATTTCTTTATAATGGGTGTGTTCCTTATCTTATCCTAGTGTCTAAACTCTTCTCCATGGCTGGACCCTCAAATAATATTCCTTTACGTGCTAAGGGGTATCTAGAGAGTGGGATAGGTTTAATAACTACCCTAACCCTAACGCGTACCCTAACCCTAACCCCTACCCTAACCCTAACACGTACCCTAATCCTAACCCGTACCCTAAACCGAGCCCTAACCCTAACACTAACCCTAACCCTAACCCTAACCCATACCGTACGCCGTACCCGCACCCCTCCCCGAACCCGTAACCTAAGCCGTACCCTAAGCCTAACCCTAAGCCTAACCCTAACCCTAGGCTACCCTTGACTGCTTCTGCCTCCAATAGATTTCCTAAGCACTACTGTTTTAAGGAACAGCTTAAAAAGAGAATCCTAATGTGATTTCTTTATAATGGGTGTGTTCCTTATCTTATCCTAGTGTCTAAACTCTTCTCCATGGCTGCACCCCCAAATAATATTCCCTTACGTGCTAAGGGGTATCTAGAGAGTGGGATAGGTTTAATAACTACCCTAACCCTAACGCGTACCCTAACCCTAACCCCTACCCTAACCCTAACACGTACCCTAATCCTAACCTGTACCCTAAACCGAGCCCTAACCCTAACATTAACCCTAACCCTAACCCTAACCCATACCCTACGCCGTACCCGCACCCCTCCCCGAACCCGTACCCTAAGCCATACCCTAAACCTAACCCTAAGCCTAACCCTAACCCTAGGCTACCCTTGACTGCTTCTGCCTCCAATAGATTTCCTAAGCACTAGTGTTTTAAGCAACAGCTTAAAAAGAGAATCCTAATGTGATTTCTTTATAATGGGTGTGTTCCTTATCTTATCCTAGTGTCTAAACTCTTCTCCATGGCTGGACCCTCAAATAATATTCCTTTACGTGCTAAGGGGTATCTAGAGAGTGGGATAGGTTTAATAACTACCCTAACCCTAACGCGTACCCTAACCCTAACCCCTACCCTAACCCTAACACGTACCCTAATCCTAACCCGTACCCTAAACCGAGCCCTAACCCTAACACTAACCCTAACCCTAACCCTAACCCATACCCTACGCCGTACCCGCACCCCTCCCCGAACCCGTACCCTAAGCCGTACCCTAAGCCTAACCCTAAGCCTAACCCTAACCCTAGGCTACACTTGACTGCTTCTGCCTCCAATAGATTTCCTAAGCACTACTGTTTTAAGGAACAGCTTAAAAAGAGAATCCTAATGTGATTTCTTTATAATGTGTGTGTTCCTTATCTTATCCTAGTGTCTAAACTCTTCTCCATGGCTGCACCCCCAAATAATATTCCCTTACGTGCTAAGGGGTATCTAGAGAGTGGGATAGGTTTAATAACTACCCTAACCCTAACGCGTACCCTAACCCTAACCCCTACCCTAACCCTAACACGTACACTAATCCTAACCTGTACCCTAAACCGAGCCCTAACCCTAACACTAACCCTAACCCTAACCCTAACCCATACCCTATGCCGTACCCGCACCCCTCCCCGAACCCGTACCCTAAGCCATACCCTAAACCTAACCCTAAGCCTAACCCTAACCCTAGGCTACCCTTGACTGCTTCTGCCTCCAATTGATTTCCTAAGCAGTAGTGTTTTAAGGAACAGCTTAAAAAGAGAATCCTAAAGTGATTTCTTTATAATGGGTGTGTTCCTTATCTTATCCTAGTGTCTAAACTCTTCTATATGGCTGCACCCCCAAATAATATTCCCTTACGTGCTAAGGGGTATCTAGAGAGTGGGATAGGTTTAATAACTACCCTAACCCTAACGCGTACCCTAACCCTAACCCCTACCCTAACCCTAACATGTACCCTAATCCTAAACTGTACCCTAAACCGAGCCCTAACCCTAACACTAACCCTAACCCTAACCCATACCCTATGCCGTACCCGCACCCCTCCCCGAACCCGTACCCTAAGCCATACCCTAAACCTAACCCTAAGCCTAACCCTAACCCTAGGCTACCCTTGACTGCTTCTGCCTCCAATTGATTTCCTAAGCAGTAGTTTTTTAAGGAACAGCTTAAAAAGAGAATCCTAATGTGATTTCTTTATAATGGGTGTGTTCCTTATCTTATCCTAGTGTCTAAACTCTTCTCCATGGCTGGACCCCCAAATAATATTCCTTTACATGCTAACGGGGAGGTAGAGAGTGGGATAGGTTTACTAACTACCCTAGCCCTAACGCGTAACCTAACCCTAACCCCTACCCTAACCCTAACACGTACCCTAATCCTAACCCGTACCCTAAACCGAGCCCTAACCCTAACACTAACCCAAACCCTAACCCTAACCCATACCCTACGCCGTACACGAACACCTCCCCGAACCCATACCCCAAGCCGTACCCTAACCCTAACCCTAAGCCTAACCCTAACCCTAGGCTACCCTTGACTGCTTCTGCCTCCAATAGATTTCCTAAGCACTAGTGTTTTAAGAACAGCTTAAAAAGAGAATCCTAAAGTGATTTCTTTATAATGGGTGTGTTCCTTATCTTATCCTAGTGTCTAAACTCTTCTCCATGGCTGGACCCCCAAATAATATTCCTTTACGTGCTAAGGGGTATCTAGAGAGTGGGATAGGTTTAATAACTACCCTAACCCTAACGCGTACCCTAACCCTAACCCCTACCCTAACTCTAACACGTACCCTAATCCTAACCCGTACCCTAAACCGAGCCCTAACCCTAACACTAACCCTAACCCTAACCCTAACCCATACCCTACGCCGTACCCGAAACCCTCCCCGAACCCGTACCCTAAGCCATACCCTAAGCCTAACCCTAAGCCTAACACTAACCCTAGGCTACCCTTGACTGCTTCTGCCTCCAAGAGATTTCCTAAGCACTAGTGTTTTAAGCAACAGCTTAAAAAGAGAATCCTAATGTGATTTCTTTATAATGGGTGTGTTCCTTATCTTATCCTAGTGTCTAAATTCTTCTCCATTGCTGGAACCCCAAATAATATTCCTTTACGTGCTAAGGGGTATCTAGACAGTGGGATAGGTTTACTAACTACCCTAACCCTAACGCGTACCCTAACCCTAACCCCTACCCTAAACCTAACACGTACCCTAATCCTAACCGTACCCTAAACCGAGCCCTAACCCTAACACTAACCCTAACCCTAACCCTAACCCATACCCTACGCCGTACCCGAAACCCTCCCCGAACACGTACCCTAAGCCGTACCCTAAGCCTAACCCTAAGCCTAACCCTAACCCTACGCTACCCTTGACTGCTTCTGCCTCCAATAGATTTCCTAAGCACTAGTGTTTTAAGGAACAGCTTAAAAAGAGAATCCTAATGTGATTTCTTTATAATGGGTGTGTTCCTTATCTTATCCTAGTGTCTAAACTCTTCTCCATGGCTGGACCCTCAAATAATATTCCTTTACGTGCTAAGGGGTATCTAGAGAGTGGGATAGGTTTAATAACTACCCTAACCCTAATGCGTACCCTAACCCTAACCCCTACCCTAACCCTAACACGTACCCTAATCCTAACCCGTACCCTAAACCGAGCCCTAACCCTAACACTAACCCTAACCCTAACCCTAACCCATACCCTACGCCGTACCCGCACCCCTCCCCGAACCCGTACCCTAAGCCGTACCCTAAGCCTAACCCTAAGCCTAACCCTAACCCTAGGCTACCCTTGACTGCTTCTGCCTCCAATAGATTTCCTAAGCACTACTGTTTTAAGGAACAGCTTAAAAAGAGAATCCTAATGTGATTTCTTTATAATGGGTGTGTTCCTTATCTTATCCTAGTGTCTAAACTCTTCTCCATGGCTGCACCCCCAAATAATATTCCCTTACGTGCTAAGGGGTATCTAGAGAGTGGGATAGGTTTAATAACTACCCTAACCCTAACGCGTACCCTAACCCTAACCCCTACCCTAACCCTAACACGTACACTAATCCTAACCTGTACCCTAAACCGAGCCCTAACCCTAACACTAACCCTAACCCTAACCCTAACCCATACCCTATGCCGTACCCGCACCCCTCCCCGAACCCGTACCCTAAGCCATACCCTAAACCTAACCCTAAGCCTAACCCTAACCCTAGGCTACCCTTGACTGCTTCTGCCTCCAATTGATTTCCTAAGCAGTAGTGTTTTAAGGAACAGCTTAAAAAGAGAATCCTAAAGTGATTTCTTTATAATGGGTGTGTTCCTTATCTTATCCTAGTGTCTAAACTCTTCTCCATGGCTGGACCCCCAAATAATATTCCTTTACGTGCTAAGGGGGAGCTAGAGAGTGGGATAGGTTTACTAACTACCCTAGCCCTAATGCGTAACCTAACCCTAACCCCTACCCTAACCCTAACACGTACCCTAATCCTAACCCGTACCCTAAACCGAGCCCTAACCCTAACACTAACCCAAACCCTAACCCTAACCCATACCCTACGCCGTACACGAACACCTCCCCGAACCCATACCCCAAGCCATACCCTAAACCTAACCCTAAGCCTAACCCTAACCCTAGGCTACCCTTGACTGCTTCTGCCTCCAATAGATTTCCTAAGCACTAGTGTTTTAAGGAACAGCTTAAAAAGAGAATCCTAATGTGATTTCTTTATAATGGGTGTGTTCCTTATCTTATCCTTGTGTCTAAACTCTTCTCCATGGCTGCACCCCCAAATAATATTGCCTTACGTGCTAAGGGGTATCTAGAGAGTGGGATAGGTTTAATAACTACCCTAACCCTAATGCGTACTCTAACCCTAACCCCTACTCTAACACTAACACGTACCCTAATCCTAACCCGTACCCTAAACCGAGCCCTACCCCTAACACTAACACTAACCCTAACCCTAACCCATACCCTACGCCGTACCTGAACCCCTCCCCAAACCCGTACCCTAAGCCGTACCCTAAGCCTAACCCTAAGCCTAACACTAACCCTAGGCTACCCTTGACTGCTTCTGCCTCCAATAGATTTCCTAAGCACTAGTGTTTTAAGCAACAGCTTAAAAAGAGAATCCTAATGTGATTTCTTTATAATGGGTGTGTTCCTTATCTTATCCTAGTGTCTAAATTCTTCTCCATTGCTGGAACCCCAAATAATATTCCTTTACGTGCTAAGGGGTATCTAGAGAGTGGGATAGGTTTACTAACTACCCTAACCCTAACGCGTACCCTAACCCTAACCCCTACCCTAAACCTAACACGTACCCTAATCCTAACCGTACCCTAAACCGAGCCCTAACCCTAACACTAACCCTAACCCTAACCCTAACCCATAACCTACGCCGTACCCGAAACCCTCCCCGAACCCGTACCCTAAGCCGTACCCTAAGCCTAAACCTCAGCCTAACCCTAACCCTACGCTACCCTTGACTGCTTCTGCCTCCAATAGATTTCCTAAGCACTAGTGTTTTAAGGAACAGCTTAAAAAGAGAATCCTAATGTGATTTCTTTATAATGGGTGTGTTCCTTATCTTATCCTAGTGTCTAAACTCTTCTCCATGGCTGGACCCTCAAATAATATTCCTTTACGTGCTAAGGGGTATCTAGAGAGTGGGATAGGTTTAATAACTACCCTAACCCTAACGCGTACCCTAACCCTAACCCCTACCCTAACCCTAACACGTACCCTAATCCTAACCCGTACCCTAAACCGAGCCCTAACCCTAACACTAACCCTAACCCTAACCCTAACCCATACCGTACGCCGTACCCGCACCCCTCCCCGAACCCGTAACCTAAGCCGTACCCTAAGCCTAACCCTAAGCCTAACCCTAACCCTAGGCTACCCTTGACTGCTTCTGCCTCCAATAGATTTCCTAAGCACTACTGTTTTAAGGAACAGCTTAAAAAGAGAATCCTAATGTGATTTCTTTATAATGGGTGTGTTCCTTATCTTATCCTAGTGTCTAAACTCTTCTCCATGGCTGCACCCCCAAATAATATTCCCTTACGTGCTAAGGGGTATCTAGAGAGTGGGATAGGTTTAATAACTACCCTAACCCTAACGCGTACCCTAACCCTAACCCCTACCCTAACCCTAACACGTACCCTAATCCTAACCTGTACCCTAAACCGAGCCCTAACCCTAACATTAACCCTAACCCTAACCCTAACCCATACCCTACGCCGTACCCGCACCCCTCCCCGAACCCGTACCCTAAGCCATACCCTAAACCTAACCCTAAGCCTAACCCTAACCCTAGGCTACCCTTGACTGCTTCTGCCTCCAATAGATTTCCTAAGCACTAGTGTTTTAAGCAACAGCTTAAAAAGAGAATCCTAATGTGATTTCTTTATAATGGGTGTGTTCCTTATCTTATCCTAGTGTCTAAACTCTTCTCCATGGCTGGACCCTCAAATAATATTCCTTTACGTGCTAAGGGGTATCTAGAGAGTGGGATAGGTTTAATAACTACCCTAACCCTAACGCGTACCCTAACCCTAACCCCTACCCTAACCCTAACACGTACCCTAATCCTAACCCGTACCCTAAACCGAGCCCTAACCCTAACACTAACCCTAACCCTAACCCTAACCCATACCCTACGCCGTACCCGCACCCCTCCCCGAACCCGTACCCTAAGCCGTACCCTAAGCCTAACCCTAAGCCTAACCCTAACCCTAGGCTACACTTGACTGCTTCTGCCTCCAATAGATTTCCTAAGCACTACTGTTTTAAGGAACAGCTTAAAAAGAGAATCCTAATGTGATTTCTTTATAATGTGTGTGTTCCTTATCTTATCCTAGTGTCTAAACTCTTCTCCATGGCTGCACCACCAAATAATATTCCCTTACGTGCTAAGGGGTATCTAGAGAGTGGGATACGTTTAATAACTACCCTAACCCTAACGCGTACCCTAACCCTAACCCCTACCCTAACCCTAACACGTACACTAATCCTAACCTGTACCCTAAACCGAGCCCTAACCCTAACACTAACCCTAACCCTAACCCTAACCCATACCCTATGCCGTACCCGCACCCCTCCCCGAACCCGTACCCTAAGCCATACCCTAAACCTAACCCTAAGCCTAACCATAACCCTAGGCTACCCTTGACTGCTTCTGCCTCCAATTGATTTCCTAAGCAGTAGTGTTTTAAGGAACAGCTTAAAAAGAGAATCCTAAAGTGATTTCTTTATAATGGGTGTGTTCCTTATCTTATCCTAGTGTCTAAACTCTTCTATATGGCTGCACCCCCAAATAATATTCCCTTACGTGCTAAGGGGTATCTAGAGAGTGGGATAGGTTTAATAACTACCCTAACCCTAACGCGTACCCTAACCCTAACCCCTACCCTAACCCTAACATGTACCCTAATCCTAACCTGTACCCTAAACCGAGCCCTAACCCTAACACTAACCCTAACCCTAACCCATACCCTATGCCGTACCCGCACCCCTCCCCGAACCCGTACCCTAAGCCATACCCTAAACCTAACCCTAAGCCTAACCCTAACCCTAGGCTACCCTTGACTGCTTCTGCCTCCAATTGATTTCCTAAGCAGTAGTTTTTTAAGGAACAGCTTAAAAAGAGAATCCTAATGTGATTTCTTTATAATGGGTGTGTTCCTTATCTTATCCTAGTGTCTAAACTCTTCTCCATGGCTGGACCCCCAAATAATATTCCTTTACATGCTAACGGGGAGGTAGAGAGTGGGATAGGTTTACTAACTACCCTAGCCCTAACGCGTAACCTAACCCTAACCCCTACCCTAACCCTAACACGTACCCTAATCCTAACCCGTACCCTAAACCGAGCCCTAACCCTAACACTAACCCAAACCCTAACCCTAACCCATACCCTACGCCGTACACGAACACCTCCCCGAACCCATACCCCAAGCCGTACCCTAACCCTAACCCTAAGCCTAACCCTAACCCTAGGCTACCCTTGACTGCTTCTGCCTCCAATAGATTTCCTAAGCACTAGTGTTTTAAGAACAGCTTAAAAAGAGAATCCTAAAGTGATTTCTTTATAATGGGTGTGTTCCTTATCTTATCCTAGTGTCTAAACTCTTCTCCATGGCTGGACCCCCAAATAATATTCCTTTACGTGCTAAGGGGTATCTAGAGAGTGGGATAGGTTTAATAACTACCCTAACCCTAACGCGTACCCTAACCCTAACCCCTACCCTAACTCTAACACGTACCCTAATCCTAACCCGTACCCTAAACCGAGCCCTAACCCTAACACTAACCCTAACCCTAACCCTAACCCATACCCTACGCCGTACCCGAAACCCTCCCCGAACCCGTACCCTAAGCCATACCCTAAGCCTAACCCTAAGCCTAACACTAACCCTAGGCTACCCTTGAATGCTTCTGCCTCCAAGAGATTTCCTAAGCACTAGTGTTTTAAGCAACAGCTTAAAAAGAGAATCCTAATGTGATTTCTTTATAATGGGTGTGTTCCTTATCTTATCCTAGTGTCTAAACTCTTCTCCATGGCTGGACCCCCAAATAATATTCCTTTACGTGCTAAGGGGTATCTAGAGAGTGGAATAGGTTTACTAACTACCCTAACCCTAACGCGTACCCTAACCCTAACCCCTACCCTAACCCTAACCCGTACCCTAATCCTAACCCGTACCCTAAACCGATCCGTAACCCTAACACTAACCCTAACCCAAACCCTAACCCATACCCTACGCCATACCCGAAACCCTCCCCGAATCCGTACCCTAAGCCGTACCCTAAGCCTAACCCTAAGCCTAACCCTAACCCTAGGCTACCCTTGACTGCTTCTGCCTCCAATAGATTTCCTAAGCACTAGTGTTTTAAGGAACAGCTGAAAAAGAGAATCCTAATGTGATTTCTTTATAATGGGTGTGTTCCTTATCTTATCCTAGTGTCTAAACTCTTCTCCATGGCTGCACCCCCAAATAATATTGCCTTACGTGCTAAGGGGTATCTAGAGAGTGGGATAGGTTTAATAACTACCCTAACCCTAATGCGTACTCTAACCCTAACCCCTACTCTAACACTAACACGTACCCTAATCCTAACCCGTACCCTAAACCGAGCCCTAACCCTAACACTAACACTAACCCTAACCCTAACCCATACCCTACGCCGTACCTGAACCCCTCCCCAAACCCGTACCCTAAGCCGTACCCTAAGCCTAACCCTAAGCATAACACTAACCCTAGGCTACCCTTGACTGCTTCTGCCTCCAATAGATTTCCTAAGCACTAGTGTTTTAAGCAACAGCTTAAAAAGAGAATCCTAATGTGATTTCTTTATAATGGGTGTGTTCCTTATCTTATCCTAGTGTCTAAATTCTTCTCCATTGCTGGAACCCCAAATAATATTCCTTTACGTGCTAAGGGGTATCTAGAGAGTGGGATAGGTTTACTAACTACCCTAACCCTAACGCGTACCCTAACCCTAACCCCTACCCTAAACCTAACACGTACCCTAATCCTAACCGTACCCTAAACCGAGCCCTAACCCTAACACTAACCCAAACCCTAACCCTAACCCATACCCTACGACGTACACGAACACCTCCCTGAACCCATACCCCAAGCCGTACCCTAAACCTAACCCTAAGCCTAACCCTAACCCTAGGCTACCCTTGACTGCTTCTGCCTCCAATAGATTTCCTAAGCACTAGTGTTTTAAGGAACAGCTTAAAAAGAGAATCCTAATGTGATTTCTTTATAATGGGTGTGTTCCTTATCTTATCCTAGTGTCTAAACTCTTCTCCATGGCTGCACCCCCAAATAATATTGCCTTACGTGCTAAGGGGTATCTAGAGAGTGGGCTAGGTTTAATAACTACCCTAACCCTAATGCGTACTCTAACCCTAACCCCTACTCTAACACTAACACGTACCCTAATCCTAACCCGTACCCTAAACCGAGCCCTAACCCTAACACTAACCCTAACCCTAACCCATACTCTACGCCGTACCTGAACCTCTCCCCAAACCCGTACCCTAAGCCGTACCCTAAGCCTAACCCTAAGCCTAACACTAACCCTAGGCTACCCTTGACTGCTTCTGCCTCCAATAGATTTCCTAAGCACTAGTGTTTTAAGCAACAGCTTAAAAAGAGAATCCTAATGTGATTTCTTTATAATGGGTGTGTTCCTTATCTTATCCTAGTGTCTAAACTCTTCTCCATGGCTGGACCCTCAAATAATATTCCTTTACGTGCTAAGGGGTATCTAGAGAGTGGGATAGGTTTAATAACTACCCTAACCCTAACGCGTACCCTAACCCTAACCCCTACCCTAACCATAACACGTACCCTAATCCTAACCCGTACCCTAAACCGAGCCCTAACCCTAACACTAACCCTAACCCTAACCCTAACCCATACCCTACGCCGTACCCGCACCCCTCCCCGAACCCGTACCCTAAGCCGTACCCTAAGCCTAACCCTAAGCCTAACCCTAACCCTAGGCTACCCTTGACTGCTTCTGCCTCCAATAGATTTCCTAAGCACTACTGTTTTAAGGAACAGCTTAAAAAGAGAATCCTAATGTGATTTCTTTATAATGGGTGTGTTCCTTATCTTATCCTAGTGTCTAAACTCTTCTATATGGCTGCACCCCCAAATAATATTCCCTTACGTGCTAAGGGGTATCTAGAGAGTGGGATAGGTTTAATAACTACCCTAACCCTAACGCGTACCCTAACCGTAACCCCTACCCTAACCCTAACATGTACCCTAATCCTAACCTGTACCCTAAACCGAGCCCTAACCCTAACACTAACCCTAACCCTAACCCTAACCCATACCCTACGCCGTACCCGCACCCCTCCCCGAACCCGTACCCTAAGCCATACCCTAAACCTAACCCTAAGCCTAACCCTAACCCTAGGCTACCCTTGACTGCTTCTGCCTCCAATAGATTTCCTAAGCACTAGTGTTTTAAGGAACAGCTTAAAAAGAGAATCCTAATGTGATTTCTTTATAATGGGTGTGTTCCTTATCTTATCCTAGTGTCTAAACTCTTCTCCATGGCTGGACCCTCAAATAATATTCCTTTACGTGCTCAGGGGTATCTAGAGAGTGGGATAGGTTTAATAACTACCCTAACCCTAACGCGTACCCTATCCCTAACCCCTACCCTAACCCTAACACGTACACTAATCCTAACCTGTACCCTAAACCGAGCCCTAACCCTAACACTAACCCTAACCCTAACCCTAACCCATACACTATGCCGTACCCGCACCCCTCCCCGAACCCGTACCCTAAGCCATACCCTAAACCTAACCCTAAGCCTAACCCTAACCCTAGGCTACCCTTGACTGCTTCTGCCTCCAATTGATTTCCTAAGCAGTAGTGTTTTAAGGAACAGCTTAAAAAGAGAATCCTAAAGTGATTTCTTTATAATGGGTGTGTTCCTTATCTTATCCTAGTGTCTAAACTCTTCTCCATGGCTGGACCCCCAAATAATATTCCTTTACGTGCTAAGGGGGAGCTAGAGAGTGGGATAGGTTTACTAACTACCCTAGCCCTAATGCGTAACCTAACCCTAACACCTACCCTAACCCTAACACGTACCCTAATCCTAACCCGTACCCTAAACCGAGCCCTAACCCTAACACTAACCCAAACCCTAACCCTAACCCATACCCTACGCCGTACACGAACACCTCCCCGAACCCATACCCCAAGCCGTACCCTAAACCTAACCCTAAGCCTAACCCTAACCCTAGGCTACCCTTGACTGCTTCTGCCTCCAATAGATTTCCTAAGCACTAGTGTTTTAAGGAACAGCTTAAAAAGAGAATCCTAATGTGATTTCTTTATAATGGGTGTGTTCCTTATCTTATCCTAGTGTCTAAACTCTTCTCCATGGCTGCACCCCCAAATAATATTGCCTTACGTGCTAAGGGGTATCTAGAGAGTGGGATAGGTTTAATAACTACCCTAACCCTAATGCGTACTCTAACCCTAACCCCTACTCTAACACTAACACGTACCCTAATCCTAACCCGTACCCTAAACCGAGCCCTAACCCTAACACTAACCCTAACCCTAACCCATACTCTACGCCGTACCTGAACCTCTCCCCAAACCCGTACCCTAAGCCGTACCCTAAGCCTAACCCTAAGCCTAACACTAACCCTAGGCTACCCTTGACTGCTTCTGCCTCCAATAGATTTCCTAAGCACTAGTGTTTTAAGCAACAGCTTAAAAAGAGAATCCTAATGTGATTTCTTTATAATGGGTGTGTTCCTTATCTTATCCTAGTGTCTAAACTCTTCTCCATGGCTGGACCCTCAAATAATATTCCTTTACGTGCTAAGGGGTATCTAGAGAGTGGGATAGGTTTAATAACTACCCTAACCCTAACGCGTACCCTAACCCTAACCCCTACCCTAACCCTAACACGTACCCTAATCCTAACCCGTACCCTAAACCGAGCCCTAACCCTAACACTAACCCTAACCCTAACCCTAACCCATACCCTACGCCGTACCCGCACCCCTCCCCGAACCCGTACCCTAAGCCGTACCCTAAGCCTAACCCTAAGCCTAACCCTAACCCTAGGCTACCCTTGACTGCTTCTGCCTCCAATAGATTTCCTAAGCACTACTGTTTTAAGGAACAGCTTAAAAAGAGAATCCTAATGTGATTTCTTTATAATGGGTGTGTTCCTTATCTTATCCTAGTGTCTAAACTCTTCTATATGGCTGCACCCCCAAATAATATTAGCTTACGTGCTAAGGGGTATCTAGAGAGTGGGATAGGTTTAATAACTACCCTAACCCTAACGCGTACCCTAACCGTAACCCCTACCCTAACCCTAACATGTACCCTAATCCTAACCTGTACCCTAAACCGAGCCCTAACCCTAACACTAACCCTAACCCTAACCCTAACCCATACCCTACGCCGTACCCGCACCCCTCCCCGAACCCGTACCCTAAGCCATACCCTAAACCTAACCCTAAGCCTAACCCTAACCCTAGGCTACCCTTGACTGCTTCTGCCTCCAATAGATTTCCTAAGCACTAGTGTTTTAAGGAACAGCTTAAAAAGAGAATCCTAATGTGATTTCTTTATAATGGGTGTGTTCCTTATCTTATCCTAGTGTCTAAACTCTTCTCCATGGCTGGACCCTCAAATAATATTCCTTTACGTGCTCAGGGGTATCTAGAGAGTGGGATAGGTTTAATAACTACCCTAACCCTAACGCGTACCCTAACCCTAACCCCTACCCTAACTCTAACACGTACCCTAATCCTAACCCGTACCCTAAACCGAGCCCTAACCCTAACACTAACCCTAACCCTAACCCTAACCCATACCCTACGCCGTACCCGAAACCCTCCCCGAACCCGTACCCTAAGCCATACCCTAAGCCTAACCCTAAGCCTAACACTAACCCTAGGCTACCCTTGACTGCTTCTGCCTCCAAGAGATTTCCTAAGCACTAGTGTTTTAAGCAACAGCTTAAAAAGAGAATCCTAATGTGATTTCTTTATAATGGGTGTGTTCCTTATCTTATCCTAGTGTCTAAACTCTTCTCCATGGCTGGACCCCCAAATAATATTCCTTTACGTGCTAAGGGGTATCTAGAGAGTGGAATAGGTTTACTAACTACCCTAACCCTAACGCGTACCCTAACCCTAACCCCTACCCTAACCCTAACCCGTACCCTAATCCTAACCCGTACCCTAAACCGATCCGTAACCCTAACACTAACCCTAACCCAAACCCTAACCCATACCCTACGCCATACCCGAAACCCTCCCCGAATCCGTACCCTAAGCCGTACCCTAAGCCTAACCCTAAGCCTAACCCTAACCCTAGGCTACCCTTGACTGCTTCTGCCTCCAATAGATTTCCTAAGCACTAGTGTTTTAAGGAACAGCTGAAAAAGAGAATCCTAATGTGATTTCTTTATAATGGGTGTGTTCCTTATCTTATCCTAGTGTCTAAACTCTTCTCCATGGCTGCACCCCCAAATAATATTGCCTTACGTGCTAAGGGGTATCTAGAGAGTGGGATAGGTTTAATAACTACCCTAACCCTAATGCGTACTCTAACCCTAACCCCTACTCTAACACTAACACGTACCCTAATCCTAACCCGTACCCTAAACCGAGCCCTAACCCTAACACTAACACTAACCCTAACCCTAACCCATACCCTACGCCGTACCTGAACCCCTCCCCAAACCCGTACCCTAAGCCGTACCCTAAGCCTAACCCTAAGCATAACACTAACCCTAGGCTACCCTTGACTGCTTCTGCCTCCAATAGATTTCCTAAGCACTAGTGTTTTAAGCAACAGCTTAAAAAGAGAATCCTAATGTGATTTCTTTATAATGGGTGTGTTCCTTATCTTATCCTAGTGTCTAAATTCTTCTCCATTGCTGGAACCCCAAATAATATTCCTTTACGTGCTAAGGGGTATCTAGAGAGTGGGATAGGTTTACTAACTACCCTAACCCTAACGCGTACCCTAACCCTAACCCCTACCCTAAACCTAACACGTACCCTAATCCTAACCGTACCCTAAACCGAGCCCTAACCCTAACACTAACCCAAACCCTAACCCTAACCCATACCCTACGACGTACACGAACACCTCCCTGAACCCATACCCCAAGCCGTACCCTAAACCTAACACTAAGCCTAACCCTAACCCTAGGCTACCCTTGACTGCTTCTGCCTCCAATAGATTTCCTAAGCACTAGTGTTTTAAGGAACAGCTTAAAAAGAGAATCCTAATGTGATTTCTTTATAATGGGTGTGTTCCTTATCTTATCCTAGTGTCTAAACTCTTCTCCATGGCTGCACCCCCAAATAATATTGCCTTACGTGCTAAGGGGTATCTAGAGAGTGGGCTAGGTTTAATAACTACCCTAACCCTAATGCGTACTCTAACCCTAACCCCTACTCTAACACTAACACGTACCCTAATCCTAACCCGTACCCTAAACCGAGCCCTAACCCTAACACTAACCCTAACCCTAACCCATACTCTACGCCGTACCTGAACCTCTCCCCAAACCCGTACCCTAAGCCGTACCCTAAGCCTAACCCTAAGCCTAACACTAACCCTAGGCTACCCTTGACTGCTTCTGCCTCCAATAGATTTCCTAAGCACTAGTGTTTTAAGCAACAGCTTAAAAAGAGAATCCTAGTGTGATTTCTTTATAATGGGTGTGTTCCTTATCTTATCCTAGTGTCTAAACTCTTCTCCATGGCTGGACCCTCAAATAATATTCCTTTACGTGCTAAGGGGTATCTAGAGAGTGGGATAGGTTTAATAACTACCCTAACCCTAACGCGTACCCTAACCCTAACCCCTACCCTAACCCTAACACGTACCCTAATCCTAACCCGTACCCTAAACCGAGCCCTAACCCTAACACTAACCCTAACCCTAACCCTAACCCATACCCTACGCCGTACCCGCACCCCTCCCCGAACCCGTACCCTAAGCCGTACCCTAAGCCTAACCCTAAGCCTAACCCTAACCCTAGGCTACCCTTGACTGCTTCTGCCTCCAATAGATTTCCTAAGCACTACTGTTTTAAGGAACAGCTTAAAAAGAGAATCCTAATGTGATTTCTTTATAATGGGTGTGTTCCTTATCTTATCCTAGTGTCTAAACTCTTCTATATGGCTGCACCCCCAAATAATATTCCCTTACGTGCTAAGGGGTATCTAGAGAGTGGGATAGGTTTAATAACTACCCTAACCCTAACGCGTACCCTAACCGTAACCCCTACCCTAACCCTAACATGTACCCTAATCCTAACCTGTACCCTAAACCGAGCCCTAACCCTAACACTAACCCTAACCCTAACCCTAACCCATACCCTACGCCGTACCCGCACCCCTCCCCGAACCCGTACCCTAAGCCATACCCTAAACCTAACCCTAAGCCTAACCCTAACCCTAGGCTACCCTTGACTGCTTCTGCCTCCAATAGATTTCCTAAGCACTAGTGTTTTAAGGAACAGCTTAAAAAGAGAATCCTAATGTGATTTCTTTATAATGGGTGTGTTCCTTATCTTATCCTAGTGTCTAAACTCTTCTCCATGGCTGGACCCTCAAATAATATTCCTTTACGTGCTCAGGGGTATCTAGAGAGTGGGATAGGTTTAATAACTACCCTAACCCTAACGCGTACCCTAACCCTAACCCCTACCCTAACCCTAACACGTACACTAATCCTAACCTGTACCCTAAACCGAGCCCTAACCCTAACACTAACCCTAACCCTAACCCTAACCCATACACTATGCCGTACCCGCACCCCTCCCCGAACCCGTACCCTAAGCCATACCCTAAACCTAACCCTAAGCCTAACCCTAACCCTAGGCTACCCTTGACTGCTTCTGCCTCCAATTGATTTCCTAAGCAGTAGTGTTTTAAGGAACAGCTTAAAAAGAGAATCCTAAAGTGATTTCTTTATAATGGGTGTGTTCCTTATCTTATCCTAGTGTCTAAACTCTTCTCCATGGCTGGACCCCCAAATAATATTCCTTTACGTGCTAAGGGGGAGCTAGAGAGTGGGATAGGTTTACTAACTACCCTAGCCCTAATGCGTAACCTAACCCTAACACCTACCCTAACCCTAACACGTACCCTAATCCTAACCCGTACCCTAAACCGAGCCCTAACCCTAACACTAACCCAAACCCTAACCCTAACCCATACCCTACGCCGTACACGAACACCTCCCCGAACCCATACCCCAAGCCGTACCCTAAACCTAACCCTAAGCCTAACCCTAACCCTAGGCTACCCTTGACTGCTTCTGCCTCCAATAGATTTCCTAAGCACTAGTGTTTTAAGGAACAGCTTAAAAAGAGAATCCTAATGTGATTTCTTTATAATGGGTGTGTTCCTTATCTTATCCTAGTGTCTAAACTCTTCTCCATGGCTGCACCCCCAAATAATATTGCCTTACGTGCTAAGGGGTATCTAGAGAGTGGGATAGGTTTAATAACTACCCTAACCCTAATGCGTACTCTAACCCTAACCCCTACTCTAACACTAACACGTACCCTAATCCTAACCCGTACCCTAAACCGAGCCCTAACCCTAACACTAACACTAACCCTAACCCTAACCCATACCCTACGCCGTACCTGAACCCCTCCCCAAACCCGTACCCTAAGCCGTACCCTAAGCCTAACCCTAAGCCTAACACTAACCCTAGGCTACCCTTGACTGCTTCTGCCTCCAATAGATTTCCTAAGCACTAGTGTTTTAAGCAACAGCTTAAAAAGAGAATCCTAATGTGATTTCTTTATAATGGGTGTGTTCCTTATCTTATCCTAGTGTCTAAATTCTTCTCCATTGCTGGAACCCCAAATAATATTCCTTTACGTGCTAAGGGGTATCTAGAGAGTGGGATAGGTTTACTAACTACCCTAACCCTAACGCGTACCCTAACCCTAACCCCTACCCTAAACCTAACACGTACCCTAATCCTAACCGTACCCTAAACCGAGCCCTAACCCTAACACTAACCCTAACCCTAACCCTAACCCATAACCTACGCCGTACCCGAAACCCTCCCCGAACCCGTACCCTAAGCCGTACCCTAAGCCTAAACCTCAGCCTAACCCTAACCCTACGCTACCCTTGACTGCTTCTGCCTCCAATAGATTTCCTAAGCACTAGTGTTTTAAGGAACAGCTTAAAAAGAGAATCCTAATGTGATTTCTTTATAATGGGTGTGTTCCTTATCTTATCCTAGTGTCTAAACTCTTCTCCATGGCTGGACCCTCAAATAATATTCCTTTACGTGCTAAGGGGTATCTAGAGAGTGGGATAGGTTTAATAACTACCCTAACCCTAACGCGTACCCTAACCCTAACCCCTACCCTAACCCTAACACGTACCCTAATCCTAACCCGTACCCTAAACCGAGCCCTAACCCTAACACTAACCCTAACCCTAACCCTAACCCATACCGTACGCCGTACCCGCACCCCTCCCCGAACCCGTAACCTAAGCCGTACCCTAAGCCTAACCCTAAGCCTAACCCTAACCCTAGGCTACCCTTGACTGCTTCTGCCTCCAATAGATTTCCTAAGCACTACTGTTTTAAGGAACAGCTTAAAAAGAGAATCCTAATGTGATTTCTTTATAATGGGTGTGTTCCTTATCTTATCCTAGTGTCTAAACTCTTCTCCATGGCTGCACCCCCAAATAATATTCCCTTACGTGCTAAGGGGTATCTAGAGAGTGGGATAGGTTTAATAACTACCCTAACCCTAACGCGTACCCTAACCCTAACCCCTACCCTAACCCTAACACGTACCCTAATCCTAACCTGTACCCTAAACCGAGCCCTAACCCTAACATTAACCCTAACCCTAACCCTAACCCATACCCTACGCCGTACCCGCACCCCTCCCCGAACCCGTACCCTAAGCCATACCCTAAACCTAACCCTAAGCCTAACCCTAACCCTAGGCTACCCTTGACTGCTTCTGCCTCCAATAGATTTCCTAAGCACTAGTGTTTTAAGCAACAGCTTAAAAAGAGAATCCTAATGTGATTTCTTTATAATGGGTGTGTTCCTTATCTTATCCTAGTGTCTAAACTCTTCTCCATGGCTGGACCCTCAAATAATATTCCTTTACGTGCTAAGGGGTATCTAGAGAGTGGGATAGGTTTAATAACTACCCTAACCCTAACGCGTACCCTAACCCTAACCCCTACCCTAACCCTAACACGTACCCTAATCCTAACCCGTACCCTAAACCGAGCCCTAACCCTAACACTAACCCTAACCCTAACCCTAACCCATACCCTACGCCGTACCCGCACCCCTCCCCGAACCCGTACCCTAAGCCGTACCCTAAGCCTAACCCTAAGCCTAACCCTAACCCTAGGCTACACTTGACTGCTTCTGCCTCCAATAGATTTCCTAAGCACTACTGTTTTAAGGAACAGCTTAAAAAGAGAATCCTAATGTGATTTCTTTATAATGTGTGTGTTCCTTATCTTATCCTAGTGTCTAAACTCTTCTCCATGGCTGCACCCCCAAATAATATTCCCTTACGTGCTAAGGGGTATCTAGAGAGTGGGATAGGTTTAATAACTACCCTAACCCTAACGCGTACCCTAACCCTAACCCCTACCCTAACCCTAACACGTACACTAATCCTAACCTGTACCCTAAACCGAGCCCTAACCCTAACACTAACCCTAACCCTAACCCTAACCCATACCCTATGCCGTACCCGCACCCCTCCCCGAACCCGTACCCTAAGCCATACCCTAAACCTAACCCTAAGCCTAACCCTAACCCTAGGCTACCCTTGACTGCTTCTGCCTCCAATTGATTTCCTAAGCAGTAGTGTTTTAAGGAACAGCTTAAAAAGAGAATCCTAAAGTGATTTCTTTATAATGCGTGTGTTCCTTATCTTATCCTAGTGTCTAAACTCTTCTATATGGCTGCACCCCCAAATAATATTCCCTTACGTGCTAAGGGGTATCTAGAGAGTGGGATAGGTTTAATAACTACCCTAACCCTAACGCGTACCCTAACCCTAACCCCTACCCTAACCCTAACATGTACCCTAATCCTAACCTGTACCCTAAACCGAGCCCTAACCCTAACACTAACCCTAACCCTAACCCATACCCTATGCCGTACCCGCACCCCTCCCCGAACCCGTACCCTAAGCCATACCCTAAACCTAACCCTAAGCCTAACCCTAACCCTAGGCTACCCTTGACTGCTTCTGCCTCCAATTGATTTCCTAAGCAGTAGTTTTTTAAGGAACAGCTTAAAAAGAGAATCCTAATGTGATTTCTTTATAATGGGTGTGTTCCTTATCTTATCCTAGTGTCTAAACTCTTCTCCATGGCTGGACCCCCAAATAATATTCCTTTACATGCTAACGGGGAGGTAGAGAGTGGGATAGGTTTACTAACTACCCTAGCCCTAACGCGTAACCTAACCCTAACCCCTACCCTAACCCTAACACGTACCCTAATCCTAACCCGTACCCTAAACCGAGCCCTAACCCTAACACTAACCCAAACCCTAACCCTAACCCATACCCTACGCCGTACACGAACACCTCCCCGAACCCATACCCCAAGCCGTACCCTAACCCTAACCCTAAGCCTAACCCTAACCCTAGGCTACCCTTGACTGCTTCTGCCTCCAATAGATTTCCTAAGCACTAGTGTTTTAAGAACAGCTTAAAAAGAGAATCCTAAAGTGATTTCTTTATAATGGGTGTGTTCCTTATCTTATCCTAGTGTCTAAACTCTTCTCCATGGCTGGACCCCCAAATAATATTCCTTTACGTGCTAAGGGGTATCTAGAGAGTGGGATAGGTTTAATAACTACCCTAACCCTAACGCGTACCCTAACCCTAACCCCTACCCTAACTCTAACACGTACCCTAATCCTAACCCGTACCCTAAACCGAGCCCTAACCCTAACACTAACCCTAACCCTAACCCTAACCCATACCCTACGCCGTACCCGAAACCCTCCCCGAACCCGTACCCTAAGCCATACCCTAAGCCTAACCCTAAGCCTAACACTAACCCTAGGCTACCCTTGACTGCTTCTGCCTCCAAGAGATTTCCTAAGCACTAGTGTTTTAAGCAACAGCTTAAAAAGAGAATCCTAATGTGATTTCTTTATAATGGGTGTGTTCCTTATCTTATCCTAGTGTCTAAATTCTTCTCCATTGCTGGAACCCCAAATAATATTCCTTTACGTGCTAAGGGGTATCTAGACAGTGGGATAGGTTTACTAACTACCCTAACCCTAACGCGTACCCTAACCCTAACCCCTACCCTAAACCTAACACGTACCCTAATCCTAACCGTACCCTAAACCGAGCCCTAACCCTAACACTAACCCTAACCCTAACCCTAACCCATACCCTACGCCGTACCCGAAACCCTCCCCGAACACGTACCCTAAGCCGTACCCTAAGCCTAACCCTAAGCCTAACCCTAACCCTACGCTACCCTTGACTGCTTCTGCCTCCAATAGATTTCCTAAGCACTAGTGTTTTAAGGAACAGCTTAAAAAGAGAATCCTAATGTGATTTCTTTATAATGGGTGTGTTCCTTATCTTATCCTAGTGTCTAAACTCTTCTCCATGGCTGGACCCTCAAATAATATTCCTTTACGTGCTAAGGGGTATCTAGAGAGTGGGATAGGTTTAATAACTACCCTAACCCTAATGCGTACCCTAACACTAACCCCTACCCTAACCCTAACACGTACCCTAATCCTAACCCGTACCCTAAACCGAGCCCTAACCCTAACACTAACCCTAACCCTAACCCTAACCCATACCCTACGCCGTACCCGCACCCCTCCCCGAACCCGTACCCTAAGCCGTACCCTAAGCCTAACCCTAAGCCTAACCCTAACCCTAGGCTACCCTTGACTGCTTCTGCCTCCAATAGATTTCCTAAGCACTACTGTTTTAAGGAACAGCTTAAAAAGAGAATCCTAATGTGATTTCTTTATAATGGGTGTGTTCCTTATCTTATCCTAGTGTCTAAACTCTTCTCCATGGCTGCACCCCCAAATAATATTCCCTTACGTGCTAAGGGGTATCTAGAGAGTGGGATAGGTTTAATAACTACCCTAACCCTAACGCGTACCCTAACCCTAACCCCTACCCTAACCCTAACACGTACACTAATCCTAACCTGTACCCTAAACCGAGCCCTAACCCTAACACTAACCCTAACCCTAACCCTAACCCATACCCTATGCCGTACCCGCACCCCTCCCCGAACCCGTACCCTAAGCCATACCCTAAACCTAACCCTAAGCCTAACCCTAACCCTAGGCTACCCTTGACTGCTTCTGCCTCCAATAGATTTCCTAAGCAGTAGTGTTTTAAGGAACAGCTTAAAAAGAGAATCCTAAAGTGCTTTCTTTATAATGGGTGTGTTCCTTATCTTATCCTAGTGTCTAAACTCTTCTCCATGGCTGGACCCCCAAATAATATTCCTTTACGTGCTAAGGGGGAGCTAGAGAGTGGGATAGGTTTACTAACTACCCTAGCCCTAATGCGTAACCTAACCCTAACCCCTACCCTAACCCTAACACGTACCCTAATCCTAACCCGTACCCTAAACCGAGCCCTAACCCTAACACTAACCCAAACCCTAACCCTAACCCATACCCTACGCCGTACACGAACACCTCCCCGAACCCATACCCCAAGCCATACCCTAAACCTAACCCTAAGCCTAACCCTAACCCTAGGCTACCCTTGACTGCTTCTGCCTCCAATAGATTTCCTAAGCACTAGTGTTTTAAGGAACAGCTTAAAAAGAGAATCCTAATGTGATTTCTTTATAATGGGTGTGTTCCTTATCTTATCCTAGTGTCTAAACTCTTCTCCATGGCTGCACCCCCAAATAATATTGCCTTACGTGCTAAGGGGTATCTAGAGAGTGGGATAGGTTTAATAACTACCCTAACCCTAATGCGTACTCTAACCCTAACCCCTACTCTAACACTAACACGTACCCTAATCCTAACCCGTACCCTAAACCGAGCCCTACCCCTAACACTAACACTAACCCTAACCCTAACCCATACCCTACGCCGTACCTGAACCCCTCCCCAAACCCGTACCCTAAGCCGTACCCTAAGCCTAACCCTAAGCCTAACACTAACCCTAGGCTACCCTTGACTGCTTCTGCCTCCAATAGATTTCCTAAGCACTAGTGTTTTAAGCAACAGCTTAAAAAGAGAATCCTAATGTGATTTCTTTATAATGGGTGTGTTCCTTATCTTATCCTAGTGTCTAAATTCTTCTCCATTGCTGGAACCCCAAATAATATTCCTTTACGTGCTAAGGGGTATCTAGAGAGTGGGATAGGTTTACTAACTACCCTAACCCTAACGCGTACCCTAACCCTAACCCCTACCCTAAACCTAACACGTACCCTAATCCTAACCGTACCCTAAACCGAGCCCTAACCCTAACACTAACCCTAACCCTAACCCTAACCCATATCCTACGCCGTACCCGAAACCCTCCCCGAACCCGTACCCTAAGCCGTACCCTAAGCCTAAACCTCAGCCTAACCCTAACCCTACGCTACCCTTGACTGCTTCTGCCTCCAATAGATTTCCTAAGCACTAGTGTTTTAAGGAACAGCTTAAAAAGAGAATCCTAATGTGATTTCTTTATAATGGGTGTGTTCCTTATCTTATCCTAGTGTCTAAACTCTTCTCCATGGCTGGACCCTCAAATAATATTCCTTTACGTGCTAAGGGGTATCTAGAGAGTGGGATAGGTTTAATAACTACCCTAACCCTAACGCGTACCCTAACCCTAACCCCTACCCTAACCCTAACACGTACCCTAATCCTAACCCGTACCCTAAACCGAGCCCTAACCCTAACACTAACCCTAACCCTAACCCTAACCCATACCGTACGCCGTACCCGCACCCCTCCCCGAACCCGTAACCTAAGCCGTACCCTAAGCCTAACCCTAAGCCTAACCCTAACCCTAGGCTACCCTTGACTGCTTCTGCCTCCAATAGATTTCCTAAGCACTACTGTTTTAAGGAACAGCTTAAAAAGAGAATCCTAATGTGATTTCTTTATAATGGGTGTGTTCCTTATCTTATCCTAGTGTCTAAACTCTTCTCCATGGCTGCACCCCCAAATAATATTCCCTTACGTGCTAAGGGGTATCTAGAGAGTGGGATAGGTTTAATAACTACCCTAACCCTAACGCGTACCCTAACCCTAACCCCTACCCTAACCCTAACACGTACCCTAATCCTAACCTGTACCCTAAACCGAGCCCTAACCCTAACATTAACCCTAACCCTAACCCTAACCCATACCCTACGCCGTACCCGCACCCCTCCCCGAACCCGTACCCTAAGCCATACCCTAAACCTAACCCTAAGCCTAACCCTAACCCTAGGCTACCCTTGACTGCTTCTGCCTCCAATAGATTTCCTAAGCACTAGTGTTTTAAGCAACAGCTTAAAAAGAGAATCCTAATGTGATTTCTTTATAATGGGTGTGTTCCTTATCTTATCCTAGTGTCTAAACTCTTCTCCATGGCTGGACCCTCAAATAATATTCCTTTACGTGCTAAGGGGTATCTAGAGAGTGGGATAGGTTTAATAACTACCCTAACCCTAACGCGTACCCTAACCCTAACCCCTACCCTAACCCTAACACGTACCCTAATCCTAACCCGTACCCTAAACCGAGCCCTAACCCTAACACTAACCATAACCCTAACCCTAACCCATACCCTACGCCGTACCCGCACCCCTCCCCGAACCCGTACCCTAAGCCGTACCCTAAGCCTAACCCTAAGCCTAACCCTAACCCTAGGCTACACTTGACTGCTTCTGCCTCCAATAGATTTCCTAAGCACTACTGTTTTAAGGAACAGCTTAAAAAGAGAATCCTAATGTGATTTCTTTATAATGTGTGTGTTCCTTATCTTATCCTAGTGTCTAAACTCTTCTCCATGGCTGCACCCCCAAATAATATTCCCTTACGTGCTAAGGGGTATCTAGAGAGTGGGATAGGTTTAATAACTACCCTAACCCTAACGCGTACCCTAACCCTAACCCCTACCCTAACCCTAACACGTACACTAATCCTAACCTGTACCCTAAACCGAGCCCTAACCCTAACACTAACCCTAACCCTAACCCTAACCCATACCCTATGCCGTACCCGCACCCCTCCCCGAACCCGTACCCTAAGCCATACCCTAAACCTAACCCTAAGCCTAACCCTAACCCTAGGCTACCCTTGACTGCTTCTGCCTCCAATTGATTTCCTAAGCAGTAGTGTTTTAAGGAACAGCTTAAAAAGAGAATCCTAAAGTGATTTCTTTATAATGGGTGTGTTCCTTATCTTATCCTAGTGTCTAAACTCTTCTATATGGCTGCACCCCCAAATAATATTCCCTTACGTGCTAAGGGGTATCTAGAGAGTGGGATAGGTTTAATAACTACCCTAACCCTAACGCGTACCCTAACCCTAACCCCTACCCTAACCCTAACATGTACCCTAATCCTAACCTGTACCCTAAACCGAGCCCTAACCCTAACACTAACCCTAACCCTAACCCATACCCTATGCCGTACCCGCACCCCTCCCCGAACCCGTACCCTAAGCCATACCCTAAACCTAACCCTAAGCCTAACCCTAACCCTAGGCTACCCTTGACTGCTTCTGCCTCCAATTGATTTCCTAAGCAGTAGTTTTTTAAGGAACAGCTTAAAAAGAGAATCCTAATGTGATTTCTTTATAATGGGTGTGTTCCTTATCTTATCCTAGTGTCTAAACTCTTCTCCATGGCTGGACCCCCAAATAATATTCCTTTACATGCTAACGGGGAGGTAGAGAGTGGGATAGGTTTACTAACTACCCTAGCCCTAACGCGTAACCTAACCCTAACCCCTACCCTAACCCTAACACGTACCCTAATCCTAACCCGTACCCTAAACCGAGCCCTAACCCTAACACTAACCCAAACCCTAACCCTAACCCATACCCTACGCCGTACACGAACACCTCCCCGAACCCATACCCCAAGCCGTACCCTAACCCTAACCCTAAGCCTAACCCTAACCCTAGGCTACCCTTGACTGCTTCTGCCTCCAATAGATTTCCTAAGCACTAGTGTTTTAAGAACAGCTTAAAAAGAGAATCCTAAAGTGATTTCTTTATAATGGGTGTGTTTCTTATCTTATCCTAGTGTCTAAACTCTTCTCCATGGCTGGACCCCCAAATAATATTCCTTTACGTGCTAAGGGGTATCTAGAGAGTGGGATAGGTTTAATAACTACCCTAACCCTAACGCGTACCCTAACCCTAACCCCTACCCTAACTCTAACACGTACCCTAATCCTAACCCGTACCCTAAACCGAGCCCTAACCCTAACACTAACCCTAACCCTAACCCTAACCCATACCCTACGCCGTACCCGAAACCCTCCCCGAACCCGTACCCTAAGCCATACCCTAAGCCTAACCCTAAGCCTAACACTAACCCTAGGCTACCCTTGACTGCTTCTGCCTCCAAGAGATTTCCTAAGCACTAGTGTTTTAAGCAACAGCTTAAAAAGAGAATCCTAATGTGATTTCTTTATAATGGGTGTGTTCCTTATCTTATCCTAGTGTCTAAACTCTTCTCCATGGCTGGACCCCCAAATAATATTCCTTTACGTGCTAAGGGGTATCTAGAGAGTGGAATAGGTTTACTAACTACCCTAACCCTAACGCGTACCCTAACCCTAACCCCTACCCTAACCCTAACCCGTACCCTAATCCTAACCCGTACCCTAAACCGATCCGTAACCCTAACACTAACCCTAACCCAAACCCTAACCCATACCCTACGCCATACCCGAAACCCTCCCCGAATCCGTACCCTAAGCCGTACCCTAAGCCTAACCCTAAGCCTAACCCTAACCCTAGGCTACCCTTGACTGCTTCTGCCTCCAATAGATTTCCTAAGCACTAGTGTTTTAAGGAACAGCTGAAAAAGAGAATCCTAATGTGATTTCTTTATAATGGGTGTGTTCCTTATCTTATCCTAGTGTCTAAACTCTTCTCCATGGCTGCACCCCCAAATAATATTGCCTTACGTGCTAAGGGGTATCTAGAGAGTGGGATAGGTTTAATAACTACCCTAACCCTAATGCGTACTCTAACCCTAACCCCTACTCTAACACTAACACGTACCCTAATCCTAACCCGTACCCTAAACCGAGCCCTAACCCTAACACTAACACTAACCCTAACCCTAACCCATACCCTACGCCGTACCTGAACCCCTCCCCAAACCCGTACCCTAAGCCGTACCCTAAGCCTAACCCTAAGCATAACACTAACCCTAGGCTACCCTTGACTGCTTCTGCCTCCAATAGATTTCCTAAGCACTAGTGTTTTAAGCAACAGCTTAAAAAGAGAATCCTAATGTGATTTCTTTATAATGGGTGTGTTCCTTATCTTATCCTAGTGTCTAAATTCTTCTCCATTGCTGGAACCCCAAATAATATTCCTTTACGTGCTAAGGGGTATCTAGAGAGTGGGATAGGTTTACTAACTACCCTAACCCTAACGCGTACCCTAACCCTAACCCCTACCCTAAACCTAACACGTACCCTAATCCTAACCGTACCCTAAACCGAGCCCTAACCCTAACACTAACCCAAACCCTAACCCTAACCCATACCCTACGACGTACACGAACACCTCCCTGAACCCATACCCCAAGCCGTACCCTAAACCTAACCCTAAGCCTAACCCTAACCCTAGGCTACCCTTGACTGCTTCTGCCTCCAATAGATTTCCTAAGCACTAGTGTTTTAAGGAACAGCTTAAAAAGAGAATCCTAATGTGATTTCTTTATAATGGGTGTGTTCCTTATCTTATCCTAGTGTCTAAACTCTTCTCCATGGCTGCACCCCCAAATAATATTGCCTTACGTGCTAAGGGGTATCTAGAGAGTGGGCTAGGTTTAATAACTACCCTAACCCTAATGCGTACTCTAACCCTAACCCCTACTCTAACACTAACACGTACCCTAATCCTAACCCGTACCCTAAACCGAGCCCTAACCCTAACACTAACCCTAACCCTAACCCATACTCTACGCCGTACCTGAACCTCTCCCCAAACCCGTACCCTAAGCCGTACCCTAAGCCTAACCCTAAGCCTAACACTAACCCTAGGCTACCCTTGACTGCTTCTGCCTCCAAGAGATTTCCTAAGCACTAGTGTTTTAAGCAACAGCTTAAAAAGAGAATCCTAATGTGATTTCTTTATAATGGGTGTGTTCCTTATCTTATCCTAGTGTCTAAACTCTTCTCCATGGCTGGACCCTCAAATAATATTCCTTTACGTGCTAAGGGGTATCTAGAGAGTGGGATAGGTTTAATAACTACCCTAACCCTAACGCGTACCCTAACCCTAACCCCTACCCTAACCCTAACACGTACCCTAATCCTAACCCGTACCCTAAACCGAGCCCTAACCCTAACACTAACCCTAACCCTAACCCTAACCCATACCCTACGCCGTACCCGCACCCCTCCCCGAACCCGTACCCTAAGCCGTACCCTAAGCCTAACCCTAAGCCTAACCCTAACCCTAGGCTACCCTTGACTGCTTCTGCCTCCAATAGATTTCCTAAGCACTACTGTTTTAAGGAACAGCTTAAAAAGAGAATCCTAATGTGATTTCTTTATAATGGGTGTGTTCCTTATCTTATCCTAGTGTCTAAACTCTTCTATATGGCTGCACCCCCAAATAATATTCCCTTACGTGCTAAGGGGTATCTAGAGAGTGGGATAGGTTTAATAACTACCCTAACCCTAACGCGTACCCTAACCGTAACCCCTACCCTAACCCTAACATGTACCCTAATCCTAACCTGTACCCTAAACCGAGCCCTAACCCTAACACTAACCCTAACCCTAACCCTAACCCATACCCTACGCCGTACCCGCACCCCTCCCCGAACCCGTACCCTAAGCCATACCCTAAACCTAACCCTAAGCCTAACCCTAACCCTAGGCTACCCTTGACTGCTTCTGCCTCCAATAGATTTCCTAAGCACTAGTGTTTTAAGGAACAGCTTAAAAAGAGAATCCTAATGTGATTTCTTTATAATGGGTGTGTTCCTTATCTTATCCTAGTGTCTAAACTCTTCTCCATGGCTGGACCCTCAAATAATATTCCTTTACGTGCTCAGGGGTATCTAGAGAGTGGGATAGGTTTAATAACTACCCTAACCCTAACGCGTACCCTAACCCTAACCCCTACCCTAACCCTAACACGTACACTAATCCTAACCTGTACCCTAAACCGAGCCCTAACCCTAACACTAACCCTAACCCTAACCCTAACCCATACACTATGCCGTACCCGCACCCCTCCCCGAACCCGTACCCTAAGCCATACCCTAAACCTAACCCTAAGCCTAACCCTAACCCTAGGCTACCCTTGACTGCTTCTGCCTCCAATTGATTTCCTAAGCAGTAGTGTTTTAAGGAACAGCTTAAAAAGAGAATCCTAAAGTGATTTCTTTATAATGGGTGTGTTCCTTATCTTATCCTAGTGTCTAAACTCTTCTCCATGGCTGGACCCCCAAATAATATTCCTTTACGTGCTAAGGGGGAGCTAGAGAGTGGGATAGGTTTACTAACTACCCTAGCCCTAATGCGTAACCTAACCCTAACACCTACCCTAACCCTAACACGTACCCTAATCCTAACCCGTACCCTAAACCGAGCCCTAACCCTAACACTAACCCAAACCCTAACCCTAACCCATACCCTACGCCGTACACGAACACCTCCCCGAACCCATACCCCAAGCCGTACCCTAAACCTAACCCTAAGCCTAACCCTAACCCTAGGCTACCCTTGACTGCTTCTGCCTCCAATAGATTTCCTAAGCACTAGTGTTTTAAGGAACAGCTTAAAAAGAGAATCCTAATGTGATTTCTTTATAATGGGTGTGTTCCTTATCTTATCCTAGTGTCTAAACTCTTCTCCATGGCTGCACCCCCAAATAATATTGCCTTACGTGCTAAGGGGTATCTAGAGAGTGGGATAGGTTTAATAACTACCCTAACCCTAATGCGTACTCTAACCCTAACCCCTACTCTAACACTAACACGTACCCTAATCCTAACCCGTACCCTAAACCGAGCCCTAACCCTAACACTAACCCTAACCCTAACCCATACTCTACGCCGTACCTGAACCTCTCCCCAAACCCGTACCCTAAGCCGTACCCTAAGCCTAACCCTAAGCCTAACACTAACCCTAGGCTACCCTTGACTGCTTCTGCCTCCAATAGATTTCCTAAGCACTAGTGTTTTAAGCAACAGCTTAAAAAGAGAATCCTAATGTGATTTCTTTATAATGGGTGTGTTCCTTATCTTATCCTAGTGTCTAAACTCTTCTCCATGGCTGGACCCTCAAATAATATTCCTTTACGTGCTAAGGGGTATCTAGAGAGTGGGATAGGTTTAATAACTACCCTAACCCTAACGCGTACCCTAACCCTAACCCCTACCCTAACCCTAACACGTACCCTAATCCTAACCCGTACCCTAAACCGAGCCCTAACCCTAACACTAACCCTAACCCTAACCCTAACCCATACCCTACGCCGTACCCGCACCCCTCCCCGAACCCGTACCCTAAGCCGTACCCTAAGCCTAACCCTAAGCCTAACCCTAACCCTAGGCTACCCTTGACTGCTTCTGCCTCCAATAGATTTCCTAAGCACTACTGTTTTAAGGAACAGCTTAAAAAGAGAATCCTAATGTGATTTCTTTATAATGGGTGTGTTCCTTATCTTATCCTAGTGTCTAAACTCTTCTATATGGCTGCACCCCCAAATAATATTAGCTTACGTGCTAAGGGGTATCTAGAGAGTGGGATAGGTTTAATAACTACCCTAACCCTAACGCGTACCCTAACCGTAACCCCTACCCTAACCCTAACATGTACCCTAATCCTAACCTGTACCCTAAACCGAGCCCTAACCCTAACACTAACCCTAACCCTAACCCTAACCCATACCCTACGCCGTACCCGCACCCCTCCCCGAACCCGTACCCTAAGCCATACCCTAAACCTAACCCTAAGCCTAACCCTAACCCTAGGCTACCCTTGACTGCTTCTGCCTCCAATAGATTTCCTAAGCACTAGTGTTTTAAGCAACAGCTTAAAAAGAGAATCCTAATGTGATTTCTTTATAATGGGTGTGTTCCTTATCTTATCCTAGTGTCTAAACTCTTCTCCATGGCTGGACCCTCAAATAATATTCCTTTACGTGCTCAGGGGTATCTAGAGAGTGGGATAGGTTTAATAACTACCCTAACCCTAACGCGTACCCTAACCCTAACCCCTACCCTAACTCTAACACGTACCCTAATCCTAACCCGTACCCTAAACCGAGCCCTAACCCTAACACTAACCCTAACCCTAACCCTAACCCATACCCTACGCCGTACCCGAAACCCTCCCCGAACCCGTACCCTAAGCCATACCCTAAGCCTAACCCTAAGCCTAACACTAACCCTAGGCTACCCTTGACTGCTTCTGCCTCCAAGAGATTTCCTAAGCACTAGTGTTTTAAGCAACAGCTTAAAAAGAGAATCCTAATGTGATTTCTTTATAATGGGTGTGTTCCTTATCTTATCCTAGTGTCTAAACTCTTCTCCATGGCTGGACCCCCAAATAATATTCCTTTACGTGCTAAGGGGTATCTAGAGAGTGGAATAGGTTTACTAACTACCCTAACCCTAACGCGTACCCTAACCCTAACCCCTACCCTAACCCTAACCCGTACCCTAATCCTAACCCGTACCCTAAACCGATCCGTAACCCTAACACTAACCCTAACCCAAACCCTAACCCATACCCTACGCCATACCCGAAACCCTCCCCGAATCCGTACCCTAAGCCGTACCCTAAGCCTAACCCTAAGCCTAACCCTAACCCTAGGCTACCCTTGACTGCTTCTGCCTCCAATAGATTTCCTAAGCACTAGTGTTTTAAGGAACAGCTGAAAAAGAGAATCCTAATGTGATTTCTTTATAATGGGTGTGTTCCTTATCTTATCCTAGTGTCTAAACTCTTCTCCATGGCTGCACCCCCAAATAATATTGCCTTACGTGCTAAGGGGTATCTAGAGAGTGGGATAGGTTTAATAACTACCCTAACCCTAATGCGTACTCTAACCCTAACCCCTACTCTAACACTAACACGTACCCTAATCCTAACCCGTACCCTAAACCGAGCCCTAACCCTAACACTAACACTAACCCTAACCCTAACCCATACCCTACGCCGTACCTGAACCCCTCCCCAAACCCGTACCCTAAGCCGTACCCTAAGCCTAACCCTAAGCATAACACTAACCCTAGGCTACCCTTGACTGCTTCTGCCTCCAATAGATTTCCTAAGCACTAGTGTTTTAAGCAACAGCTTAAAAAGAGAATCCTAATGTGATTTCTTTATAATGGGTGTGTTCCTTATCTTATCCTAGTGTCTAAATTCTTCTCCATTGCTGGAACCCCAAATAATATTCCTTTACGTGCTAAGGGGTATCTAGAGAGTGGGATAGGTTTACTAACTACCCTAACCCTAACGCGTACCCTAACCCTAACCCCTACCCTAAACCTAACACGTACCCTAATCCTAACCGTACCCTAAACCGAGCCCTAACCCTAACACTAACCCAAACCCTAACCCTAACCCATACCCTACGACGTACACGAACACCTCCCTGAACCCATACCCCAAGCCGTACCCTAAACCTAACCCTAAGCCTAACCCTAACCCTAGGCTACCCTTGACTGCTTCTGCCTCCAATAGATTTCCTAAGCACTAGTGTTTTAAGGAACAGCTTAAAAAGAGAATCCTAATGTGATTTCTTTATAATGGGTGTGTTCCTTATCTTATCCTAGTGTCTAAACTCTTCTCCATGGCTGCACCCCCAAATAATATTGCCTTACGTGCTAAGGGGTATCTAGAGAGTGGGCTAGGTTTAATAACTACCCTAACCCTAATGCGTACTCTAACCCTAACCCCTACTCTAACACTAACACGTACCCTAATCCTAACCCGTACCCTAAACCGAGCCCTAACCCTAACACTAACCCTAACCCTAACCCATACTCTACGCCGTACCTGAACCTCTCCCCAAACCCGTACCCTAAGCCGTACCCTAAGCCTAACCCTAAGCCTAACACTAACCCTAGGCTACCCTTGACTGCTTCTGCCTCCAATAGATTTCCTAAGCACTAGTGTTTTAAGCAACAGCTTAAAAAGAGAATCCTAATGTGATTTCTTTATAATGGGTGTGTTCCTTATCTTATCCTAGTGTCTAAACTCTTCTCCATGGCTGGACCCTCAAATAATATTCCTTTACGTGCTAAGGGGTATCTAGAGAGTGGGATAGGTTTAATAACTACCCTAACCCTAACGCGTACCCTAACCCTAACCCCTACCCTAACCCTAACACGTACCCTAATCCTAACCCGTACCCTAAACCGAGCCCTAACCCTAACACTAACCCTAACCCTAACCCTAACCCATACCCTACGCCGTACCCGCACCCCTCCCCGAACCCGTACCCTAAGCCGTACCCTAAGCCTAACCCTAAGCCTAACCCTAACCCTAGGCTACCCTTGACTGCTTCTGCCTCCAATAGATTTCCTAAGCACTACTGTTTTAAGGAACAGCTTAAAAAGAGAATCCTAATGTGATTTCTTTATAATGGGTGTGTTCCTTATCTTATCCTAGTGTCTAAACTCTTCTATATGGCTGCACCCCCAAATAATATTCCCTTACGTGCTAAGGGGTATCTAGAGAGTGGGATAGGTTTAATAACTACCCTAACCCTAACGCGTACCCTAACCGTAACCCCTACCCTAACCCTAACATGTACCCTAATCCTAACCTGTACCCTAAACCGAGCCCTAACCCTAACACTAACCCTAACCCTAACCCTAACCCATACCCTACGCCGTACCCGCACCCCTCCCCGAACCCGTACCCTAAGCCATACCCTAAACCTAACCCTAAGCCTAACCCTAACCCTAGGCTACCCTTGACTGCTTCTGCCTCCAATAGATTTCCTAAGCACTAGTGTTTTAAGGAACAGCTTAAAAAGAGAATCCTAATGTGATTTCTTTATAATGGGTGTGTTCCTTATCTTATCCTAGTGTCTAAACTCTTCTCCATGGCTGGACCCTCAAATAATATTCCTTTACGTGCTCAGGGGTATCTAGAGAGTGGGATAGGTTTAATAACTACCCTAACCCTAACGCGTACCCTAACCCTAACCCCTACCCTAACCCTAACACGTACACTAATCCTAACCTGTACCCTAAACCGAGCCCTAACCCTAACACTAACCCTAACCCTAACCCTAACCCATACACTATGCCGTACCCGCACCCCTCCCCGAACCCGTACCCTAAGCCATACCCTAAACCTAACCCTAAGCCTAACCCTAACCCTAGGCTACCCTTGACTGCTTCTGCCTCCAATTGATTTCCTAAGCAGTAGTGTTTTAAGGAACAGCTTAAAAAGAGAATCCTAAAGTGATTTCTTTATAATGGGTGTGTTCCTTATCTTATCCTAGTGTCTAAACTCTTCTCCATGGCTGGACCCCCAAATAATATTCCTTTACGTGCTAAGGGGGAGCTAGAGAGTGGGATAGGTTTACTAACTACCCTAGCCCTAATGCGTAACCTAACCCTAACACCTACCCTAACCCTAACACGTACCCTAATCCTAACCCGTACCCTAAACCGAGCCCTAACCCTAACACTAACCCAAACCCTAACCCTAACCCATACCCTACGCCGTACACGAACACCTCCCCGAACCCATACCCCAAGCCGTACCCTAAACCTAACCCTAAGCCTAACCCTAACCCTAGGCTACCCTTGACTGCTTCTGCCTCCAATAGATTTCCTAAGCACTAGTGTTTTAAGGAACAGCTTAAAAAGAGAATCCTAATGTGATTTCTTTATAATGGGTGTGTTCCTTATCTTATCCTAGTGTCTAAACTCTTCTCCATGGCTGCACCCCCAAATAATATTGCCTTACGTGCTAAGGGGTATCTAGAGAGTGGGATAGGTTTAATAACTACCCTAACCCTAATGCGTACTCTAACCCTAACCCCTACTCTAACACTAACACGTACCCTAATCCTAACCCGTACCCTAAACCGAGCCCTAACCCTAACACTAACACTAACCCTAACCCTAACCCATACCCTACGCCGTACCTGAACCCCTCCCCAAACCCGTACCCTAAGCCGTACCCTAAGCCTAACCCTAAGCCTAACACTAACCCTAGGCTACCCTTGACTGCTTCTGCCTCCAATAGATTTCCTAAGCACTAGTGTTTTAAGCAACAGCTTAAAAAGAGAATCCTAATGTGATTTCTTTATAATGGGTGTGTTCCTTATCTTATCCTAGTGTCTAAATTCTTCTCCATTGCTGGAACCCCAAATAATATTCCTTTACGTGCTAAGGGGTATCTAGAGAGTGGGATAGGTTTACTAACTACCCTAAACCTAACGCGTACCCTAACCCTAACCCCTACCCTAAACCTAACACGTACCCTAATCCTAACCGTACCCTAAACCGAGCCCTAACCCTAACACTAACCCTAACCCTAACCCTAACCCATACCCTACGCCGTACCCGAAACCCTCCCCGAACCCGTACCCTAAGCCGTACCCTAAGCCTAACCCTAAGCCTAACCCTAACCCTACGCTACCCTTGACTTCTTCTGCCTCCAATAGATTTCCTAAGCACTAGTGTTTTAAGGAACAGCTTAAAAAGAGAATCCTAATGTGATTTCTTTATAATGGGTGTGTTCCTTATCTTATCCTAGTGTCTAAACTCTTCTCCATGGCTGCACCCCCAAATAATATTCCCTTACGTGCTAAGGGGTATCTAGAGAGTGGGATAGGTTTAATAACTACCCTAACCCTAACGCGTACCCTAACCCTAACCCCTACCCTAACCCTAACACGTACCCTAATCCTAACCTGTACCCTAAACCGAGCCCTAACCCTAACACTAACCCTAACCCTAACCCTAACCCATACCCTACGCCGTACCCGCACCCCTCCCCGAACCCGTACCCTAAGCCATACCCTAAACCTAACCCTAAGCCTAACCCTAACCCTAGGCTACCCTTGACTGCTTCTGCCTCCAATAGATTTCCTAAGCACTAGTGTTTTAAGCAACAGCTTAAAAAGAGAATCCTAATGTGATTTCTTTATAATGGGTGTGTTCCTTATCTTATCCTAGTGTCTAAACTCTTCTCCATGGCTGGACCCTCAAATAATATTCCTTTACGTGCTAAGGGGTATCTAGAGAGTGGGATAGGTTTAATAACTACCCTAACCCTAACGCGTACCCTAACCCTAACCCCTACCCTAACCCTAACACGTACACTAATCCTAACCTGTACCCTAAACCGAGCCCTAACCCTAACACTAACCCTAACCCTAACCCTAACCCTAACCCATACCCTATGCCGTACCCGCACCCCTCCCCGAACCCGTACCCTAAGCCATACCCTAAACCTAACCCTAAGCCTAACCCTAACCCTAGGCTACCCTTGACTGCTTCTGCCTCCAATTGATTTCCTAAGCAGTAGTGTTTTAAGGAACAGCTTAAAAAGAGAATCCTAAAGTGATTTCTTTATAATGGGTGTGTTCCTTATCTTATCCTAGTGTCTAAACTCTTCTATATGGCTGCACCCCCAAATAATATTCCCTTACGTGCTAAGGGGTATCTAGAGAGTGGGATAGGTTTAATAACTACCCTAACCCTAACGCGTACCCTAACCCTAACCCCTACCCTAACCCTAACACGTACCCTAATCCTAACCCGTACCCTAAACCGAGCCCTAACCCTAACACTAACCCTAACCCTAACCCATACCCTATGCCGTACCCGCACCCCTCCCCGAACCCGTACCCTAAGCCATACCCTAAACCTAACCCTAAGCCTAACCCTAACCCTAGGCTACCCTTGACTGCTTCTGCCTCCAATTGATTTCCTAAGCAGTAGTTTTTTAAGGAACAGCTTAAAAAGAGAATCCTAATGTGATTTCTTTATAATGGGTGTGTTCCTTATCTTATCCTAGTGTCTAAACTCTTCTCCATGGCTGGACCCCCAAATAATATTCCTTTACATGCTAACGGGGAGGTAGAGAGTGGGATAGGTTTACTAACTACCCTAGCCCTAACGCGTAACCTAACCCTAACCCCTACCCTAACCCTAACACGTACCCTAATCCTAACCCGTACCCTAAACCGAGCCCTAACCCTAACACTAACCCAAACCCTAACCCTAACCCATACCCTACGCCGTACACGAACACCTCCCCGAACCCATACCCCAAGCCGTACCCTAACCCTAACCCTAAGCCTAACCCTAACCCTAGGCTACCCTTGACTGCTTCTGCCTCCAATAGATTTCCTAAGCACTAGTGTTTTAAGAACAGCTTAAAAAGAGAATCCTAAAGTGATTTCTTTATAATGGGTGTGTTCCTTATCTTATCCTAGTGTCTAAACTCTTCTCCATGGCTGGACCCCCAAATAATATTCCTTTACGTGCTAAGGGGTATCTAGAGAGTGGGATAGGTTTAATAACTACCCTAACCCTAACGCGTACCCTAACCCTAACCCCTACCCTAACTCTAACACGTACCCTAATCCTAACCCGTACCCTAAACCGAGCCCTAACCCTAACACTAACCCTAACCCTAACCCTAACCCATACCCTACGCCGTACCCGAAACCCTCCCCGAACCCGTACCCTAAGCCATACCCTAAGCCTAACCCTAAGCCTAACACTAACCCTAGGCTACCCTTGACTGCTTATGCCTCCAAGAGATTTCCTAAGCACTAGTGTTTTAAGCAACAGCTTAAAAAGAGAATCCTAATGTGATTTCTTTATAATGGGTGTGTTCCTTATCTTATCCTAGTGTCTAAACTCTTCTCCATGGCTGGACCCCCAAATAATATTCCTTTACGTGCTAAGGGGTATCTAGAGAGTGGAATAGGTTTACTAACTACCCTAACCCTAACGCGTACCCTAACCCTAACCCCTACCCTAACCCTAACCCGTACCCTAATCCTAACCCGTACCCTAAACCGATCAGTAACCCTAACACTAACCCTAACCCAAACCCTAACCCATACCGTACGCCATACCCGAAACCCTCCCCGAATCCGTACCCTAAGCCGTACCCTAAGCCTAACCCTAAGCCTAACACTAACCCTAGGCTACCCTTGACTGCTTCTGCCTCCAATAGATTTCCTAAGCACTAGTGTTTTAAGGAACAGCTGAAAAAGAGAATCCTAATGTGATTTCTTTATAATGGGTGTGTTCCTTATCTTATCCTAGTGTCTAAACTCTTCTCCATGGCTGCACCCCCAAATAATATTGCCTTACGTGCTAAGGGGTATCTAGAGAGTGGGCTAGGTTTAATAACTACCCTAACCCTAATGCGTACTCTAACCCTAACCCCTACTCTAACACTAACACGTACCCTAATCCTAACCCGTACCCTAAACCGAGCCCTAACCCTAACACTAACCCTAACCCTAACCCATACTCTACGCCGTACCTGAACCTCTCCCCAAACCCGTACCCTAAGCCGTACCCTAAGCCTAACCCTAAGCCTAACACTAACCCTAGGCTACCCTTGACTGCTTCTGCCTCCAATAGATTTCCTAAGCACTAGTGTTTTAAGCAACAGCTTAAAAAGAGAATCCTAATGTGATTTCTTTATAATGGGTGTGTTCCTTATCTTATCCTAGTGTCTAAACTCTTCTCCATGGCTGGACCCTCAAATAATATTCCTTTACGTGCTAAGGGGTATCTAGAGAGTGGGATAGGTTTAATAACTACCCTAACCCTAACGCGTACCCTAACCCTAACCCCTACCCTAACCCTAACACGTACCCTAATCCTAACCCGTACCCTAAACCGAGCCCTAACCCTAACACTAACCCTAACCCTAACCCTAACCCATACCCTACGCCGTACCCGCACCCCTCCCCGAACCCGTACCCTAAGCCGTACCCTAAGCCTAACCCTAAGCCTAACCCTAACCCTAGGCTACCCTTGACTGCTTCTGCCTCCAATAGATTTCCTAAGCACTACTGTTTTAAGGAACAGCTTAAAAAGAGAATCCTAATGTGATTTCTTTATAATGGGTGTGTTCCTTATCTTATCCTAGTGTCTAAACTCTTCTATATGGCTGCACCCCCAAATAATATTCCCTTACGTGCTAAGGGGTATCTAGAGAGTGGGATAGGTTTAATAACTACCCTAACCCTAACGCGTACCCTAACCGTAACCCCTACCCTAACCCTAACATGTACCCTAATCCTAACCTGTACCCTAAACCGAGCCCTAACCCTAACACTAACCCTAACCCTAACCCTAACCCATACCCTACGCCGTACCTGCACCCCTCCCCGAACCCGTACCCTAAGCCATACCCTAAACCTAACCCTAAGCCTAACCCTAACCCTAGGCTACCCTTGACTGCTTCTGCCTCCAATAGATTTCCTAAGCACTAGTGTTTTAAGGAACAGCTTAAAAAGAGAATCCTAATGTGATTTCTTTATAATGGGTGTGTTCCTTATCTTATCCTAGTGTCTAAACTCTTCTCCATGGCTGGACCCTCAAATAATATTCCTTTACGTGCTCAGGGGTATCTAGAGAGTGGGATAGGTTTAATAACTACCCTAACCCTAACGCGTACCCTAACCCTAACCCCTACCCTAACCCTAACACGTACACTAATCCTAACCTGTACCCTAAACCGAGCCCTAACCCTAACACTAACCCTAACCCTAACCCTAACCCATACACTATGCCGTACCCGCACCCCTCCCCGAACCCGTACCCTAAGCCATACCCTAAACCTAACCCTAAGCCTAACCCTAACCCTAGGCTACCCTTGACTGCTTCTGCCTCCAATTGATTTCCTAAGCAGTAGTGTTTTAAGGAAGAGCTTAAAAAGAGAATCCTAAAGTGATTTCTTTATAATGGGTGTGTTCCTTATCTTATCCTAGTGTCTAAACTCTTCTCCATGGCTGGACCCCCAAATAATATTCCTTTACGTGCTAAGGGGGAGCTAGAGAGTGGGATAGGTTTACTAACTACCCTAGCCCTAATGCGTAACCTAACCCTAACCCCTACCCTAACCCTAACACGTACCCTAATCCTAACCCGTACCCTAAACCGAGCCCTAACCCTAACACTAACCCAAACCCTAACCCTAACCCATACCCTACGCCGTACACGAACACCTCCCCGAACCCATACCCCAAGCCGTACCCTAAACCTAACCCTAAGCCTAACCCTAACCCTAGGCTACCCTTGACTGCTTCTGCCTCCAATAGATTTCCTAAGCACTAGTGTTTTAAGGAACAGCTTAAAAAGAGAATCCTAATGTGATTTCTTTATAATGGGTGTGTTCCTTATCTTATCCTAGTGTCTAAACTCTTCTCCATGGCTGCACCCCCAAATAATATTGCCTTACGTGCTAAGGGGTATCTAGAGAGTGGGATAGGTTTAATAACTACCCTAACCCTAATGCGTACTCTAACCCTAACCCCTACTCTAACACTAACACGTACCCTAATCCTAACCCGTACCCTAAACCGAGCCCTAACCCTAACACTAACACTAACCCTAACCCTAACCCATACCCTACGCCGTACCTGAACCCCTCCCCAAACCCGTACCCTAAGCCGTACCCTAAGCCTAACCCTAAGCCTAACACTAACCCTAGGCTACCCTTGACTGCTTCTGCCTCCAATAGATTTCCTAAGCACTAGTGTTTTAAGCAACAGCTTAAAAAGAGAATCCTAATGTGATTTCTTTATAATGGGTGTGTTCCTTATCTTATCCTAGTGTCTAAATTCTTCTCCATTGCTGGAACCCCAAATAATATTCCTTTACGTGCTAAGGGGTATCTAGAGAGTGGGATAGGTTTACTAACTACCCTAACCCTAACGCGTACCCTAACCCTAACCCCTACCCTAAACCTAACACGTACCCTAATCCTAACCGTACCCTAAACCGAGCCCTAACCCTAACACTAACCCTAACCCTAACCCTAACCCATACCCTACGCCGTACCCGAAACCCTCCCCGAACCCGTACCCTAAGCCGTACCCTAAGCCTAACCCTAAGCCTAACCCTAACCCTACGCTACCCTTGACTGCTTCTGCCTCCAATAGATTTCCTAAGCAATAGTGTTTTAAGGAACAGCTTAAAAAGAGAATCCTAATGTGATTTCTTTATAATGGGTGTGTTCCTTATCTTATCCTAGTGTCTAAACTCTTCTCCATGGCTGGACCCTCAAATAATATTCCTTTACGTGCTAAGGGGTATCTAGAGAGTGGGATAGGTTTAATAACTACCCTAACCCTAACGCGTACCCTAACCCTAACCCCTACCCTAACCCTAACACGTACCCTAATCCTAACCCGTACCCTAAACCGAGCCCTAACCCTAACACTAACCCTAACCCTAACCCTAACCCATACCCTACGCCGTACCCGCACCCCTCCCCGAACCCGTAACCTAAGCCGTACCCTAAGCCTAACCCTAAGCCTAACCCTAACCCTAGGCTACCCTTGACTGCTTCTGCCTCCAATAGATTTCCTAAGCACTACTGTTTTAAGGAACAGCTTAAAAAGAGAATCCTAATGTGATTTCTTTATAATGGGTGTGTTCCTTATCTTATCCTAGTGTCTAAACTCTTCTCCATGGCTGCACCCCCAAATAATATTCCCTTACGTGCTAAGGGGTATCTAGAGAGTGGGATAGGTTTAATAACTACCCTAACCCTAACGCGTACCCTAACCCTAACCCCTACCCTAACCCTAACACGTACCCTAATCCTAACCTGTACCCTAAACCGAGCCCTAACCCTAACACTAACCCTAACCCTAACCCTAACCCATACCCTACGCCGTACCCGCACCCCTCCCCGAACCCGTACCCTAAGCCATACCCTAAACCTAACCCTAAGCCTAACCCTAACCCTAGGCTACCCTTGACTGCTTCTGCCTCCAATAGATTTCCTAAGCACTAGTGTTTTAAGGAACAGCTTAAAAAGAGAATCCTAATGTGATTTCTTTATAATGGGTGTGTTCCTTATCTTATCCTAGTGTCTAAACTCTTCTCCATGGCTGGAACCTCAAATAATATTCCTTTACGTGCTAAGGGGTATCTAGAGAGTGGGATAGGTTTAATAACTACCCTAACCCTAACGCGTAACCTAACCCTAACCCCTACCCTAACCCTAACACGTACCCTAATCCTAACCCGTACCCTAAACCGAGCCCTAACCCTAAAACTAACCCTAACCCTAACCCTAACCCATACCCTACGCCGTACCCGCACCCCTCCCCGAACCCGTACCCTAAGCCGTACCCTAAGCCTAACCCTAAGCCTAACCCTAACCCTAGGCTACCCTTGACTGCTTCTGCCTCCAATAGATTTCCTAAGCACTACTGTTTTAAGGAACAGCTTAAAAAGAGAATCCTAATGTGATTTCTTTATAATGGGTGTGTTCCTTATCTTATCCTAGTGTCTAAACTGTTCTCCATGGCTGCACCCCCAAATAATATTCCCTTACGTGCTAAGGGGTATCTAGAGAGTGGGATAGGTTTAATAACTACCCTAACCCTAACGCGTACCCTAACCCTAACCCCTACCCTAACCCTAACACGTACACTAATCCTAACCTGTACCCTAAACCGAGCCCTAAACCTAACACTAACCCTAACCCTAACCCTAACCCATACCCTATGCCGTACCCGCACCCCTCCCCGAACCCGTACCCTAAGCCATACCCTAAACCTAACCCTAAGCCTAACCCTAACCCTAGGCTACCCTTGACTGCTTCTGCCTCCAATTGATTTCCTAAGCAGTAGTGTTTTAAGGAACAGCTTAAAAAGAGAATCCTAAAGTGATTTCTTTATAATGGGTGTGTTCCTTATCTTATCCTAGTGTCTAAACTCTTCTCCATGGCTGGACCCCCAAATAATATTCCTTTACGTGCTAAAGGGGAGCTAGAGAGTGGGATAGGTTTACTAACTACCCTAGCCCTAATGCGTACCCTAACCCTAACCCCTATCCTAACCCTAACACGTACCCTAATCCTAACCCGTACCCTAAACCGAGCCCTAACCCTAACACTAACCCAAACCCTAACCCTAACCCATACCCTACGCCGTACCCGCACCCCTCCCCGAACCCGTAACCTAAGCCGTACCCTAAGCCTAACCCTAAGCCTAACCCTAACCCTAGGCTACCCTTGACTGCTTCTGCCTCCAATAGATTTCCTAAGCACTACTGTTTTAAGGAACAGCTTAAAAAGAGAATCCTAATGTGATTTCTTTATAATGGGTGTGTTCCTTATCTTATCCTAGTGTCTAAACTCTTCACCATGGCTGCACCCCCAAATAATATTCCCTTACGTGCTAAGGGGTATCTAGAGAGTGGGATAGGTTTACTAACTACCCTAACCCTAACGCGTACCCTAACCCTAACCCCTACCCTAACCCTAACACGTACCCTAATCCTAACCTGTACCCTAAACCGAGCCCTAACCCTAACACTAACCCTAACCCTAACCCTAACCCATACCCTACGCCGTACCCGCACCCCTCCCCGAACCCGTACCCTAAGCCATACCCTAAACCTAACCCTAAGCCTAACCCTAACCCTAGGCTACCCTTGACTGCTTCTGCCTCCAATTGATTTCCTAAGCAGTAGTGTTTTAAGGAACAGCTTAAAAAGAGAATCCTAAAGTGATTTCTTTATAATGGGTGTGTTCCTTATCTTATCCTAGTGTCTAAACTCTTCTCCATGGCTGGACCCCCAAATAATATTCCTTTACGTGCTAAGGGGGAGCTAGAGAGTGGGATAGGTTTACTAACTACCCTAGCCCTAACGCGTAACCAAACCCTAACCCCTACCCTAACCCTAACACGTACCCTAATCCTAACCCGTACCCTAAACCGAGCCCTAACCCTAACACTAACCCAAACCCTAACCCTAACCCATACCCTACGCCGTACACGAACACCTCCCCGAACCCATACCCCAAGCCGTACCCTAAACCTAACCCTAAGCCTAACCCTAACCCTAGGCTACCCTTGACTGCTTCTGCCTCCAATAGATTTCCTAAGCACTAGTGTTTTAAGGAACAGCTTAAAAAGAGAATCCTAATGTGATTTCTTTATAATGGGTGTGTTCCTTATCTTATCCTAGTGTCTAAACTCTTCTCCATGGCTGGACCCTCAAATAATATTCCTTTACGTGCTAAGGGGTATCTAGAGAGTGGGATAGGTTTAATAACTACCCTAACCCTAACGCGTACCCTAACCCTAACCGCTACCCTAACCCTAACACGTACCCTAATCCTAACCCGTACCCTAAACCGAGCCCTAACCCTAACACTAACCCTAACCCTAACCCTAACCCATACCCTACGCCGTACCCGCACCCCTCCCCGAACCCGTACCCTAAGCCGTACCCTAAGCCTAACCCTAAGCCTAACCCTAACCCTAGGCTACCCTTGACTACTTCTGCCTCCAATAGATTTCCTAAGCACTACTGTTTTAAGGAACAGCTTAAAAAGAGAATCCTAATGTGATTTCTTTATAATGGGTGTGTTCCTTATCTTATCCTAGTGTCTAAACTCTTCTCCATGGCTGGACCCCCAAATAATATTCCTTTACGTGCTAAGGGGGAGCTAGAGAGTGGGATAGGTTTACTAACTACCCTAGCCCTAATGCGTAACCTAACCCTAACCCCTACCCTAACCCTAACACGTACCCTAATCCTAACCCGTACCCTAAACCGAGCCCTAACCCTAACACTAACCCAAACCCTAACCCTAACCCATACCCTACGCCGTACCCGCACCCCTCCCCGAACCCGTAACCTAAGCCGTACCCTAAGCCTAACCCTAAGCCTAACCCTAACCCTAGGCTACCCTTGACTGCTTCTGCCTCCCATAGATTTCCTAAGCACTACTGTTTTAAGGAACAGCTTAAAAAGAGAATCCTAATGTGATTTCTTTATAATGGGTGTGTTCCTTATCTTATCCTAGTGTCTAAACTCTTCTCCATGGCTGCACCCCCAAATAATATTGCCTTACGTGCTAAGGGGTATCTAGAGAGTGGGATAGGTTTAATAACTACCCTAACCCTAATGCGTACTCTAACCCTAACCCCTACCCTAACACTAACACGTACCCTAATCCTAACCCGTACCCTAAACCGAGCCCTAACCCTAACACTAACCCAAACCCTAACCCTAACCCATACCCTACGCCGTACACGAACACCTCCCCGAACCCATACCCCAAGCCGTACCCTAAACCTAACCCTAAGCCTAACCCTAACCCTAGGCTACCCTTGACTGCTTCTGCCTCCAATAGATTTCCTAAGCACTAGTGTTTTAAGGAACAGCTTAAAAAGAGAATCCTAATGTGATTTCTTTGTAATGGGTGTGTTCCTTATCTTATCCTAGTGTCTAAACTCTTCTCCATGGCTGGACCCTCAAATAATATTCCTTTACGTGCTAAGGGGTATCTAGAGAGTGGGATAGGTTTAATAACTACCCTAACCCTAACGCGTACCCTAACCCTAACCGCTACCCTAACCCTAACACGTACCCTAATCCTAACCCGTACCCTAAACCGAGCCCTAACCCTAACACTAACCCTAACCCTAACCCTAACCCATACCCTACGCCGTACCCGCACCCCTCCCCGAACCCGTACCCTAAGCCGTACCCTAAGCCTAACCCTAAGCCTAACCCTAACCCTAGGCTACCCTTGACTACTTCTGCCTCCAATAGATTTCCTAAGCACTACTGTTTTAAGGAACAGCTTAAAAAGAGAATCCTAATGTGATTTCTTTATAATGGGTGTGTTCCTTATCTTATCCTAGTGTCTAAACTCTTCTCCATGGCTGCACCCCCAAATAATATTCCCTTACGTGCTAAGGGGTATCTAGAGAGTGGGATAGGTTTAATAACTACCCTAACCCTAACGCGTACCCTAACCCTAACCCCTACCCTAACCCTAACACGTACACTAATCCTAACCTGTACCCTAAACCGAGCCCTAACCCTAACACTAACCCTAACCCTAACCCTAACCCATACCCTATGCCGTACCCGCACCCCTCCCCGAACCCGTACCCTAAGCCATACCCTAAACCTAACCCTAAGCCTAACCCTAACCCTAGGCTACCCTTGACTGCTTCTGCCTCCAATTGATTTCCTAAGCAGTAGTGTTTTAAGGAACAGCTTAAAAAGAGAATCCTAAAGTGATTTCTTTATAATGGGTGTGTTCCTTATCTTATCCTAGTGTCTAAACTCTTCTCCATGGCTGGACCCTCAAATAATATTCCTTTACGTGCTAAGGGGTATCTAGAGAGTGGGATAGGTTTAATAACTACCCTAACCCTAACGCGTACCCTAACCCTAACCCCTACCCTAACCCTAACACGTACCCTAATCCTAACCCGTACCCTAAACCGAGCCCTAACGCTAACACTAACCCTAACCCTAACCCTAACCCATACCCTACGCCGTACCCGCACCCCTCCCCGAACCCGTAACCTAAGCCGTACCCTAAGCCTAACCCTAAGCCTAACCCTAACCCTAGGCTACCCTTGACTGCTTCTGCCTCCAATAGATTTCCTAAGCACTACTGTTTTAAGGAACAGCTTAAAAAGAGAATCCTAATGTGATTTCTTTATAATGGGTGTGTTCCTTATCTTATCCTAGTGTCTAAACTCTTCTCCATGGCTGCACCCCCAAATAATATTCCCTTACGTGCTAAGGGGTATCTAGAGAGTGGGATAGGTTTAATAACTACCCTAACCCTAACGCGTACCCTAACCCTAACCCCTACCCTAACCCTAACACGTACCCTAATCCTAACCTGTACCCTAAACCGAGCCCTAACCCTAACACTAACCCTAACCCTAACCCATACCCTACGCCGTACCCGCACCCCTCCCCGAACCCGTACCCTAAGCCATACCCTAAACCTAACCCTAAGCCTAACCCTAACCCTAGGCTACCCTTGACTGCTTCTGCCTCCAATTGATTTCCTAAGTAGTAGTGTTTTAAGGAACAGCTTAAAAAGAGAATCCTAAAGTGATTTCTTTATAATGGGTGTGTTCCTTATCTTATCCTAGTGTCTAAACTCTTCTCCATGGCTGGACCCCCAAATAATATTCCTTTACGTGCTAAGGGGGAGCTAGAGAGTGGGATAGGTTTACTAACTACCCTAGCCCTAACGCGTAACCTAACCCTAACCCCTACCCTAACCCTAACACGTACCCTAATCCTAACCCGTACCCTAAACCGAGCCCTAACCCTAACACTAACCCAAACCCTAACCCTAACCCATACCCTACGCCGTACACGAACACCTCCCTGAACCCATACCCCAAGCCGTACCCTAAACCTAACCCTAAGCCTAACCCTAACCCTAGGCTACCCTTGACTGCTTCTGCCTCCAATAGATTTCCTAAGCACTAGTGTTTTAAGGAACAGCTTAAAAATAGAATCCTAATGTGATTTCTTTATAATGGGTGTGTTCCTTATCTTATCCTAGTGTCTAAACTCTTCTCCATGGCTGCACCCCCAAATAATATTGCCTTACGTGCTAAGGGGTATCTAGAGAGTGGGATAGGTTTAATAACTACCCTAACCCTAATGCGTACTCTAACCCTAACCCCTACTCTAACACTAACACGTACCCTAATCCTAACCCGTACCCTAAACCGAGCCCTAACCCTAACACTAACACTAACCCTAACCCTAACCCATACCCTACGCCGTACCTGAACCCCTCCCCAAACCCGTACCCTAAGCCGTACCCTAAGCCTAACCCTAAGCCTAACACTAACCCTAGGCTACCCTTGACTGCTTCTGCCTCCAATAGATTTCCTAAGCACTAGTGTTTTAAGCAACAGCTTAAAAAGAGAATCCTAATGTGATTTCTTTATAATGGGTGTGTTCCTTATCTTATTCTAGTGTCTAAATTCTTCTCCATTGCTGGAACCCCAAATAATATTCCTTTACGTGCTAAGGGGTATCTAGAGAGTGGGATAGGTTTACTAACTACCCTAGCCCTAATGCGTAACCTAACCCTAACCCCTACCCTAACCCTAACACGTACCCTAATCCTAACCCGTACCCTAAACCGAGCCCTAACCCTAACACTAACCCAAACCCTAACCCTAACCCATACCCTACGCCGTACACGAACACCTCCCCGAACCCATACCCCAAGCCGTACCCTAACCCTAACCCTAAGCCTAACCCTAACCCTAGGCTACCCTTGACTGCTTCTGCCTCCAATAGATTTCCTAAGCACTAGTGTTTTAAGAACAGCTTAAAAAGAGAATCCTAAAGTGATTTCTTTATAATGGGTGTGTTCCTTATCTTATCCTAGTGTCTAAATTCTTTTCCATGGCTGGAACCCCAAATAATATTCCTTTACGTGCTAAGGGGTATCTAGAGAGTGGGATAGGTTTACTAACTACCCTAACCCTAACGCGTACCCTAACCCTAACCCCTACCCTAAACCTAACACGTACCCTAATCCTAACCGTACCCTAAACCGAGCCCTAACCCTAACACTAACCCAAACCCTAACCCTAACCCATACCCTACGCCGTACCCGAAACCCTCCCCGAACACGTACCCTAAGCCGTACCCTAAGCCTAACCCTAAGCCTAACCCTAACCCTACGCTACCCTTGACTGCTTCTGCCTCCAATAGATTTCCTAAGCACTAGTGTTTTAAGGAACAGCTTAAAAAGAGAATCCTAATGTGATTTCTTTATAATGGGTGTGTTCCTTATCTTATCCTAGTGTCTAAACTCTTCTCCATGGCTGGACCCTCAAATAATATTCCTTTACGTGCTAAGGGGTATCTAGAGAGTGGGATAGGTTTAATAACTACCCTAACCCTAATGCGTACCCTAACCCTAACCCCTACCCTAACCCTAACACGTACCCTAATCCTAACCCGTACCCTAAACCGAGCCCTAACCCTAACACTAACCCTAACCCTAACCCTAACCCATACCCTACGCCGTACCCGCACCCCTCCCCGAACCCGTACCCTAAGCCGTACCCTAAGCCTAACCCTAAGCCTAACCCTAACCCTAGGCTACCCTTGACTGCTTCTGCCTCCAATAGATTTCCTAAGCACTACTGTTTTAAGGAACAGCTTAAAAAGAGAATCCTAATGTGATTTCTTTATAATGGGTGTGTTCCTTATCTTATCCTAGTGTCTAAACTCTTCTCCATGGCTGCACCCCCAAATAATATTGCCTTACGTGCTAAGGGGTATCTAGAGAGTGGGATAGGTTTAATAACTACCCTAACCCTAATGCGTACTCTAACCCTAACCCCTACTCTAACACTAACACGTACCCTAATCCTAACCCGTACCCTAAACCGAGCCCTAACCCTAACACTAACACTAACCCTAACCCTAACCCATACCCTACGCCGTACCTGAACCCCTCCCCAAACCCGTACCCTAAGCCGTACCCTAAGCCTAACTCTAAGCCTAACACTAACCCTAGGCTACCCTTGACTGCTTCTGCCTCCAATAGATTTCCTAAGCACTAGTGTTTTAAGCAACAGCTTAAAAAGAGAATCCTAATGTGATTTCTTTATAATGGGTGTGTTCCTTATCTTATCCTAGTGTCTAAATTCTTCTCCATTGCTGGAACCCCAAATAATATTCCTTTACGTGCTAAGGGGTATCTAGACAGTGGGATAGGTTTACTAACTACCCTAACCCTAACGCGTACCCTAACCCTAACCCCTACCCTAAACCTAACACGTACCCTAATCCTAACCGTACCCTAAACCGAGCCCTAACCCTAACACTAACCCTAACCCTAACCCTAACCCATACCCTACGCCGTACCCGAAACCCTCCCCGAACACGTACCCTAAGCCGTACCCTAAGCCTAACCCTAAGCCTAACCCTAACCCTACGCTACCCTTGACTGCTTCTGCCTCCAATAGATTTCCTAAGCACTAGTGTTTTAAGGAACAGCTTAAAAAGAGAATCCTAATGTGATTTCTTTATAATGGGTGTGTTCCTTATCTTATCCTAGTGTCTAAACTCTTCTCCATGGCTGGACCCTCAAATAATATTCCTTTACGTGCTAAGGGGTATCTAGAGAGTGGGATAGGTTTAATAACTACCCTAACCCTAATGCGTACCCTAACCCTAACCCCTACCCTAACCCTAACACGTACCCTAATCCTAACCCGTACCCTAAACCGAGCCCTAACCCTAACACTAACCCTAACCCTAACCCTAACCCATACCCTACGCCGTACCCGCACCCCTCCCCGAACCCGTACCCTAAGCCGTACCCTAAGCCTAACCCTAAGCCTAACCCTAACCCTAGGCTACCCTTGACTGCTTCTGCCTCCAATAGATTTCCTAAGCACTACTGTTTTAAGGAACAGCTTAAAAAGAGAATCCTAATGTGATTTCTTTATAATGGGTGTGTTCCTTATCTTATCCTAGTGTCTAAACTCTTCTCCATGGCTGCACCCCCAAATAATATTCCCTTACGTGCTAAGGGGTATCTAGAGAGTGGGATAGGTTTAATAACTACCCTAACCCTAACGCGTACCCTAACCCTAACCCCTACCCTAACCCTAACACGTACACTAATCCTAACCTGTACCCTAAACCGAGCCCTAACCCTAACACTAACCCTAACCCTAACCCTAACCCATACCCTATGCCGTACCCGCACCCCTCCCCGAACCCGTACCCTAAGCCATACCCTAAACCTAACCCTAAGCCTAAACCTAACCCTAGGCTACCCTTGACTGCTTCTGCCTCCAATTGATTTCCTAAGCAGTAGTGTTTTAAGGAACAGCTTAAAAAGAGAATCCTAAAGTGATTTCTTTATAATGGGTGTGTTCCTTATCTTATCCTAGTGTCTAAACTCTTCTCCATGGCTGGACCCCCAAATAATATTCCTTTACGTGCTAAGGGGGAGCTAGAGAGTGGGATAGGTTTACTAACTACAATAGCCCTAAAGCGTAACCTAACCCTAACCCCTACCCTAACCCTAACACGTACCCTAATCCTAACCCGTACCCTAAACCGAGCCCTACCCCTAACACTAACACTAACCCTAACCCTAACCCATACCCTACGCCGTACCTGAACCCCTCCCCAAACCCGTACCCTAAGCCGTACCCTAAGCCTAACCCTAAGCCTAACACTAACCCTAGGCTACCCTTGACTGCTTCTGCCTCCAATAGATTTCCTAAGCACTAGTGTTTTAAGCAACAGCTTAAAAAGAGAATCCTAATGTGATTTCTTTATAATGGGTGTGTTCCTTATCTTATCCTAGTGTCTAAATTCTTCTCCATTGCTGGAACCCCAAATAATATTCCTTTACGTGCTAAGGGGTATCTAGAGAGTGGGATAGGTTTACTAACTACCCTAACCCTAACGCGTACCCTAACCCTAACCCCTACCCTAAACCTAACACGTACCCTAATCCTAACCGTACCCTAAACCGAGCCCTAACCCTAACACTAACCCTAACCCTAACCCTAACCCATAACCTACGCCGTACCCGAAACCCTACCCGAACCCGTACCCTAAGCCGTACCCTAAGCCTAAACCTCAGCCTAACCCTAACCCTACGCTACCCTTGACTGCTTCTGCCTCCAATAGATTTCCTAAGCACTAGTGTTTTAAGGAACAGCTTAAAAAGAGAATCCTAATGTGATTTCTTTATAATGGGTGTGTTCCTTATCTTATCCTAGTGTCTAAACTCTTCTCCATGGCTGGACCCTCAAATAATATTCCTTTACGTGCTAAGGGGTATCTAGAGAGTGGGATAGGTTTAATAACTACCCTAACCCTAACGCGTACCCTAACCCTAACCCCTACCCTAACCCTAACACGTACCCTAATCCTAACCCGTACCCTAAACCGAGCCCTAACCCTAACACTAACCCTAACCCTAACCCTAACCCATACCCTACGCCGTACCCGCACCCCTCCCCGAACCCGTAACCTAAGCCGTACCCTAAGCCTAACACTAAGCCTAACCCTAACCCTAGGCTACCCTTGACTGCTTCTGCCTCCAATAGATTTCCTAAGCACTAGTGTTTTAAGCAACAGCTTAAAAAGAGAATCCTAATGTGATTTCTTTATAATGGGTGTGTTCCTTATCTTATCCTAGTGTCTAAACTCTTCTCCATGGCTGCACCCCCAAATAATATTCCCTTACGTGCTAAGGGGTATCTAGAGAGTGGGATAGGTTTAATAACTACCCTAACCCTAACGCGTACCCTAACCCTAACCCCTACCCTAACCCTAACACGTACCCTAATCCTAACCTGTACCCTAAACCGAGCCCTAACCCTAACATTAACCCTAACCCTAACCCTAACCCATACCCTACGCCGTACCCGCACCCCTCCCCGAACCCGTACCCTAAGCCATACCCTAAACCTAACCCTAAGCCTAACCCTAACCCTAGGCTACCCTTGACTGCTTCTGCCTCCAATAGATTTCCTAAGCACTAGTGTTTTAAGCAACAGCTTAAAAAGAGAATCCTAATGTGATTTCTTTATAATGGGTGTGTTCCTTATCTTATCCTAGTGTCTAAACTCTTCTCCATGGCTGGACCCTCAAATAATATTCCTTTACGTGCTAAGGGGTATCTAGAGAGTGGGATAGGTTTAATAACTACCCTAACCCTAACGCGTACCCTAACCCTAACCCCTACCCTAACCCTAACACGTACCCTAATCCTAACCCGTACCCTAAACCGAGCCCTAACCCTAACACTAACCCTAACCCTAACCCTAACCCATACCCTACGCCGTACCCGCACCCCTCCCCGAACCCGTACCCTAAGCCGTACCCTAAGCCTAACCCTAAGCCTAACCCTAACCCTAGGCTACACTTGACTGCTTCTGCCTCCAATAGATTTCCTAAGCACTACTGTTTTAAGGAACAGCTTAAAAAGAGAATCCTAATGTGATTTCTTTATAATGTGTGTGTTCCTTATCTTATCCTAGTGTCTAAACTCTTCTCCATGGCTGCACCCCCAAATAATATTCCCTTACGTGCTAAGGGGTATCTAGAGAGTGGGATAGGTTTAATAACTACCCTAACCCTAACGCGTACCCTAACCCTAACCCCTACCCTAACCCTAACACGTACACTAATCCTAACCTGTACCCTAAACCGAGCCCTAACCCTAACACTAACCCTAACCCTAACCCTAACCCATACCCTATGCCGTACCCGCACCCCTCCCCGAACCCGTACCCTAAGCCATACCCTAAACCTAACCCTAAGCCTAACCCTAACCCTAGGCTACCCTTGACTGCTTCTGCCTCCAATTGATTTCCTAAGCAGTAGTGTTTTAAGGAACAGCTTAAAAAGAGAATCCTAAAGTGATTTCTTTATAATGGGTGTGTTCCTTATCTTATCCTAGTGTCTAAACTCTTCTATATGGCTGCACCCCCAAATAATATTCCCTTACGTGCTAAGGGGTATCTAGAGAGTGGGATAGGTTTAATAACTACCCTAACCCTAACGCGTACCCTAACCCTAACCCCTACCCTAACCCTAACATGTACCCTAATCCTAACCTGTACCCTAAACCGAGCCCTAACCCTAACACTAACCCTAACCCTAACCCTAACCCATACCGTATGCCGTACCCGCACCCCTCCCCGAACCCGTACCCTAAGCCATACCCTAAACCTAACCCTAAGCCTAACCCTAACCCTAGGCTACCCTTGACTGCTTCTGCCTCCAATTGATTTCCTAAGCAGTAGTTTTTTAAGGAACAGCTTAAAAAGAGAATCCTAATGTGATTTCTTTATAATGGGTGTGTTCCTTATCTTATCCTAGTGTCTAAACTCTTCTCCATGGCTGGACCCCCAAATAATATTCCTTTACATGCTAACGGGGAGGTAGAGAGTGGGATAGGTTTACTAACTACCCTAGCCCTAACGCGTAACCTAACCCTAACCCCTACCCTAACCCTAACACGTACCCTAATCCTAACCCGTACCCTAAACCGAGCCCTAACCCTAACACTAACCCAAACCCTAACCCTAACCCATACCCTACGCCGTACACGAACACCTCCCCGAACCCATACCCCAAGCCGTACCCTAACCCTAACCCTAAGCCTAACCCTAACCCTAGGCTACCCTTGACTGCTTCTGCCTCCAATAGATTTCCTAAGCACTAGTGTTTTAAGAACAGCTTAAAAAGAGAATCCTAAAGTGATTTCTTTATAATGGGTGTGTTCCTTATCTTATCCTAGTGTCTAAACTCTTCTCCATGGCTGGACCCCCAAATAATATTCCTTTACGTGCTAAGGGGTATCTAGAGAGTGGGATAGGTTTAATAACTACCCTAACCCTAACGCGTACCCTAACCCTAACCCCTACCCTAACTCTAACACGTACCCTAATCCTAACCCGTACCCTAAACCGAGCCCTAACCCTAACACTAACCCTAACCCTAACCCTAACCCATACCCTACGCCGTACCCGAAACCCTCCCCGAACCCGTACCCTAAGCCATACCCTAAGCCTAACCCTAAGCCTAACACTAACCCTAGGCTACCCTTGACTGCTTCTGCCTCCAAGAGATTTCCTAAGCACTAGTGTTTTAAGCAACAGCTTAAAAAGAGAATCCTAATGTGATTTCTTTATAATGGGTGTGTTCCTTATCTTATCCTAGTGTCTAAACTCTTCTCCATGGCTGGACCCCCAAATAATATTCCTTTACGTGCTAAGGGGTATCTAGAGAGTGGAATAGGTTTACTAACTACCCTAACCCTAACGCGTACCCTAACCCTAACCCCTACCCTAACCCTAACCCGTACCCTAATCCTAACCCGTACCCTAAACCGATCCGTAACCCTAACACTAACCCTAACCCAAACCCTAACCCATACCCTACGCCATACCCGAAACCCTCCCCGAATCCGTACCCTAAGCCGTACCCTAAGCCTAACCCTAAGCGTAACCCTAACCCTAGGCTACCCTTGACTGCTTCTGCCTCCAATAGATTTCCTAAGCACTAGTGTTTTAAGGAACAGCTGAAAAAGAGAATCCTAATGTGATTTCTTTATAATGGGTGTGTTCCTTATCTTATCCTAGTGTCTAAACTCTTCTCCATGGCTGCACCCCCAAATAATATTGCCTTACGTGCTAAGGGGTATCTAGAGAGTGGGATAGGTTTAATAACTACCCTAACCCTAATGCGTACTCTAACCCTAACCCCTACTCTAACACTAACACGTACCCTAATCCTAACCCGTACCCTAAACCGAGCCCTAACCCTAACACTAACACTAACCCTAACCCTAACCCATACCCTACGCCGTACCTGAACCCCTCCCCAAACCCGTACCCTAAGCCGTACCCTAAGCCTAACCCTAAGCATAACACTAACCCTAGGCTACCCTTGACTGCTTCTGCCTCCAATAGATTTCCTAAGCACTAGTGTTTTAAGCAACAGCTTAAAAAGAGAATCCTAATGTGATTTCTTTATAATGGGTGTGTTCCTTATCTTATCCTAGTGTCTAAATTCTTCTCCATTGCTGGAACCCCAAATAATATTCCTTTACGTGCTAAGGGGTATCTAGAGAGTGGGATAGGTTTACTAACTACCCTAACCCTAACGCGTACCCTAACCCTAACCCCTACCCTAAACCTAACACGTACCCTAATCCTAACCGTACCCTAAACCGAGCCCTAACCCTAACACTAACCCAAACCCTAACCCTAACCCATACCCTACGACGTACACGAACACCTCCCTGAACCCATACCCCAAGCCGTACCCTAAACCTAACCCTAAGCCTAACCCTAACCCTAGGCTACCCTTGACTGCTTCTGCCTCCAATAGATTTCCTAAGCACTAGTGTTTTAAGGAACAGCTTAAAAAGAGAATCCTAATGTGATTTCTTTATAATGGGTGTGTTCCTTATCTTATCCTAGTGTCTAAACTCTTCTCCATGGCTGCACCCCCAAATAATATTGCCTTACGTGCTAAGGGGTATCTAGAGAGTGGGCTAGGTTTAATAACTACCCTAACCCTAATGCGTACTCTAACCCTAACCCCTACTGTAACACTAACACGTACCCTAATCCTAACCCGTACCCTAAACCGAGCCCTAACCCTAACACTAACCCTAACCCTAACCCATACTCTACGCCGTACCTGAACCTCTCCCCAAACCCGTACCCTAAGCCGTACCCTAAGCCTAACCCTAAGCCTAACACTAACCCTAGGCTACCCTTGACTGCTTCTGCCTCCAATAGATTTCCTAAGCACTAGTGTTTTAAGCAACAGCTTAAAAAGAGAATCCTAATGTGATTTCTTTATAATGGGTGTGTTCCTTATCTTATCCTAGTGTCTAAACTCTTCTCCATGGCTGGACCCTCAAATAATATTCCTTTACGTGCTAAGGGGTATCTAGAGAGTGGGATAGGTTTAATAACTACCCTAACCCTAACGCGTACCCTAACCCTAACCCCTACCCTAACCCTAACACGTACCCTAATCCTAACCCGTACCCTAAACCGAGCCCTAACCCTAACACTAACCCTAACCCTAACCCTAACCCATACCCTACGCCGTACCCGCACCCCTCCCCGAACCCGTACCCTAAGCCGTACCCTAAGCCTAACCCTAAGCCTAACCCTAACCCTAGGCTACCCTTGACTGCTTCTGCCTCCAATAGATTTCCTAAGCACTACTGTTTTAAGGAACAGCTTAAAAAGAGAATCCTAATGTGATTTCTTTATAATGGGTGTGTTCCTTATCTTATCCTAGTGTCTAAACTCTTCTATATGGCTGCACCCCCAAATAATATTCCCTTACGTGCTAAGGGGTATCTAGAGAGTGGGATAGGTTTAATAACTACCCTAACCCTAACGCGTACCCTAACCGTAACCCCTACCCTAACCCTAACATGTACCCTAATCCTAACCTGTACCCTAAACCGAGCCCTAACCCTAACACTAACCCTAACCCTAACCCTAACCCATACCCTACGCCGTACCCGCACCCCTCCCCGAACCCGTACCCTAAGCCATACCCTAAACCTAACCCTAAGCCTAACCCTAACCCTAGGCTACCCTTGACTGCTTCTGCCTCCAATTGATTTCCTAAGCAGTAGTTTTTTTTTTTTTTTTTTTTTTTTTTTTTTTTTAATTTTTTTTTTTTTTTTTTTTTTAATTTATTTATGGCTGTGTCGGGTCTTCGTTTCTGTGCGAGGGCTTTCTCTAGTTGTGGCAAGCGGGGGCCACTCTTCATCGCGGTGTGCGGGCCTCTCACTATCGCGGCCTCTCTTGTTGCGGAGCACAGGCTCCAGACGCACAGGCTCAGTAATTGTGGCTCACGGGCCTAGTTGCTCCGCGGCATGTGGGATCTTCCCAGACCAGGGCTCGAACCCGTATCCCCTGCATTGGCAGGCAAATTCTCAACCACTGCGCCACCAGGGAAGCCCTAAGCAGTAGTTTTTTAAGGAACAGCTTAAAAAGAGAATCCTAATGTGATTTCTTTATAATGGGTGTGTTCCTTATCTTATCCTAGTGTCTAAACTCTTCTCCATGGCTGGACCCCCAAATAATATTCCTTTACGTGCTAAGGGGGAGCTAGAGAGTGGGATAGGTTTACTAACTACCCTAGCCCTAACGCGTAACCTAACCCTAACCCCTACCCTAACCCTAACACGTACCCTAATCCTAACCCGTACCCTAAACCGAGCCCTAACCCTAACACTAACCCAAACCCTAACCCTAACCCATACCCTACGCCGTACACGAACACCTCCCCGAACCCATACCCCAAGCCGTACCCTAACCCTAACCCTAAGCCTAACCCTAACCCTAGGCTACCCTTGACTGCTTCTGCCTCCAATAGATTTCCTAAGCACTAGTGTTTTAAGAACAGCTTAAAAAGAGAATCCTAAAGTGATTTCTTTATAATGGGTGTGTTCCTTATCTTATCCTAGTGTCTAAACTCTTCTCCATGGCTGGACCCCCAAATAATATTCCTTTACGTGCTAAGGGGTATCTAGAGAGTGGGATAGGTTTAATAACTACCCTAACCCTAACGCGTACCCTAACCCTAACCCCTACCCTAGCCCTAACACGTACCCTAATCCTAACCCGTACCCTAAACCGAGCCCTAACCCTAACAATAACCCTAACCCTAACCCTAACCCATACCCTACGCCGTACCCGAAACCCTCCCCGAACCCGTACCCTAAGCCATACCCTAAGCCTAACCCTAAGCCTAACACTAACCCTAGGCTACCCTTGACTGCTTCTGCCTCCAATAGATTTCCTAAGCACTAGTGTTTTAAGCAACAGCTTAAAAAGAGAATCCTAATGTGATTTCTTTATAATGGGTGTGTTCCTTATCTTATCCTAGTGTCTAAACTCTTCTCCATGGCTGGACCCCCAAATAATATTCCTTTACGTGCTAAGGGGTATCTAGAGAGTGGGATAGGTTTACTAACTACCCTAACCCTAACGCGTACCCTAACCCTAACCCCTACCCTAACCCTAACCCGTACCCTAATCCTAACCCGTACGCTAAACCGATCCCTAACCCTAACACTAACCCTAACCCAAACCCTAACCCATACCCTACGCCATACCCGAAACCCTCCCCGAACCCGTACGCTAAGCCGTACCCTAAGCCTAACCCTAAGCCTAACCCTAACCCTAGGCTACCCTTGACTGCTTCTGCCTCCAATAGATTTCCTAAGCACTAGTGTTTTAAGGAACAGCTGAAAAAGAGAATCCTAATGTGATTTCTTTATAATGGGTGTGTTCCTTATCTTATCCTAGTGTCTAAACTCTTCTCCATGGCTGCACCCCCAAATAATATTGCCTTACGTGCTAAGGGGTATCTAGAGAGTGGGATAGGTTTAATAACTACCCTAACCCTAATGCGTACTCTAACCCTAACCCCTACTCTAACACTAACACGTACCCTAATCCTAACCCGTACCCTAAACCGAGCCCTAACCCTAACACTAACACTAACCCTAACCCTAACCCATACCCTACGCCGTACCTGAACCCCTCCCCAAACCCGTACCCTAAGCCGTACCCTAAGCCTAACCCTAAGCCTAACACTAACCCTAGGCTACCCTTGACTGCTTCTGCCTCCAATAGATTTCCTAAGCACTAGTGTTTTAAGCAACAGCTTAAAAAGAGAATCCTAATGTGATTTCTTTATAATGGGTGTGTTCCTTATCTTATCCTAGTGTCTAAATTCTTCTCCATTGCTGGAACCCCAAATAATATTCCTTTACGTGCTAAGGGGTATCTAGAGAGTGGGATAGGTTTACTAACTACCCTAACCCTAACGCGTACCCTAACCCTAACCCCTACCCTAAACCTAACACGTACCCTAATCCTAACCGTACCCTAAACCGAGCCCTAACCCTAACACTAACCCTAACCCTAACCGTAACCCATACCCTACGCCGTACCCGAAACCCTCCCCGAACCCGTACCCTAAGCCGTACCCTAAGCCTAACCCTAACCCTACGCTACCCTTGACTGCTTCTGCCTCCAATAGATTTCCTAAGCACTAGTGTTTTAAGGAACAGCTTAAAAAGAGAATCCTAATGTGATTTCTTTATAATGGGTGTGTTCCTTATCTTATCCTAGTGTCTAAACTCTTCTCCATGGCTGGACCCTCAAATAATATTCCTGTACGTGCTAAGGGGTATCTAGAGAGTGGGATAGGTTTAATAACTACCCTAACCCTAACGCGTACCCTAACCCTAACCCCTACCCTAACCCTAACACGTACCCTAATCCTAACCCATACCCTAAACCGAGCCCTAACCCTAACACTAACCCTAACCCTAACCCTAACCCATACCCTACGCCGTACCCGCACCCCTCCCCGAACCCGTAACCTAAGCCGTACCCTAAGCCTAACCCTAAGCCTAACCCTAACCCTAGGCTACCCTTGACTGCTTCTGCCTCCAATAGATTTCCTAAGCACTACTGTTTTAAGGAACAGCTTAAAAAGAGAATCCTAATGTGATTTCTTTATAATGGGTGTGTTCCTTATCTTATCCTAGTGTCTAAACTCTTCTCCATGGCTGCACCCCCAAATAATATTCCCTTACGTGCTAAGGGGTATCTAGAGAGTGGGATAGGTTTAATAACTACCCTAACCCTAACGCGTACCCTAACCCTAACCCCTACCCTAACCCTAACACGTACCCTAATCCTAACCTGTACCCTAAACCGAGCCCTAACCCTAACACTAACCCTAACCCTAACCCTAACCCATACCCTACGCCGTACCCGCACCCCTCCCTGAACCCGTACCCTAAGCCGTACCCTAAGCCTAACCCTAAGCCTAACCCTAACCCTAGGCTACCCTTGACTGCTTCTGCCTCCAATAGATTTCCTAAGCACTAGTGTTTTAAGGAACAGCTTAAAAAGAGAATCCTAAAGTGATTTCTTTATAATGGGTGTGTTCCTTATCTTATCCTAGTGTCTAAACTCTTCTCCATGGCTGGACCCCCAAATAATATTCCTTTACGTGCTAAGGGGTATCTAGAGAGTGGGATAGGTTTAATAACTACCCTAACCCTAACGCGTACCCTAACCCTAACCACTACCCTAACCCTAACACGTACCCTAATCCTAACCCGTACCCTAAACCGAGCCCTAACCCTAACACTAACCCTAACCCTAACCCATACCCTACGCCGTACCCGAAACCCTCCCCGAACCTTACCCTAAGCCGTACCCTAAGCCTAACCCTAAGCCTAACCTTACCCTAGGCTACCCTTGACTGCTTCTGCCTCCAATAGATTTCCTAAGCACTAGTGTTTTAAGGAACAGCTTAAAAAGAGAATCCTAATGTGATTTCTTTATAATGGGTGTGTTCCTTATCTTATCCTAGTGTCTAAACTCTTCTCCATTGCTGCACCCCCAAATAATATTGCCTTATGTGCTAAGGGGTAGCTAGAGAGTGGGATAGGTTTAATAACTACCCTAACCCTAATGCGTACTCTAACCCTAACCCCTACCCTAACACTAACACGTACCCTAATCCTAACCCGTACCCTAAACCGAGCCCTAACCCTAACACTAACACTAACCCTAACCCTAACCCATACCCTACGCCGTACCTGAACCCCTCACCAAACCCGTACCCTAAGCCGTACCCTAAGCCTAACCCTAAGCCTAACACTAACCCTAGGCTACCCTTGACTGCTTCTGCCTCCAATAGATTTCCTAAGCACTAGTGTTTTAAGGAACAGCTTAAAAAGAGAATCCTAATGTGATTTCTTTATAATGGGTGTGTTCCTTATCTTATCCTAGTGTCTAAACTCTTCTCCATGGCTGCACCCCCAAATGATATTGCCTTACGTGCTAAGGGGTATCTAGAGAGTGGGATAGGTTTAATAACTACCCTAACCCTAATGCGTACTCTAACCCTAACCCCTACCCTAACACTAACACGTACCCTAATCCTAACCCGTACCCTAAACCGAGCCCTAACCCTAACACTAACACTAACCCTAACCCTAACCCATACCCTACGCCGTACCTGAACCCCTCCCCAAACCCGTACCCTAAGCCGTACCCTAAGCCTAACCCTAAGCCTAACACTAACCCTAGGCTACCCTTGACTGCTTCTGCCTCCAATAGATTTCCTAAGCACTAGTGTTTTAAGCAACAGCTTAAAAAGAGAATCCTAATGTGATTTCTTTATAATGGGTGTGTTCCTTATCTTATCCTAGTGTCTAAACTCTTCTCCATGGCTGGACCCTCAAATAATATTCCTTTACGTGCTAAGGGGTATCTAGAGAGTGGGATAGGTTTAATAACTACCCTAACCCTAACGCGTACCCTAACCCTAACCCCTACCCTAACCCTAACACGTACCCTAATCCTAACCCGTACCCTAAACCGAGCCCTAACCCTAACACTAACCCTAACCCTAATCCTAACCCATACCCTACGCCGTACCCGCACCCCTCCCCGAACCCGTACCCTAAGCCGTACCCTAAGCCTAACCCTAAGCCTAACCCTAACCCTAGGCTACCCTTGACTGCTTCTGCCTCCAATAGATTTCCTAAGCACTACTGTTTTAAGGAACAGCTTAAAAAGAGAATCCTAATGTGATTTCTTTATAATGGGTGTGTTCCTTATCTTATCCTAGTGTCTAAACTCTTCTCCATGGCTGCACCCCCAAATAATATTCCCTTACGTGCTCAGGGGTATCTAGAGAGTGGGATAGGTTTAATAACTACCCTAACCCTAACGCGTACCCTAACCCTAACCCCTACCCTAACCCTAACACGTACACTAATCCTAACCTGTACCCTAAACCGAGCCCTAACCCTAACACTAACCCTAACCCTAACCCTAACCCATACCCTATGCCGTACCCGCACCCCTCCCCGAACCCGTACCCTAAGCCATACCCTAAACCTAACCCTAAGCCTAACCCTAACCCTAGGCTACCCTTGACTGCTTCTGCCTCCAATTGATTTCCTAAGCAGTAGTGTTTTAAGGAACAGCTTAAAAAGAGAATCCTAAAGTGATTTCTTTATAATGGGTGTGTTCCTTATCTTATCCTAGTGTCTAAACTCTTCTCCATGGCTGGACCCCCAAATAATATTCCTTTACGTGCTAAGGGGGAGCTAGAGAGTGGGATAGGTTTACTAACTACCCTAGCCCTAACGTGTAACCTAACCCTAACCCCTACCCTAACCCTAACACGTACCCTAATCCTAACCCGTACCCTAAACCGAGCCCTAACCCTAACACTAACCCTAACCCTAACCCATACCCTACGCCGTACCCGCACCCCTCCCCGAACCCGTACCCTAAGCCGTACCCTAAGCCTAACCCTAAGCCTAACCCTAACCCTAGGCTACCCTTGACTGCTTCTGCCTCCAATAGATTTCCTAAGCACTACTGTTTTAAGGAACAGCTTAAAAAGAGAATCCTAATGTGATTTCTTTATAATGGGTGTGTTCCTTATCTTATCCTAGTGTCTAAACTCTTCTCCATGGCTGCACCCCCAAATAATATTCCCTTACGTGCTCAGGGGTATCTAGAGAGTGGGATAGGTTTAATAACTACCCTAACCCTAACGCGTACCCTAACCCTAACCCCTACCCTAACCCTAACACGTACACTAATCCTAACCTGTACCCTAAACCGAGCCCTAACCCTAACACTAACCCTAACCCTAACCCTAACCCATACCCTATGCCGTACCCGCACCCCTCCCCGAACCCGTACCCTAAGCCATACCCTAAACCTAACCCTAAGCCTAACCCTAACCCTAGGCTACCCTTGACTGCTTCTGCCTCCAATTGATTTCCTAAGCAGTAGTGTTTTAAGGAACAGCTTAAAAAGAGAATCCTAAAGTGATTTCTTTATAATGGGTGTGTTCCTTATCTTATCCTAGTGTCTAAACTCTTCTCCATGGCTGGACCCCCAAATAATATTCCTTTACGTGCTAAGGGGGAGCTAGAGAGTGGGATAGGTTTACTAACTACCCTAGCCCTAACGTGTAACCTAACCCTAACCCCTACCCTAACCCTAACACGTACCCTAATCCTAACCCGTACCCTAAACCGAGCCCTAAACCTAACACTAACCCAAACCCTAACCCTAACCCATACCCTACGCCGTACACGAACACCTCCCCGAACCCATACCCAAAGCCGTACCCTAAACCTAACCCTAAGCCTAACCCTAACCCTAGGCTACCCTTGACTGCTTCTGCCTCCAATAGATTTCCTAAGCACTAGTGTTTTAAGGAACAGCTTAAAAAGAGAATCCTAATGTGATTTCTTTATAATGGGTGTGTTCCTTATCTTATCCTAGTGTCTAAACTCTTCTCCATGGCTGCACCCCCAAATAATATTGCCTTACGTGCTAAGGGGTATCTAGAGAGTGGGATAGGTTTACTAACTACCCTAACCCTAACGCGTACCCTAAACCTAACCCCTACCCTAAACCTAACACGTACCCTAATCCTAACTGTACCCTAAACCGAGCCCTAACCCTAACACTAACCCTAACCCTAACCCTAACCCATACCCTACGCCGTACCCGAAAGCCTCCCCGAACCCGTACCCTAAGCCGTACCCTAAACCTAACCCTAAGCCTAACCCTAACCCTAGGCTACCCTTGACTGCTTCTGCCTCCAATAGATTTCCTAAGCACTAGTGTTTTAAGGAACAGCGTAAAAAGAGAATCCTAATGTGATTTCTTTATAATGGGTGTGTTCCTTATCTTATCCTAGTGTCTAAACTCTTCTCCGTGGCTGGACCCTCAAATAATATTCCTTTACGTGCTAAGGGGTATCTAGAGAGTGGGATAGGTTTAATAACTACCCTAACCCTAACGCGTACCCTAACCCTAACCCCTTCCCTAACCCTAACACGTACCCTAATCCTAACCCGTACCCTAAACCGAGCCCTAACCCTAACACTAACCCTATCCCTAACCCTAACCCATACCCTACGCCGTACCCGCACCCCTCCCCGAACCCGTACCCTAAGCCGTACCCTAAGCCTAACCCGAAGCCTAACCCTAACCCTAGGCTACCCTTGACTGCTTCTGCCTCCAATAGATTTCCTAAGCACTAGTGTTTTAAGAACAGCTTAAAAAGAGAATCCTAAAGTGATTTCTTTATAATGGGTGTGTTCCTTATCTTATCCTAGTGTCTAAACTCTTCTCCATGGCTGGACCCCCAAATAATATTCCTTTACGTGCTAAGGGGTATCTAGAGAGTGGGATAGGTTTAATAACTACCCTAACCCTAACGCGTACCCTAACCCTAACCCCTACCCTAACCCTAACTCGTACCCTAATCCTAACCCGTACCCTAAACCGAGCCCTAACCCTAACACTAACCCTAACCCTAACCCTAACCCATACCCTACGCCGTACCCGAAACCCTCCCCGAACCCGTACCCTAAGCTATACCCTAAGCCTAACCCTAAGCCTAACACTAACCCTAGGCTACCCTTGACTGCTTCTGCCTCCAATAGATTTTCTAAGCACTAGTGTTTTAAGCAACAGCTTAAAAAGAGAATCCTAATGTGATTTCTTTATAATGGGTGTGTTCCTTATCTTATCCTAGTGTCTAAACTCTTCTCCATGGCTGGACCCCCAAATAATATTCCTTTACGTGCTAAGGGGTATCTAGAGAGTGGGATAGGTTTACTAACTACCCTAACCCTAACGCGTACCCTAACCCTAACCCCTACCCTAACCCTAACCCGTACCCTAATCCTAACCCGTACCCTAAACCGATCCCTAACCCTAACACTAACCCTAACCCTAACCCTAACCCATACCCTACGCCGTACCTGAACCCCTCCCCAAACCCGTACCCTAAGCCGTACCCTAAACCTAACCCTAAGCCTAACCCCAACCCTAGGCTACCCTTGACTGCTTCTGCCTCCAATTGATTTCCTAAGCACTAGTGTTTTAAGCAACAGCTTAAAAAGAGAATCCTAATGTGATTTCTTTATAATGGGTGTGTTCCTTATCTTATCCTAGTGTCTAAACTCTTCTCCATGGCTGGACCCCCAAATAATATTCCTTTACGTGCTAAGGGGGAGCTAGAGAGTGGGATAGGTTTACTAACTACCCTAACCCTAATGCGTACTCTAACCCTAACCCCTACTCTAACCCTAACATGTACCCTAATCCTAACCCGTACCCTAAACCGAGCCCTAACCCTAACATTAACCCAAACCCTAACCCTAACCCATACCCTACGCCATACACGAACACCTCCCCGAACCCATACCCCAAGCCGTACCCTAAACCTAACCCTAAGCCTAACCCTAACCCTAGGCTACCCTTGACTGCTTCTGCCTCCAATAGATTTCCTAAGCACTAGTGTTTTAAGGAACAGCTTAAAAAGAGAATCCTAATGTGATTTCCTTATAATGGGTGTGTTCCTTATCTTATCCTAGTGTCTAAACTCTTCTCCATGGCTGCACCCCCAAATAATATTGCCTTACGTGCTAAGGGGTATCTAGAGAGTGGGATAGGTTTAATAACTACCCTAACCCTAATGCGTACTCTAACCCTAACCCCTACCCTAACACTAACACGTACCCTAATCCTAACCCGTACCCTAAACCGAGCCCTACCCCTAACACTAACACTAACCCTAACCCTAACCCATACCCTACGCCGTACCTGAACCCCTCCCCAAACCCGTACCCTAAGCCGTACCCTAAGCCTAACCCTAAGCCTAACACTAACCCTAGGCTACCCTTGACTGCTTCTGCCTCCAATAGATTTCCTAAGCACTAGTGTTTTAAGCAGCAGCTTAAAAAGAGAATCCTAATGTGATTTCTTTATAATGGGTGTGTTCCTTATCTTATCCTAGTGTCTAAATTCTTCTCCATTGCTGGAACCCCAAATAATATTCCTTTACGTGCTAAGGGGTATCTAGAGAGTGGGATAGGTTTACTAACTACCCTAACCCTAACGCGTACCCTAACCCTAGCCCCTACCCTAAACCTAACACGTACCCTAATCCTAACCGTACCCTAAACCGAGCCCTAACCCTAACACTAACCCTAACCCTAACCCTAACCCATACCCTACGCCGTACCCGAAACCCTCCCCGAACATGTACCCTAAGCCGTACCCTAAGCCTAACCCTAAGCCTAACCCTAACCCTACGCTACCCTTGACTGCCTCTGCCTCCAATAGATTTCCTAAGCACTAGTGTTTTAAGGAACAGCTTAAAAAGAGAATCCTAATGTGATTTCTTTATAATGGGTGTGTTCCTTATCTTATCCTAGTGTCTAAACTCTTCTCCATGGCTGGACCCTCAAATAATATTCCTTTATGTGCTAAGGGGTATCTAGAGAGTGGGATAGGTTTAATAACTACCCTAACCCTAACGCGTACCCTAACCCTAACCCCTACCCTAACCCTAACACGTACCCTAATCCTAACCCGTACCCTAAACCGAGCCCTAACCCTAACACTAACCCTAACCCTAACCCTAACCCATACCCTACGCCGTACCCGCACCCCTCCCCGAACCCGTACCCTAAGCCGTACCCTAAGCCTAACCCTAAGCCTAACCCTAACCCTAGGCTACCCTTGACTGCTTCTGCCTCCAATAGATTTCCTAAGCACTACTGTTTTAAGGAACAGCTTAAAAAGAGAATCCTAATGTGATTTCTTTATAATGGGTGTGTTCCTTATCTTATCCTAGTGTCTAAACTCTTCTATATGGCTGCACCCCCAAATAATATTCCCTTACGTGCTAAGGGGTATCTAGAGAGTGGGATAGGTTTAATAACTACCCTAACCCTAACGCGTACCCTAACCCTAACCCCTACCCTAACCCTAACATGTACCCTAATCCTAACCTGTACCCTAAACCGAGCCCTAACCCTAACACTAACCCTAACACTAACCCTAACCCATACCCTACGCCGTACCCGCACCCCTCCCCGAACCCGTACCCTAAACCTAACCCTAAGCCTAACCCTAACCCTAGGCTACCCTTGACTGCTTCTGCCTCCAATTGATTTCCTAAGCAGTAGTGTTTTAAGGAACAGCTTAAAAAGAGAATCCTAATGTGATTTCTTTATAATGGGTGTGTTCCTTATCTTATCCTAGTGTCTAAACTCTTCTCCATGGCTGGACCCCCAAATAATATTCCTTTACGTGCTAACGGGGAGCTAGAGAGTGGGATAGGTTTACTAACTACCCTAGCCCTAACGCGTAACCTAACCCTAACCCCTACCCTAACCCTAACACGTACCCTAATCCTAACCCGTACCCTAAACCGAGCCCTAACCCTAACACTAACCCTAACCCTAACCCATACCCTACGCCGTACACGAACACCTCCCCGAACCCATACCCCAAGCCGTACCCTAAGCCTAACCCTAAGCCTAACACTAACCCTAGGCTACCCTTGACTGCTTCTGCCTCCAATAGATTTCCTAAGCACTAGTGTTTTAAGCAACAGCTTAAAAAGAGAATCCTAATGTGATTTCTTTATAATGGGTGTGTTCCTTATCTTATCCTAGTGTCTAAACTCTTCTCCATGGCTGGACCCCCAAATAATATTCCTTTACGTGCTAAGGGGTATCTAGAGAGTGGGATAGGTTTACTAACTACCCTAACCCTAACGCGTACCCTAACCCTAACCCCTACCCTAACCCTAACCCGTACCCTAATCCTAACCCGTACCCTAAACCGATCCCTAACCGTAACACTAACCCTAACCCAAACCCTAACCCATACCCTACGCCATACCCGAAACCCTCCCCGAACCCGTACCCTAAGCCGTACCCTAAGCCTAACCCTAAGCCTAACCCTAACCCTAGGCTACCCTTGACTGCTTCTGCCTCCAATAGATTTCCTAAGCACTAGTGTTTTAAGGAACAGCTTAAAAAGAGAATCCTAATGTGATTTCTTTATAATGGGTGTGTTCCTTATCTTATCCTAGTGTCTAAACACTTCTCCATGGCTGCACCCCCAAATAATATTGCCTTACGTGCTAAGGGGTATCTAGAGAGTGGGATAGGTTTAATAACTACCCTAACCCTAATGCGTACTCTAACCCTAACCCCTACTCTAACACTAACACGTACCCTAATCCTAACCAGTACCCTAAACCGAGCCCTAACCCTAACACTAACACTAACCCTAACCCTAACCCATACCCTACGCCGTACCCGAAACCCTCCCCGAACCCGTACCCTAAGCCGTACCCTAAGCCTAACCCTAAGCATAACCCTAACCCTACGCTACCCTTGACTGCTTCTGCCTCCAATAGATTTCCTAAGCACTAGTGTTTTAAGGAACAGCTTAAAAAGAGAATCCTAATGTGATTTCTTTATAATGGGTGTGTTCCTTATCTTATCCTAGTGTCTAAACTCTTCTCCATGGCTGGACCCTCAAATAATATTCCTTTACGTGCTAAGGGGTATCTAGAGAGTGGGATAGGTTTAATAACTACCCTAACCCTAACGCGTACCCTAACCCTAACCCCTACCCTAACCCTAACACGTACCCTAATCCTAACCCATACCGTAAACCGAGCCCTAACCCTAACACTAACCCTAACCCTAACCCTAACCCATACCGTACGCCGTACCCGCACCCCTCCCCGAACCCGTAACCTAAGCCGTACCCTAAGCCTAACCCTAAGCCTAACCCTAACCCTAGGCTACCCTTGACTGCTTCTGCCTCCAATAGATTTCCTAAGCACTACTGTTTTAAGGAACAGCTTAAAAAGAGAATCCTAATGTGATTTCTTTATAATGGGTGTGTTCCTTATCTTATCCTAGTGTCTAAACTCTTCTCCATGGCTGCACCCCCAAATAATATTCCCTTACGTGCTAAGGGGTATCTAGAGAGTGGGATAGGTTTAATAACTACCCTAACCCTAACGCGTACCCTAACCCTAACCCCTACCCTAACCCTAACACGTACCCTAATCCTAACCTGTACCCTAAACCGAGCCCTAACCCTAACACTAACCCTAACCCTAACCCTAACCCATACCCTACGCCGTACCCGCACCCCTCCCTGAACCCGTACCCTAAGCCGTACCCTAAGCCTAACCCTAAGCCTAACCCTAACCCTAGGCTACCCTTGACTGCTTCTGCCTCCAATAGATTTCCTAAGCACTAGTGTTTTAAGGAACAGCTTAAAAAGAGAATCCTAAAGTGATTTCTTTATAATGTTTGTGTTCCTTATCTTATCCTAGTGTCTAAACTCTTCTCCATGGCTGGACCCCCAAATAATATTGCCTTACGTGCTAAGGGGTATCTAGAGAGTGGGATAGGTTTAATAACTACCCTAACCCTAACGCGTACCCTAACCCTAACCACTACCCTAACCCTAACACGTACACTAATCCTAACCCGTACCCTAAACCGAGCCCTAACCCTAACACTAACCCTAACCCTAACCCATACCCTACGCCGTACCCGAAACCCTCCCCGAACCCGTACCCTAAGCCGTACCCTAAGCCTAACCCTAAGCCTAACCTTACCCTAGGCTACCCTTGACTGCTTCTGCCTCCAATAGATTTCCTAAGCACTAGTGTTTTAAGGAACAGCTTAAAAAGAGAATCCTAATGTGATTTCTTTATAATGGGTGTGTTCCTTATCTTATCCTAGTGTCTAAACTCTTCTCCATGGCTGCACCCCCAAATAATATTGCCTTACGTGCTAAGGGGTATCTAGAGAGTGGGATAGGTTTAATAACTACCCTAACCCTAATGCGTACTCTAACCCTAACCCCTACCCTAACACTAACACGTACCCTAATCCTAACCCGTACCCTAAACCGAGCCCTAACCCTAACACTAACACTAACCCTAACCCTAACCCATACCCTACGCCGTACCTGAACCCCTCCCCAAACCCGTACCCTAAGCCGTACCCTAAGCCTAACCTTAAGCCTAACACTAACCCTAGGCTACCCTTGACTGCTTCTGCCTCCAATAGATTTCCTAAGCACTAGTGTTTTAAGCAACAGCTTAAAAAGAGAATCCTAATGTGATTTCTTTATAATGGGTGTGTTCCTTATCTTATCCTAGTGTCTAAACTCTTCTCCATGGCTGGACCCCCAAATAATATTCCTTTACGTGCTAAGGGGGAGCTAGAGAGTGGGATAGGTTTACTAACTACCCTAGCCCTAACGCGTAACCTAACCCTAACCCCTACCCTAACCCTAACACGTACCCTAATCCTAACCCGTACCCTAAACCGAGCCCTAACCCTAACACTAACCCAAACCCTAACCCTAACCCATACCCTACGCCGTACACGAACACCTCCCCGAACCCATACCCCAAGCCGTACCCTAAACCTAACCCTAAGCCTAACCCTAACCCTAGGCTACCCTTGACTGCTTCTGCCTCCAATAGATTTCCTAAGCACTAGTGTTTTAAGGAACAGCTTAAAAAGAGAATCCTAATGTGATTTCTTTATAATGGGTGTGTTCCTTATCTTATCCTAGTGTCTAAACTCTTCTCCATGGCTGCACCCCCAAATAATATTGCCTTACGTGCTAAGGGGTATCTAGAGAGTGGGATAGGTTTAATAACTACCCTAACCCTAATGCGTACTCTAACCCTAACCCCTACCCTAACACTAACACGTACCCTAATCCTAACCCGTACCCTAAACCGAGCCCTACCCCTAACACTAACACTAACCCTAACCCTAACCCATACCCTATGCCGTACCTGAACCCCTCCCCAAACCCGTACCCTAAGCCGTACCCTAAGCCTAACCCTAAGCCTAACACTAACCCTAGGCTACCCTTGACTGCTTCTGCCTCCAATAGATTTCCTAAGCACTAGTGTTTTAAGCAACAGCTTAAAAAGAGAATCCTAATGTGATTTCTTTATAATGGGTGTGTTCCTTATCTTATCCTAGTGTCTAAATTCTTCTCCATTGCTGGAACCCCAAATAATATTCCTTTACGTGCTAAGGGGTATCTAGAGAGTGGGATAGGTTTACTAACTACCCTAACCCTAACGCGTACCCTAACCCTAACCCCTACCCTAAACCTAACACGTACCCTAATCCTAACCGTACCCTAAACCGAGCCCTAACCCTAACACTAACCCTAACCCTAACCCTAACCCATACCCTACGCCGTACCCGAAACCCTCCCCGAACATGTACCCTAAGCCGTACCCTAAGCCTAACCCTAAGCCTAACCCTAACCCTACGCTACCCTTGACTGCTTCTGCCTGCAATAGATTTCCTAAGCACTACTGTTTTAAGGAACAGCTTAAAAAGAGAATCCTAATGTGATTTCTTTATAATGGGTGTGTTCCTTATCTTATCCTAGTGTCTAAACTCTTCTCCATGGCTGGACCCTCAAATAATATTCCTTTACGTGCTCAGGGGTATCTAGAGAGTGGGATAGGTTTAATAACTACCTTAACCCTAACGCGTACCCTAACCCTAACGCGTACCCTAACCCTAACACGTACCCTAATCCTAACCCGTACCCTAAACCGAGCCCTAACCCTAACACTAACCCTAACCCTAACCCTAACCCATACCCTACGCCGTACCCGCACCCCTCCCCGAACCCTTACCCTAAGCCGTACCCTAAGCCTAACCCTAAGCCTAACCCTAACCCTAGGCTACCCTTGACTGCTTCTGCCTCCAATAGATTTCCTAAGCACTACTGTTTTAAGGAACAGCTTAAAAAGAGAATCCTAATGTGATTTCTTTATAATGGGTGTGTTCCTTATCTTATCCTAGTGTCTAAACTCTTCTCCATGGCTGCACCCCCAAATAATATTCCCTTACGTGCTAAGGGGTATCTAGAGAGTGGGATAGGTTTAATAACTACCCTAACCCTAAAGCGTACCCTAACCCTAACCCCTACCCTAACCCTAACACGTACCCTAATCCTAACCTGTACCCTAAACCGAGCCCTAACCCTAACACTAACCCTAACCCTAACCCTAACCCATACCCTATGCCGTACCCGCACCCCTCCCCGAACCCGTACCCTAAGCCATACCCTAAACCTAACCCTAAGCCTAACCCTAACCCTAGGCTACCCTTGACTGCTTCTGCCTCCAATTGATTTCCTAAGCAGTAGTGTTTTAAGGAACAGCTTAAAAAGAGAATCCTAAAGTGATTTCTTTATAATGGGTGTGTTCCTTATCTTATCCTAGTGTCTAAACTCTTCTCCATGGCTGGACCCCCAAATAATATTCCTTTACGTGCTAAGGGGGAGCTAGAGAGTGGGATAGGTTTACTAACTACCCTAGCCCTAACGCGTAACCTAACCCTAACCCCTACCCTAACCCTAACACGTACCCTAATCCTAACCCGTACCCTAAACCGAGCCCTAACCCTAACACTAACCTAAACCCTAACCCTAACCCATACCCTACGCCGTACACGAACACCTCCCCGAACCCATACCCCAAGCCGTACCCTAAACCTAACCCTAAGCCTAACCCTAACCCTAGGCTACCCTTGACTGCTTCTGCCTCCAATAGATTTCCTAAGCACTAGTGTTTTAAGGAACAGCTTAAAAAGAGAATCCTAATGTGATTTCTTTATAATGGGTGTGTTCCTTATCTTATCCTAGTGTCTAAACTCTTCTCCATGGCTTCACCCCCAAATAATATTGCCTTACGTGCTAAGGGGTATCTAGAGAGTGGGATAGGTTTAATAACTACCCTAACCCTAATGCGTACTCTAACCCTAACCCCTACTCTAACACTAACACGTACCCTAATCCTAACCCGTACCCTAAACCGAGCCCTAACCCTAACACTAACACTAACCCTAAACCTAACCCATACCCTACGCCGTACCTGAACCCCTCCCCAAACCCGTACCCTAAGCCGTACCCTAAGCCTAACCCTAAGCCTAACACTAACCCTAGCCTACCCTTGACTGCTTCTGCCTCCAATAGATTTCCTAAGCACTAGTGTTTTAAGCAACAGCTTAAAAAGAGAATCCTAATGTGATTTCTTTATAATGGGTGTGTTCCTTATCTTATCCTAGTGTCTAAACTCTTCTCCATGGCTGGACCCTCAAATAATATTCCTTTACGTGCTAAGGGGTATCTAGAGAGTGGGATAGGTTTAATAACTACCCTAACCCTAACGCGTACCCTAACCCTAACCCCTACCCTAACCCTAACACGTACCCTAATCCTAACCCATACCCTAAACCGAGCCCTAACCCTAACACTAACCCTAACCCTAACCCTAACCCATACCCTACGCCGTACCCGCACCCCTCCCCGAACCCGTAACCTAAGCCGTACCCTAAGCCTAACCCTAAGCCTAACCCTAACCCTAGGCTACCCTTGACTGCTTCTGCCTCCAATAGATTTCCTAAGCACTACTGTTTTAAGGAACAGCTTAAAAAGAGAATCCTAATGTGATTTCTTTATAATGGGTGTGTTCCTTATCTTATCCTAGTGTCTAAACTCTTCTCCATGGCTGCACCCCCAAATAATATTCCCTTACGTGCTAAGGGGTATCTAGAGAGTGGGATAGGTTTAATAACTACCCTAACCCTAACGCGTACCCTAACCCTAACCCCTACCCTAACCCTAACACGTACCCTAATCCTAACCTGTACCCTAAACCGAGCCCTAACCCTAACACTAACACTAACCCTAACCCTAACCCAAACCCATACCCTACGCCGTACCTGAACCCCTCCCCAAACCCGTACCCTAAGCCGTACCCTAAGCCTAACCCTAAGCCTAACACTAACCCTAGGCTACCCTTGACTGCTTCTGCCTCCAATAGATTTCCTAAGCACTAGTGTTTTAAGCAACAGCTTAAAAAGAGAATCCTAATGTGATTTCTTTATAATGGGTGTGTTCCTTATCTTATCCTAGTGTCTAAACTCTTCTCCATGGCTGGACCCTCAAATAATATTCCTTTACGTGCTAAGGGGTATCTAGAGAGTGGGATAGGTTTAATAACTACCCTAACCCTAACGCGTACCCTAACCCTAACCACTACCCTAACCCTAACACGTACACTAATCCTAACCCGTACCCTAAACCGAGCCCTAACCCTAACACTAACCCTAACCCTAACCCATACCCTACGCCGTACCCGAAACCCTCCCCGAACCCGTACCCTAAGCCGTACCCTAAGCCTAACCCTAAGCCTAACCTTACCCTAGGCTACCCTTGACTGCTTCTGCCTCCAATAGATTTCCTAAGCACTAGTGTTTTAAGGAACAGCTTAAAAAGAGAATCCTAATGTGATTTCTTTATAATGGGTGTGTTCCTTATCTTATCCTAGTGTCTAAACTCTTCTCCATGGCTGCACCCCCAAATAATATTGCCTTACGTGCTAAGGGGTATCTAGAGAGTGGGATAGGTTTAATAACTACCCTAACCCTAATGCGTACTCTAACCCTAACCCCTACCCTAACACTAACACGTACCCTAATCCTAACCCGTACCCTAAACCGAGCCCTAACCCTAACACTAACCCTAACCCTAACCCTAACCCATACCCTACGCCGTACCTGAACCCCTCCCCAAACCCGTACCCTAAGCCGTACCCTAAGCCTAACCTTAAGCCTAACACTAACCCTAGGCTACCCTTGACTGCTTCTGCCTCCAATAGATTTCCTAAGCACTAGTGTTTTAAGCAACAGCTTAAAAAGAGAATCCTAATGTGATTTCTTTATAATGGGTGTGTTCCTTATCTTATCCTAGTGTCTAAACTCTTCTCCATGGCTGGACCCCCAAATAATATTCCTTTACGTGCTAAGGGGGAGCTAGAGAGTGGGATAGGTTTACTAACTACCCTAGCCCTAACGCGTAACCTAACCCTAACCCCTACCCTAACCCTAACACGTACCCTAATCCTAACCCGTACCCTAAACCGAGCCCTAACCCTAACACTAACCCAAACCCTAACCCTAACCCATACCCTACGCCGTACACGAACACCTCCGCGAACCCATACCCCAAGCCGTACCCTAAACCTAACCCTAAGCCTAACCCTAACCCTAGGCTACCCTTGACTGCTTCTGCCTCCAATAGATTTCCTAAGCACTAGTGTTTTAAGGAACAGCTTAAAAAGAGAATCCTAATGTGATTTCTTTATAATGGGTGTGTTCCTTATCTTATCCTAGTGTCTAAACTCTTCTCCATGGCTGCACCCCCAAATAATATTGCCTTACGTGCTAAGGGGTATCTAGAGAGTGGGATAGGTTTAATAACTACCCTAACCCTAATGCGTACTCTAACCCTAACCCCTACCCTAACACTAACACGTACCCTAATCCTAACCCGTACCCTAAACCGAGCCCTACCCCTAACACTAACACTAACCCTAACCCTAACCCATACCCTACGCCGTACCTGAACCCCTCCCCAAACCCGTACCCTAAGCCGTACCCTAAGCCTAACCCTAAGCCTAACACTAACCCTAGGCTACCCTTGACTGCTTCTGCCTCCAATAGATTTCCTAAGCACTAGTGTTTGAAGCAACAGCTTAAAAAGAGAATCCTAATGTGATTTCTTTATAATGGGTGTGTTCCTTATCTTATCCTAGTGTCTAAATTCTTCTCCATTGCTGGAACCCCAAATAATATTCCTTTACGTGCTAAGGGGTATCTAGAGAGTGGGATAGGTTTACTAACTACCCTAACCCTAACGCGTACCCTAACCCTAACCCCTACCCTAAACCTAACACGTACCCTAATCCTAACCGTACCCTAAACCGAGCCCTAACCCTAACACTAACCCTAACCCTAACCCTAACCCATACCCTACGCCGTACCCGAAACCCTCCCCGAACATGTACCCTAAGCCGTACCCTAAGCCTAACCCTAAGCCTAACCCTAACCCTACGCTACCCTTGACTGCTTCTGCCTGCAATAGATTTCCTAAGCACTACTGTTTTAAGGAACAGCTTAAAAAGAGAATCCTAATGTGATTTCTTTATAATGGGTGTGTTCCTTATCTTATCCTAGTGTCTAAACTCTTCTCCATGGCTGCACCCCCAAATAATATTCCCTTACGTGCTAAGGGGTATCTAGAGAGTGGGATAGGTTTAATAACTACCCTAACCCTAACGCGTACCCTAACCCTAACCCCTACCCTAACCCTAACACGTACCCTAATCCTAACCTGTACCCTAAAACGAGCCCTAACCCTAACACTAACCCTAACCCTAACCCTAACCCATACCCTATGCCGTACCCGCACCACTCCCCGAACCCGTACCCTAAGCCATACCCTAAACCTAACCCTAAGCCTAACCCTAACCCTAGGCTACCCTTGACTGCTTCTGCCTCCAATTGATTTCCTAAGCAGTAGTGTTTTAAGGAACAGCTTAAAAAGAGAATCCTAAAGTGATTTCTTTATAATGGGTGTGTTCCTTATCTTATCCTAGTGTCTAAACTCTTCTATATGGCTGCACCCCCAAATAATATTCCCTTACGTGCTAAGGGGTATCTAGAGAGTGGGATAGGTTTAATAACTACCCTAACCCTAATGCGTACTCTAACCCTAACCCCTACTCTAACACTAACACGTACCCTAATCCTAACCCGTACCCTAAACCGAGCCCTAACCCTAACACTAACCCAAACCCTAACCCTAACCCATACCCTACGCCGTACACGAACACCTCCCCGAACCCATACCCCAAGCCGTACCCTAACCCTAACCCTAAGCCTAACCCTAACCCTAGGCTACCCTTGACTGCTTCTGCCTCCAATAGATTTCCTAAGCACTAGTGTTTTAAGAACAGCTTAAAAAGAGAATCCTAAAGTGATTTCTTTATAATGGGTGTGTTCCTTATCTTATCCTAGTGTCTAAACTCTTCTCCATGGCTGGACCCCCAAATAATATTCCTTTACGTGCTAAGGGGTATCTAGAGAGTGGGATAGGTTTAATAACTACCCTAACCCTAACGCGTACCCTAACCCTAACCCCTACCCTAACCCTAACAAGTACCCTAATCCTAACCCGTACCCTAATCCGAGCCCTAACCCTAACACTAACCCTAACCCTAACCCTAACCCATACCCTACGCCGTACCCGAAACCCTCCCCGAACCCGTACCCTAAGCCATACCCTAAGCCTAACCCTAAGCCTAACACTAACCCTAGGCTACCCTTGACTGCTTCTGCCTCCAATAGATTTCCTAAGCACTAGTGTTTTAAGCAACAGCTTAAAAAGAGAATCCTAATGTGATTTCTTTATAATGGGTGTGTTCCTTATCTTATCCTAGTGTCTAAACTCTTCTCCATGGCTGGACCCCCAAATAATATTCCTTTACGTGCTAAGGGGTATCTAGAGAGTGGGATAGGTTTACTAACTACCCTAACCCTAACGCGTACCCTAACCCTAACCCCTACCCTAACCCTAACCCGTACCCTAATCCTAACCCGTACCCTAAACCGATCCCTAACCCTAACACTAACCCTAACCCAAACCCTAACCCATACCCTACGCCATACCCGAAACCCTCCCCGAACCCGTACCCTAAGCCGTACCCTAAGCCTAACCCTAAGCCTAACCCTAACCCTAGGCTACCCTTGACTGCTTCTGCCTCCAATAGATTTCCTAAGCACTAGTGTTTTAAGGAACAGCTGAAAAAGAGAATCCTAAAGTGATTTCTTTATAATGAGTGTTTTCCTTATCTTATCCTAGTGTCTAAACTCTTCTCCATGGTTGGACCCCCAAATAATATTCCTTTACGTGCTAAGGGGTATCTAGAGAGTGGGATAGGTTTAATAACTACCCTAACCCTAACGCGTACCCTAACCCTAACCCCTACCCTAACCCTAACCCGTACCCTAAACCGAGCCCTAACCCTAACACTAACCCTAACCCTAACCCTAACCCATACCCTACGCCGTATCCGAAACCCTCCCCGAACACGTACCCTAAGCCGAACCCTAAGCCTAACCCTAAGCCTAACCCTAACCCTACGCTACCCTTGACTGCTTCTGCCTCCAATAGATTTCCTAAGCACTAGTGTTTTAAGGAACAGCTTAAAAAGAGAATCCTAATGTGATTTCTTTATAATGGGTGTGTTCCTTATCTTATCCTAGTGTCTAAACTCTTCTCCATGGCTGGACCCTCAAATAATATTCCTTTACGTGCTCAGGGGTATCTAGAGAGTGGGATAGGTTTAATAACTACCTTAACCCTAACGCGTACCCTAACCCTAACGCGTACCCTAACCCTAACACGTACCCTAATCCTAACCCGTACCCTAAACCGAGCCCTAACCCTAACACTAACCCTAACCCTAACCCTAACCCATACCCTACGCCGTACCCGCACCCCTCCCCGAACCCTTACCCTAAGCCGTACCCTAAGCCTAACCCTAAGCCTAACCCTAACCCTAGGCTACCCTTGACTGCTTCTGCCTCCAATAGATTTCCTAAGCACTACTGTTTTAAGGAACAGCTTAAAAAGAGAATCCTAATGTGATTTCTTTATAATGGGTGTGTTCCTTATCTTATCCTAGTGTCTAAACTCTTCTCCATGGCTGCACCCCCAAATAATATTCCCTTACGTGCTAAGGGGTATCTAGAGAGTGGGATAGGTTTAATAACTACCCTAACCCTAACGCGTACCCTAACCCTAACCCCTACCCTAACCCTAACACGTACCCTAATCCTAACCTGTACCCTAAACCGAGCCCTAACCCTAACACTAACCCTAACCCTAACCCTAACCCATACCCTATGCCGTACCCGCACCCCTCCCCGAACCCGTACCCTAAGCCATACCCTAAACCTAACCCTAAGCCTAACCCTAACCCTAGGCTACCCTTGACTGCTTCTGCCTCCAATTGATTTCCTAAGCAGTAGTGTTTTAAGGAACAGCTTAAAAAGAGAATCCTAAAGTGATTTCTTTATAATGGGTGTGTTCCTTATCTTATCCTAGTGTCTAAACTCTTCTCCATGGCTGGACCCCCAAATAATATTCCTTTACGTGCTAAGGGGGAGCTAGAGAGTGGGATAGGTTTACTAACTACCCTAGCCCTAACGCGTAACCTAACCCTAACCCCTACCCTAACCCTAACACGTACCCTAATCCTAACCCGTACCCTAAACCGAGCCCTAACCCTAACACTAACCTAAACCCTAACCCTAACCCATACCCTACGCCGTACACGAACACCTCCCCGAACCCATACCCCAAGCCGTACCCTAAACCTAACCCTAAGCCTAACCCTAACCCTAGGCTACCCTTGACTGCTTCTGCCTCCAATAGATTTCCTAAGCACTAGTGTTTTAAGGAACAGCTTAAAAAGAGAATCCTAATGTGATTTCTTTATAATGGGTGTGTTCCTTATCTTATCCTAGTGTCTAAACTCTTCTCCATGGCTTCACCCCCAAATAATATTGCCTTACGTGCTAAGGGGTATCTAGAGAGTGGGATAGGTTTAATAACTACCCTAACCCTAATGCGTACTCTAACCCTAACCCCTACTCTAACACTAACACGTACCCTAATCCTAACCCGTACCCTAAACCGAGCCCTAACCCTAACACTAACACTAACCCTAAACCTAACCCATACCCTACGCCGTACCTGAACCCCTCCCCAAACCCGTACCCTAAGCCGTACCCTAAGCCTAACCCTAAGCCTAACACTAACCCTAGCCTACCCTTGACTGCTTCTGCCTCCAATAGATTTCCTAAGCACTAGTGTTTTAAGCAACAGCTTAAAAAGAGAATCCTAATGTGATTTCTTTATAATGGGTGTGTTCCTTATCTTATCCTAGTGTCTAAACTCTTCTCCATGGCTGGACCCTCAAATAATATTCCTTTACGTGCTAAGGGGTATCTAGAGAGTGGGATAGGTTTAATAACTACCCTAACCCTAACGCGTACCCTAAACCTAACCCCTACCCTAACCCTAACACGTACCCTAATCCTAACCCATACCCTAAACCGAGCCCTAACCCTAACACTAACCCTAACCCTAACCCTAACCCATACCCTACGCCGTACCCGCACCCCTCCCCGAACCCGTAACCTAAGCCGTACCCTAAGCCTAACCCTAAGCCTAACCCTAACCCTAGGCTACCCTTGACTGCTTCTGCCTCCAATAGATTTCCTAAGCACTACTGTTTTAAGGAACAGCTTAAAAAGAGAATCCTAATGTGATTTCTTTATAATGGGTGTGTTCCTTATCTTATCCTAGTGTCTAAACTCTTCTCCATGGCTGCACCCCCAAATAATATTCCCTTACGTGCTAAGGGGTATCTAGAGAGTGGGATAGGTTTAATAACTACCCTAACCCTAACGCGTACCCTAACCCTAACCCCTACCCTAACCCTAACACGTACCCTAATCCTAACCTGTACCCTAAACCGAGCCCTAACCCTAACACTAACACTAACCCTAACCCTAACCCAAACCCATACCCTACGCCGTACCTGAACCCCTCCCCAAACCCGTACCCTAAGCCGTACCCTAAGCCTAACCCTAAGCCTAACACTAACCCTAGGCTACCCTTGACTGCTTCTGCCTCCAATAGATTTCCTAAGCACTAGTGTTTTAAGCAACAGCTTAAAAAGAGAATCCTAATGTGATTTCTTTATAATGGGTGTGTTCCTTATCTTATCCTAGTGTCTAAACTCTTCTCCATGGCTGGACCCTCAAATAATATTCCTTTACGTGCTAAGGGGTATCTAGAGAGTGGGATAGGTTTACTAACTACCCTAACCCTAACGCGTACCCTAACCCTAACCCCTACCCTAAACCTAACACGTACCCTAATCCTAACCGTACCCTAAACCGAGCCCTAACCCTAACACTAACCCTAACCCTAACCCTAACCCATACCCTACGCCGTACCCGAAAGCCTCCCCGAACCCGTACCCTAAGCCGTACCCTAAGCCTAACCCTAAGCCTAACCCTAACCCTAGGCTACCCTTGACTGCTTCTGCCTCCAATAGATTTCCTAAGCACTAGTGTTTTAAGGAACAGCTTAAAAAGAGAATCCTAATGTGATTTCTTTATAATGGGTGTGTTCCTTATCTTATCCTAGTGTCTAAACTCTTCTCCATGGCTGGACCCTCAAATAATATTCCTTTACGTGCTAAGGGGTATCTAGAGAGTGGGATAGGTTTAATAACTACCCTAACCCTAACGCGTACCCTAACCCTAACCCCTACCCTAACCCTAACACGTACCCTAATCCTAACCCGTACCCTAAACCGAGCCCTAACCCTAACACTAACCCTAACCCTAACCCTAACCCATACCCTACGCCGTACCCGCACCCCTCCCCGAACCCGTACCCTAAGCCGTACCCTAAGCCTAACCCTAAGCCTAACCCTAACCCTAGGCTACCCTTGACTGCTTCTGCCTCCAATAGATTTCCTAAGCACTACTGTTTTAAGGAACAGCTTAAAAAGAGAATCCTAATGTGATTTCTTTATAATGGGTGTGTTCCTTATCTTATCCTAGTGTCTAAACTCTTCTCCATGGCTGCACCCCCAAATAATATTCCCTTATGTGCTAAGGGGTATCTAGAGAGTGGGATAGGTTTAATAACTACCCTAACCCTAACGCGTACCCTAACCCTTACCCCTACCCTAACCCTAACACGTACCCTAATCCTAACCCGTACCCTAAACCGAGCCCTAACCCTAACACTAACCCTAACCCTAACCCTAACCCATACCCTACGCCGTACCCGCACCCCTCCCCGAACCCGTAACCTAAGCCGTACCCTAAGCCTAACCCTAAGCCTAACCCTAACCCTAGGCTACCCTTGACTGCTTCTGCCTCCAATAGATTTCCTAAGCACTAGTGTTTTAAGGAACAGCTTAAAAAGAGAATCCTAATGTGATTTCTTTATAATGGGTGTGTTCCTTATCTTATCCAATGTCTAAACTCTTCTCCATGGCTGCACCCCCAAATAATATTGCCTTACGTGCTAAGGGGTATCTAGAGAGTGGGATAGGTTTAATAACTACCCTAACCCTAACACGTACCCTAACCCTAACCCCTACCCTAACCCTAACACATACCCTAATCCTAACCTGTACCCTAAACCGAGCCCTAACCCTAACACTAACCCTAACCCTAACCCTAACCCATACCCTACGCCGTACCCGCACCCCTCCCCGAACCCGTACCCTAAGCCATACCCTAAACCTAACCCTAAGCCTAACCCTAACCCTAGGCTACCCTTGACTGCTTCTGCCTCCAATTGATTTCCTAAGCAGTAGTGTTTTAAGGAACAGCTTAAAAAGAGAATCCTAAAGTGATTTCTTTATAATGGGTGTGTTCCTTATCTTATCCTAGTGTCTAAACTCTTCTCCATGGCTGGACCCCCAAATAATATTCCTTTACGTGCTAAGGGGAGCTAGAGAGTGGGATAGGTTTACTAACTACCCTAGCCCTAACGCGTAACCTAACCCTAACGCCTACCCTAACCCTAACACGTACCCTAATCCTAACCCGTACCCTAAACCGAGCCCTAACCCTAACAGTAACCCAAACCCTAACCCTAACCCATACCCTACGCCGTACACGAACACCTCCCCGAACCCATACCCCAAGCCGTACCCTAAACCTAACCCTAAGCCTAACCCTAACCCTAGGCTACCCTTGACTGCTTCTGCCTCCAATAGATTTCCTAAGCACTAGTGTTTTAAGGAACAGCTTAAAAAGAGAATCCTAATGTGATTTCTTTATAATGGGTGTGTTCCTTATCTTATCCTAGTGTCTAAACTCTTCTCCATGGCTGCACCCCCAAATAATATTGCCTTACGTGCTAAGGGGTATCTAGAGAGTGGGATAGGTTTAATAACTACCCTAACCCTAATGCGTACTCTAACCCTAACCCCTACCCTAACACTAACACGTACCCTAATCCTAACCCGTACCCTAAACCGAGCCCTACCCCTAACACTAACACTAACCCTAACCCTAACGCATACCCTACGCCGTACCTGAACCCCTCCCCAAACCCGTACCCTAAGCCTTACCCTAAGCCTAACCCTAAGCCTAACACTAACCCTAGGCTACCCTTGACTGCTTCTGCCTCCAATAGATTTCCTAAGCACTAGTGTTTTAAGCAACAGCTTAAAAAGAGAATCCTAATGTGATTTCTTTATAATGGGTGTGTTCCTTATCTTATCCTAGTGTCTAAATTCTTCTCCATTGCTGGAACCCCAAATAATATTCCTTTACGTGCTAAGGGGTATCTAGAGAGTGGGATAGGTTTACTAACTACCCTAACCCTAACGCGTACCCTAAACCTAACCCCTACCCTAAACCTAACACGTACCCTAATCCTAACCGTACCCTAAACCGAGCCCTAACCCTAACACTAACCCTAACCCTAACCCTAACCCATACCCTACGCCGTACCCGAAAGCCTCCCCGAACCCGTACCCTAAGCCGTACCCTAAGCCTAACCCTAAGCCTAACCCTAACCCTAGGCTACCCTTGACTGCTTCTGCCTCCAATAGATTTCCTAAGCACTAGTGTTTTAAGGAACAGCTTAAAAAGAGAATCCTAATGTGATTTCTTTATAATGGGTGTGTTCCTTATCTTATCCTAGTGTCTAAACTCTTCTCCATGGCTGGACCCTCAAATAATATTCCTTTACGTGCTAAGGGGTATCTAGAGAGTGGGATAGGTTTAATAACTACCCTAACCCTAACGCGTACCCTAACCCTAACCCCTACCCTAACCCTAACACGTACCCTAATCCTAACCCGTACCCTAAACCGAGCCCTAACCCTAACACTAACCCTAACCCTAACCCTAACCCATACCCTACGCCGTACCCGCACCCCTCCCCGAACCCGTACCCTAAGCCGTACCCTAAGCCTAACCCTAAGCCTAACCCTAACCCTAGGCTACCCTTGACTGCTTCTGCCTCCAATAGATTTCCTAAGCACTACTGTTTTAAGGAACAGCTTAAAAAGAGAATCCTAATGTGATTTCTTTATAATGGGTGTGTTCCTTATCTTATCCTAGTGTCTAAACTCTTCTCCATGGCTGCACCCCCAAATAATATTCCCTTATGTGCTAAGGGGTATCTAGAGAGTGGGATAGGTTTAATAACTACCCTAACCCTAACGCGTACCCTAACCCTAACCCCTACCCTAACCCTAACACGTACCCTAATCCTAACCTGTACCCTAAACCGAGCCCTAACCCTAACACTAACCGAAACCCTAACCCTAACCCATACCCTATGCCGTACCCGCACCCCTCCCCGAACCCATACCCTAAGCCATACCCTAAACCTAACCCTAAGCCTAACCCTAACCCTAGGCTACCCTTGACTGCTTCTGCCTCCAATAGATTTCCTAAGCACTAGTGTTTTAAGGAACAGCTTAAAAAGAGAATCCTAATGTGATTTCTTTATAATGGGTGTGTTCCTTATCTTATCCTAGTGTCTAAACTCTTCTCCATGGCTGCACCCCCAAATAATATTGCCTTACGTGCTAAGGGGTATCTAGAGAGTGGGATAGGTTTAATAACTACCCTAACCCTAATGCGTACTCTAACCCTAACCCCTACCCTAACCCTAACACGTACCCTAATCCTAACCCGTACCCTAAACCGAGCCCTACCCCTAACACTAACCCTAACCCTAACCCTAACCCATACCCTACGCCGTACCTGAACCCCTCCCCAAACCCGTACCCTAAGCCGTACCCTAAGCCTAACCCTAAGCCTAACACTAACCCTAGGCTACCCTTGACTGCTTCTGCCTCCAATAGATTTCCTAAGCACTAGTGTTTTAAGCAACAGCTTAAAAAGAGAATCCTAATGTGATTTCTTTATAATGGGTGTGTTCCTTATCTTATCCTAGTGTCTAAATTCTTCTCCATTGCTGGAACCCCAAATAATATTCCTTTACGTGCTAAGGGGTATCTAGAGAGTGGGATAGGTTTACTAACTACCCTAACCCTAACGCGTACCCTAACCCTAACCCCTACCCTAAACCTAACACGTACCCTAATCCTAACCGTACCCTAAACCGAGCCCTAACCCTAAAACTAACCCTAACCCTAACCCTAACCCATACCCTACGCCGTACCCGAAAGCCTCCCCGAACCCGTACCCTAAGCCGTACCCTAAGCCTAACCCTAAGCCTAACCCTAACCCTACGCTACCCTTGACTGCTTCTGCCTCCAAAAGATTTCCTAAGCACTAGTGTTTTAAGGAACAGCTTAAAAAGAGAATCCTAATGTGATTTCTTTATAATGGGTGTGTTCCTTATCTTATCCTAGTGTCTAAACTCTTCTCCATGGCTGGACCCTCAAATAATATTCCTTTACGTGCTAAGGGGTATCTAGAGAGTGGGATAGGTTTAATAACTACCCTAACCCTAACGCGTACCCTAACCCTAACCCCTACCCTAACCCTAACACGTACCCTAATCCTAACCCGTACCCTAAACCGAGCCCTAACCCTAACACTAACCCTAACCCTAACCCTAACCCATACCCTACGCCGTACCCGCACCCCTCCCCGAACCCGTAACCTAAGCCGTACCCTAAGCCTAACCCTAAGCCTAACCCTACCCCTAGGCTACCCTTGACTGCTTCTGCCTCCAATAGATTTCCTAAGCACTACTGTTTTAAGGAACAGCTTAAAAAGAGAATCCTAATGTGATTTCTTTATAATGGGTGTGTTCCTTATCTTATCCTAGTGTCTAAACTCTTCTATATGGCTGCACCCCCAAATAATATTCCCTTACGTGCTAAGGGGTATCTAGAGAGTGGGATAGGTTTAATAACTACCCTAACCCTAACGCGTACCCTAACCCTAACCCCTACCCTAACCCTAACATGTACCCTAATCCTAACCTGTACCCTAAACCGAGCCCTAACCCTAACACTAACCCTAACCCTAACCCTAACCCATACCCTACGCCGTACCCGAAACCCTCCCCGAACCCGTACCCTAAGCCATACCCTAAGCCTAACCCTAAGCCTAACACTAACCCTAGGCTACCCTTGACTGCTTCTGCCTCCAATAGATTTCCTAAGCACTAGTGTTTTAAGCAACAGCTTAAAAAGAGAATCCTAATGTGATTTCTTTATAATGGGTGTGTTCCTTATCTTATCCTAGTGTCTAAACTCTTCTCCATGGCTGGACCCCCAAATAATATTCCTTTACGTGCTAAGGGGTATCTAGAGAGTGGGATAGGTTTACTAACTACCCTAACCCTAACGCGTACCCTAACCCTAACCCCTACCCTAACCCTAACCCGTACCCTAATCCTAACCCGTACCCTAAACCGATCCCTAACCCTAACACTAACCCTAACCCAAACCCTAACCCATACCCTACGCCATACCCGAAACCCTCCCCGAACCCGTACCCTAAGCCGTACCCTAAGCCTAACCCTAAGCCTAACCCTATCCCTAGGCTACCCTTGACTGCTTCTGCCTCCAATAGATTTCCTAAGCACTAGTGTTTTAAGGAACAGCTGAAAAAGAGAATCCTAATGTGATTTCTTTATAATGAGTGTGTTCCTTATCTTATCCTAGTGTCTAAACTCTTCTCCATGGTTGGACCCCCAAATAATATTCCTTTACGTGCTAAGGGGGAGCTAGAGAGTGGGATAGGTTTACTAACTACCCTAGCCCTAACGCGTAACCTAACCCTAACCCCTACCCTAACCCTAACATGTACCCTAATCCTAACCCGTACCCTAAACCGAGCCCTAACCCTAACACTAACCCAAACCCTAACCCTAACCCATACCCTACGCCGTACACGAACACCTCCCCGAACCCATACCCCAAGCCGTACCCTAAACCTAACCCTAAGCCTAACCCTAACCCTAGGCTACCCTTGACTGCTTCTGCCTTCAATAGATTTCCTAAGCACTAGTGTTTTAAGGAACAGCTTAAAAAGAGAATCCTAATGTGATTTCCTTATAATGGGTGTGTTCCTTATCTTATCCTAGTGTCTAAACTCTTCTCCATGGCTGCACCCCCAAATAATATTGCCTTACGTGCTAAGGGGTATCTAGAGAGTGGGATAGGTTTAATAACTACCCTAACCCTAATGCGTACTCTAACCCTAACCCCTACCCTAACACTAACACGTACCCTAATCCTAACCCGTACCCTAAACCGAGCCCTACCCCTAACACTAACACTAACCCTAACCCTAACCCATACCCTACGCCGTACCTGAACCCCTCCCCAAACCCGTACCCTAAGCCGTACCCTAAGCCTAACCCTAAGCCTAACACTAACCCTAGGCTACCCTTGACTGCTTCTGCCTCCAATAGATTTCCTAAGCACTAGTGTTTTAAGCAACAGCTTAAAAAGAGAATCCTAATGTGATTTCTTTATAATGGGTGTGTTCCTTATCTTATCCTAGTGTCTAAATTCTTCTCCATTGCTGGAACCCCAAATAATATTCCTTTACGTGCTAAGGGGGAGCTAGAGAGTGGGATAGGTTTACTAACTACCCTAACCCTAACGCGTACCCTAACCCTAACCCCTACCCTAAACCTAACACGTACCCTAATCCTAACCGTACCCTAAACCGAGCCCTAACCCTAACACTAACCCTAACCCTAACCCTAACCCATACCCTACGCCGTACCCGAAAGCCTCCCCGAACCCGTACCCTAAACCGTACCCTAAGCCTAACCCTAAGCCTAACCCTAACCCTACGCTACCCTTGACTGCTTCTGCCTCCAATAGATTTCCTAAGCACTAGTGTTTTAAGGAACAGCTTAAAAAGAGAATCCTAATGTGATTTCTTTATAATGGGTGTGTTCCTTATCTTATCCTAGTGTCTAAACTCTTCTCCATGGCTGGACCCTCAAATAATATTCCTTTACGTGCTAAGGGGTATCTAGAGAGTGGGATAGGTTTAATAACTACCCTAACCCTAACGCGTACCCTAACCCTAACCCCTACCCTAACCCTAACACGTACCCTAATCCTAACCCGTACCCTAAACCGAGCCCTAACCCTAACACTAACCCTAACCCTAACCCTAACCCATACCCTACGCCGTACCCGCACCCCTCCCCGAACCCGTAACGTAAGCCGTACCCTAAGCCTAACCCTAAGCCTAACCCTAACCCTAGGCTACCCTTGACTGCTTCTGCCTCCAATAGATTTCCTAAGCACTAGTGTTTTAAGGAACAGCTTAAAAAGAGAATCCTAATGTGATTTCTTTATAATGGGTGTGTTCCTTATCTTATCCTAGTGTCTAAACTCTTCTATATGGCTGCACCCCCAAATAATATTCCCTTACGTGCTAAGGGGTATCTAGAGAGTGGGATAGGTTTAATAACTACCCTAACCCTAACGCGTACCCTAACCCTAACCCCTACCCTAACCCTAACATGTACCCTAATCCTAACCTGTACCCTAAGCCGAGCCCTAACCCTAACCCTAACCCTAACCCTAACCCATACCCTACGCCGTACCCGCACCCCTCCCCGAACCCGTACCCTAAGCCATACCCTAAACCTAACCCTAAGCCTAACCCTAACCCTAGGCTACCCTTGACTGCTTCTGCCTCCAATTGATTTCCTAAGCAGTAGTGTTTTAAGGAACAGCTTAAAAAGAGAATCCTAAAGTGATTTCTTTATAATGGGTGTGTTCCTTATCTTATCCTAGTGTCTAAACTCTTCTCCATGGCTGGACCCCCAAATAATATTCCTTTACGTGCTAAGGGGTATCTAGAGAGTGGGATAGGTTTACTAACTACCCTAGCCCTAACGCGTAACCTAACCCTAACCCCTACCCTAACCCTAACATGTACCCTAATCCTAACCCGTACCCTAAACCGAGCCCTAACCCTAACAGTAACCCTAACCCTAACCCTAACCCATACCCTACGCCGTACCCGAACCCCTCCCCGAACCCGTACCCTAAGCCGTACTCTAACCGTAACCCTAAGCCTAACAGTTACCCTAGGCTACCCTTGACTGCTTCTGCATCCAATAGATTTCCTAAGCACTAGTGTTTTAAGGAACAGCTTAAAAAGAGAATCCTAATGTGATTTCTTTATATTGGGTGTGTTCCTTATCTTATCCTAGTGTCTAAACTCTTCTCCATGGCTGGACACCCAAATAATATTCCTTTGCGTGCTAAGGGGTATCTAGAGAGTGGGATAGGTTTACTAACTACCCTAACCCTAACGCGTACCCTAACCCTAACCCCTACCCTAACCCAAACACGTACCCTAATCCTAACCCGTACCCTAAACCGAGCCCTAACCCTAACTCTAACCGTAAACCTAACCCTAACCCATACCCTACGCCGTACCCAAACCCCTCCCCGAACCCCTACCCTAAGCCGTACCCTATTCCTAACCCTAAGCCTAACCCTAACCCTAGGCTACCCTTGACTGCTTCTGCCTCCAATAGATTTCCTAAGCACTAGTGTTTTAAGGAACAGGTTAAAAAGAGAATCCTAATGTGATTTCTTTATAATGGGTGTGTTCCTTACCTTATCCTAGTGTCTAAACTCTTCTCCATGGCTGGAACCCCAAATAATATTCCTTTACGTGCTATGGGGAATCTAGAAAGTGGGATAGGTTTAATAACTACCCTAACCCTAACGCGTACCCTAACCCTAACCCTTACCCAAACACTAACACGTACCCTAATCCTAACCCGTACCCTAATCCGAGCCCTAACCTTAACACTAACACTAAACCTACCACGAACTCATACCGTATGCCGTACCCGAACCCCTCCCTGAACCCGTACCCTAAGCCGTAACCTAAGCCTAACCCTAAGCCTAACCCTAACCCTAGGCTACCCTTGACTGCTTCTGCCTCCAATAGATTTCCTAAGCACTAGTGTTTTAAGGAACAGCTTAAAAAGAGAATCCTAATGTGATTTCTTTATAATGGGTGTGTTCCTTATCTTATCCTAGTGTCTAAACTCTTCTCCATGGCTGGACCCCCAAATAATATTCCTTTACGTGCTAAGGGGTATCTAGAGAGTGGGATAGGTTTAATAACTACCCTAACCCTAATGCGTACCCTAACCCTCACCCCTACCTTAACCCTAACACGTACCCTAATCCTAACCCGTACCCTAAACCGAGCCCTAACCCTAACACTAACCCTAACCCATACGCTACGCCGTACCCGAACCCCTCCCCGAAACCGTACCCTAAGCCGTACCCTAACCCTAACCCTAAGCCTAACCCTAACCCTAGGCTACCCTTGACTGCTTCTGCCTCCAATAGATTTCCTAAGCACTAGTGTTTTAAGGAACAGCTTAAAAAGAGAATCCTAATGTGATTTTTTTATAATGGGTGTGTTCCTTATCTTATCCTAGTGTCTAAACCCTTCTCCATGGCCGGACCCCCAAATAATATTCCTTTACGTGCTAAGGGGTATCTAGAGAATGGGATAGGTTTAATAACTACCCTAACCCTAACGCGTACCCTAACCCTAACCCCTACTCTAACACTAACACGTACCCTAATCCTAACCCGTACCCTAAACGGAGCCCTAACCCTAACACTAACCCTAACCCTAACCCTAACCCATAACCTACGCCGTACCCGAACCCCTCCCCGAACCCGTACCCTAAGCCGTACCCTATGCCTAACCCTAAGCCCTTTTTGGCGAACCAAGCAACCTGGAAAGGCAAATCAGCGCTACAAAGAAGTCTCGCTTCCCATCGGTCAAAAGGGCCATGCTGAAAAAAGTGTCAAAACCAGAAATGCAGGACAGGCCATGGAGAAATGGGAGCCTTGCTACACTGATGGGCGGGATGTAAATTGCCAACAGCCACTCTGGAGAAGTGTACGGTGTGTCCTGAAACATCTGAAAAACACAGCTTAGAGAGCATAGGGCACTTCCACTCATGGTGGTATGAACTGGGAAAATGAAAAATCAGCAAGACACAAGCACCCCAAAGTTTAGGGCTGCTGTGTTGAGAAGGACCTCCACTACATTCCACCTTAAATATCCCAGGAAAGAGAAAAATGGATAAAGAAGTTGTGGTCCTTATGTACAATGGAATATCACTCAGCCATGAAATCAATGTCATAAGGTTAGTAGCAGCATGATGAGTGGATTTAGGTACGACGATTCTAAGTGAAATAAGTCACACAGAAAAGGACACTTCTCATAAGGTATCACTGATAGAGGGAATGTAAAAACCGTTACACTTGAACTGAATTACAAAACAGAACAGAGTCACACATGCAGAAAACACACTATGGCTGCTTAACGGGAAAGGTGAGGTGGGGTGATACATAAAACAAGGGTTTCAAATTAGCTCAGATACCGTTCCATAAACCCAATATGTAATAGACAAGACCTACTCCTTGCTCAGAGAACTGGACTCAACACGCCGTACTCACCGCACAAGAATATATCTGACTAGTAATAATCTTAAAACCTATGTATTGATATCTCTCTGTTAGTGTGTCAAGTGGGTATAAAGCGGCATAAACACAGCAGTGAAAAGCAGCTAAATCTCATTATAAAAATAAATTACTTTGAAAAACCCATGAAACAAAGACAGTGAAAGAGAGAGAAATTCTTACACAATGCGTCAGGGGCTGTGATGCAACCTGGATTGACCATATCTAGAACCACAGCTGGATGAGACATAAGGGTGGACACTCTTGGCGCTGAGAGGTTTGGTGAGGTTGGGTGAGCAAACGCAGACCCTTTAAAGTAATACTGCGTGGTACCCATCGCATGGGTCCCAAATCTCCAGGTTCAAGGGCATCTTCCTACATCGAAAACATGCATGAGAAACCCAGAAGATGGTAAACCGTGTGATGGGGAAAGGTTTCTAAAACGCACCTCATTTCTCATCTACTTGTGCCCGGGTTCGCCATTCCAGCCGCTTTACTAGCAATCTCCCTTCTTGGAGCATCAGAACCTTTAACCTCCTGTTCCGTACAGGTTGCAATTTTTCCTGAGGATGAACGGGAAGACGGGGAACCAATGAGAGACTAGCTCTTGGTGTTGGGACAGGCACAGGTCACTCTATTTTCCCATCAGGAAGAAGAATTAACCACAGGCTCACCCTGCCCCCCCGGAACCAGAACAGGGCCTGAAGCCATCCTGAGCTATTGCAGCCAGCTCCCAAAAAAGCGAGTTGTAAAATGGAGCTTCAGGGCACTGCAATTCACAAACCTGCAGAGTTATAAATGATAACTCTCGTCCACAAATATATTGAGGGAAGGCAAAGAAGAGGATTTGAAATCAAGGCAGAATTACAGGAAACAGATTTCAGGAGGTAGATTCGAATCGCCTTTAAAGCACATGAAAAGCGGCAAAACGTTGACAATGATGCCCTTGGCCAAAAGGGGCGTATGCGTTTTTTCCTGAATATATTCAGGAAAAAACGCATACGCCCCTTTTGGCCAACGAAGCAACATGGAAAAGCAAATCAGCGCTAAAAAGAAGACTCGCTTCCCATCGGTCAAAAGGGCCATGCTGAAAAATGTGTCAAAACCAGAAATGCAGGACAGGCCATGGAGAAATGGGAGCCTTGCTACACTGATGGGCGGGATGTAAATTGCCAACAGCCACTCTGGAGAAGGGTACAGTGTGTCCTTAAACATCTAAAAAACAGAGCTTAGAGAGCATAGGGCACTTCCACGCAAGGGGGTATAAATTGGGAAAATGAAAAATCAGCAAGACACAAGCACCCCAAAGATTAGGGCTGCTCTGTTGACAAGGACGTCCACTTCATTCCACCTTCAATATCCCAGGAAAGAGAAAAATGGATAAAGAAGTTGTGGTCCTTATGTACAATGGAATATCACTCAGCCATAAAATCAATGTCATAAGGCTAGTAGCAGCATGATGAGTGGATTTAGGTACGACGATTCTAAGTGAAATAACTCACACAGAAAAGGACACTTCTCATAAGGTATCACTGATAGAGGGAATGTAAAAACCGTTACACTTGAACTGAATTACAAAACAGAACAGAGTCACACGTTTAGAAAACACACTATGGCTGCTTAACGGGAAAGGTGAGGTGGGGTGATGCATAAAACAAGGGTTTCAAATTAGCTCAGATACCGTTCCATAAACCCAATATGAAATAGAAAGACCTACTCCTTACTCAGTGAACTGGACTCAACACCCCCTATTCACCGCACAAGTATATATCTGACTAGTAAGAATCTTAAAACCTATGTATTGATATCTCTCTGGAAGTGAGTCAAGTGGGTGTAAAGCGGCATAAACACAGCCGTGAATAGCAGCTAAACCCCACTATAAAAATAAATTACTTTTAAAAACCCGTGAAAAAAAAAAACCCGTGAAACAAAGACAGTGAAAGAGAGAGAAATCCTTACACAATTCGTTCAGGGGTTGTGATGAAACCTGGATCGACCATATCTAGACCCACAGCTGGGTGAGACATAAGGGTGGACACTGTTGCGGCTGAGAGGTTTGGTGAGGTTGGGTGAGCAAACGCAGACCCTTTAAAGTAATACTGCGTGACACCCATCCCATGGGTCCCAAATCTCCAGGGTCAAGGGCATCTTCCTACATCCAAAACATGCATGAGAAACCCAGAAGATGGTACACCATGTGATCGGGAAAGGTTTCTAAAATGCACCTCATTTCTCATCTGCTTGTGCCAGGGTTCGCCATTCCAGCCACTTTCTTAGCAATCTCCCTACTTGGAGCATCAGCACCTTTAACCTCCTGTTCCGTACAGGTTGCAATTTGTACTGAGGATGAACGGGAAGAGGGGGAACCAATGAGAGACTAGATCTAGGTGTTGGGACAAGCACAGGTCACTCTATTTTCCCTTCAGAAAGAAGAATTAACCACAGGCTCAGCCTGCCCCCAGGAAGTAGAACAGGGCCTGAAGCAATCCTGCGCTTTTGCGGCCAACTCCCAAAAAAGCGAGTTGAAAAATGGAGCTCAGGGGCACTGCAATTCACAAACCTGCAGAGTTATCAATGATAACTCTCGTCCACAAATATATTGAGGGAAGGCAACGAAGAGGATTTGAAAGGAAGGCAGAATTGCAGAAACAGACTTAAGGAGGTAGATTCGAATCGTCTTTAAAGCAAATGAAAAGCGGCAAAACGTTGAAAATGATATCCTTGGCCAAAAAGGGCGTATGCGTTTTTTCCTGAATATATTCAGGAAAAAACGCATACGCCCTTTTTGGCCAACCAAGCAACCTGGAAAGGCAAATCAGCGCTACAAAGAAGTCTCGCTTCCCATCGGTCAAAAGGGCCATGCTGAAGAAAGTGTCAAAACCAGAAATGCAGGACAGGCCATGGAGAAATGGGAGCCTTGCTACACTGATGGGCAGGATGTAAATTGCCAACAGCCACTCTGGAGAAGTGTACGGTGTGTCCTGATACATCTAAAAAACACAGCTTAGGGAGCATAGGGCATTTCCACTCATGGGCGTATAAATTGGGAAAACTAAAAATCAGCAAGACACAGGCACACCAAAGTTTAGGGCTGCTCAGTTGACAAGAACCTCCTCTTCATTACACCTTAAATATCCCAGGAAATAGGAAAATGGATAACGATGTTGTGGTCCTTATGTACAATGGAATATCACTCAGCCATGAAATCAATGTCATAAGGCTATTAGCAGCATGATGAGTGGATTTATGTTCGACGATTCTAAGTGAAATAAGTCACACAGAAAAAGACACTTATCATAAGATATCACTTGTAGAGGGAATGTAAAAACCGTTACACTTGAACTGAATTACAAAACAGAACAGAGTCACACATTTAGAAAACACACTATGGCTGCTTAACGGGAAAGGTGAGGTGGGGTGATGCATAAAACAAGGGTTTCATATTAGCTCAAATACCGATCCATAAACCCAATATGTAATAGACAAGACCTACTCCTTGCTCAGTTAAGTGGATGCAACACCCCCTATTCAACGAACAAGAATATATCTGACTAGTAAAAATCTTAAAACCTATGTATTGATTTCTCTCTGTAAGTGAATCAAGTGGGTGTAAAGGGACATAAACACAGCAGTGAAAATCAGGTAAACCCCATTATAAAAATAAATTACTTAAAAATCCCAAAAAACAAAGACAGTGATAGAGGGAGAAATTTTTACAAGATTCGTTCCGGGGCTGTGATGCAACCTGATGTGACCATATCTAGACCCACAGCTGGATGAGAAATAAAGGTGGATACTCTTGGGGCTCAAGGTCTCTTTCCCTATTTACCAGATTAGGAACGTAGAAAGGCTGCCACCCTCTGGCCGTTACCTGCAAAAGCAGCTTTAAAACCTGTGCTAATGGTCACTTCATATGAACAAGTACTTCAGGGCTGTAAATGAAACGTGCCCTCAAAATGTCTTGAGGGAGGTAATGGCCAAAAATTTTCAAAATGTGACACTTACTTTAAGAAAACACTTTGAAGAACTGAGCTGTAATCACAGTTTGATAAATAAAAAGGGCATGCTTTAAAGCTCAATTTCAACAGATTATGGGACACATGCAAATTCAACCACAGATAGGCATCAGCTCGCACCGGTTAGAATAACCATCAGCAAGAAAAATACAAACAATAAATATTGAAGGTGTTTTGGAGAAATGCATACCCTCAATTTTAAGTGGGACGTAACCTGGAAAGAGCCACTAATGAGAACTGAATGGTGGTGCCTTTAAAACATACACACTGAGCTACCATATGATACAGCAAGCCCACTCCTTGGCCTATAACATAAGAAGTTATAACTGGAAAGACACAGGCAAGCAAATGTGCATTGCAGCAGTATTACAATAGCCAAGACATGGAGGCAAACAGAAAGTCCATCAAGAGGTGCGTGGCCCAAGAAGAACTGGTACACGTACAGATGGAATATTAGCCAGGGAAATAAATGAAACAATGCCATTTGCAGCACCATGTATGATTCTTGAGGTAATCAGGCAAATTGTACTAAGTCAGAAAGCAAAAGACACATATCCTATAATATCACTTATAGGTCTTAGCTAAAAATTGATACCAATGAAGATATTTCCACAGAGAAATGCAATCACAGATTCATTAAACAAACTTATGGTTCACCAAATGGAAAGGTGTGAGGATTGGATACATTAGGATATTGGGGTTAAGATAGATATAGAAACACATGTGAAATATGTAATCACCAAAGACCTACGTAATACCAAGACAAGACTACTCAACATCGTGTCATAACCTACATGGGAAAATGATCCAAAGAAGAATAGATATATGTATATGTTTAAAAGAACCACATCTTTCACACCTAGAAGAAACAAAACATTTTAATTAAATTTGCTCTGACAAAAAATAAAAATTAAATTAAAAAAAGAACAAGAAGTAATGAGACATAAACTTAAGGGGCTATTTGCTGGCACATTGCATTCTAATTTACAACCAGAACATGACTTCCATTAAGGCTCTGTCATCACTAATAAAGCAGCTTTATAAGCAATGTTGAAGGTAGCTTAAAAGAAGTCTCACTAATTATTGATAGTAACAAGGAAACAAAGAAAAGTAAAAATCTCACTGCAAAAAGTATACCTAGGGTAAGGATAGTAGATCAAACACTTATTAAACTTCTGTAAAGAATAAAAGACAACAGTAGTATGTTTTTTTAAAAAGAGAGGGCCCAAATAAATCTGAAATGAAAGAGATGATGTTACAACGGACACCACAGAAATACAAAGTATCCTAAGATACACACAGGGTAACTCAGGGCTCAGACTGGACAGAGCCCACTCTCCAGTCCCCTGTACATGACTTACAGGAGCCTCAGGAACTAAGGAGGGGGTCCCTGAGGAGAGGCTCAAGATAGAATATGGTAGGCATTAACATGACTGCATTCATCTTAAACATGCCTGAACTACATTCACACGAGATGATTTTGTCCTGTATGTACATCGGCACCTCTAGTTGGAACTGCAGATCTTTGGCTTCAACACCTCTACTGACAACATTAGCGTCACCTGCTGTGGACCGTCTCCTATAGGATTTCTAGAATCACAAAACATCGAAGCTTCACAGGACCCAGAGTCTGTGCAACTCCACACGGAGTCTCAGAGTCTCAACTCCACTCAGATACTCCACTCTTGGAGGGCACACACAAAGTAGTGTGCACATCAGGACCCAGGGGAAGGAGCAGTGACCCTGTAGGAGAATGACCAGAACTACCTGCTACTTTTAGAAGGTCTCCTGCAGAGGCAGGTGGTGGCTGTGGCTGTGGCTCACCGTGAGGACAACGACACTGGCAGCAGAAGTTCTGGGAAATACTCCTTGGTGTGAGCCCTCCCAGAGTCCGCCATTAGCCCCACCAAGAGCAAGGTAGGCTCCAGGGCTGGGTCGCCTCAGGCCAAACAACCAACAGGGAGGGAACCCAGCCCCATGCATCAGCAGACAAGTGGATTAAACTTTTTATTAAAGTTTTATTTAATCCGTAGACAAGCGGATTACAGCTCTGCCCACCAAAGCAACACCCAGCTCTACCCACCACCAGTCCTTCCCATCAGGAAGCTTGCACAAGCCTCTAAGATAGACTCATCCACTGGAGAGCAGACAGCAGAAGCAAGAAGAACTACAATTCTGCAGCCTGTGGAAGGAAAACCACATTCACAGAAAGATAGACAAAATGAAAAGGCAGAGGACTTTATACCAGATCAAGGAACAAGATAAAACCCCAGAAAAAAAAAACGAAATGAGGTGGAGATAGGGAACCTTCCAGAAAAAAAATTCAGAATAATGATAGTGAAGTTGAGCCAAGACCTTGGAAAAAGAAAGGAGGCAAAGATCGAGAAGATGCAAGAAATGTTTAACAAAGACCTAGAAGAATTAAGGAACAAACACCTAGAAGAATTAAAGAACAAACAAACAGAGGTGAACAATGGAATAACTGAAATGAAAAATACACTAGAAGGAATCAGTAGCAGAATAACTGTGGCAGAAGAACGGATAAGTGACCTGGAAGACAGAAAGGTGGAAATCACTGCCATGGAACAGAATAAAGAAAAAGAATGAAAATAAACGAAGACACCCCAAGAGTCCTCTGGGACAACATTAAACGCAACAACATTCGCATTATAGGGGTCCCAGAAGGAGAAGAGAGAGAGAAAGGACCCGAGAATATATTTAAAGAGATAATGGTCAAAAACTTCCCTAGCATGGGAAAAGAAATAGCCACCCAAGTCCAGAAGCACAGAGTGTCCCAGGCAGGATAAACCAAAGGAGAAAAATGACAAGACACATAGTAATCAAATTGACAAAAATTAACGACAAAGAAAAATGATTGAAAGCAGCAAGGGAAAAATGACAAATAACATACAAGGGAACTCCCATAAGGATAACAACTGATTTCTCAGCAGAAAATCTACAAGCCAGAAGGAAGTGGCATGATAAATTTAAAGTGATGAAAGGGAAGAACCTACAACCAAGAGTACTCCACCCTGCAAAGAGCTCATTCAGATTTGATGGAGAAATCAAAAGCCTTACAGACAAGCAAAAGCTAAGAGAATTCAGCACCATGAAACCAGCTCTACACCAAATGCTAAAGGAACTTCTCTAAGTGGGAAACACAAGAGAAGAAAAGGACCCACCAAGACAAACCCATAACAATTAAGAAAATAGTAGTAGGAACATACATATCGATAATTACCTTAAACGTGAATGCACTACATGTTCCAACCAAAAGACACAGGCTCGCTGAATGGATACAAAAACAAGACCCATATATATGCTGTCTACAAGAGATCCATTTCAGACCTAGGGACACATACAGACTCAAAGTGAGGCGATGGAAAAATATATTCTATGCAAATGAAAATCAAAAGAAAGCTGGAGTAGCAATACTCATATCAGATAAAATAGACTTTAAAATAAAGAATGTTACAAGAGACAAGGAAAGGCACTGCATAATGGTCAGGGGATCAATCCAAGAAGAAGATATAACAATTATAAATATATATGTACCCAAAATAGGAGCAGCTCAATGTATAAGGCAACTGCTAACAGCTATAAAAGAGGAAATCGACAGTAACACAATAATAGCGGGGGACTTTAACAGCTCACTTACACCAGTGGAGATCAGCCAGACAGAAAATTAATAAGGAAACACAAGCTTTAAATGACACAATAGACCAGATAGAGTTAATTGATATTTATAGGACATTCCATCCAAAAACAGCAGATTACACGTTCTTCTCAACTGCACACGGAACATTCTCCAGGATAGATCACATCTTGGGTCACAGATAAAGCCTCAGTAAATTTAAGAAAACTGAAATCATATCAAGCAGCTGTTCCGACCACAATGCTATGAGATTAGAAATCAATTACACGGAAAAAACCGTAAAAAACACAAACACATGGAGGCTAAACAATACGTTACTAAATAACCAAGAGATCACTGAAGAAATCAAAGAGGAAATCAAAAACTACCTAGAGACAAATGACAACAAAAACACGATGATCCAAAACCTATGGGATGCAGCAAAAGGAGTTCTAAGAGGGAAGTTTATAGCAATACAAGCCTACCTCAAGAAACAAGAAAAATCTCAAATAAACAATCTAACCTTACACCTAGAGGAACTAGAGAAAGAAGAACAAAACCCAAAGTTAGTAGAAGGAAAGAAATCATAAAGATCAGAGCAGAAATAAATGAAATAGAAACAAAGAAAACGAAAGCAAAGATCAATAAAACTAAAAGCTGGTTCTTTGAGAAGATAAGCAAAAATGATCAACCTTTAGCCGGACTCCAGAAAAAGAGGGAGAGGACGCAAATCAACAAAATTAGAAGTGAAAAAGCAGAAGTTATAACAGACACCACAGGAATACAAAGCATCCTAAGAGACTACTACAAGCAACTCTAGGCCAATAAAATGGACAATCTGGAAGAAATGGACAAATTCTTAGAAAGGGATAACCTTCTAAGACTGAACCAGGAAGAAATAGAAAATATGAACAAACCTATCACAAGCAATGAAATTGAAACTGTGATTAAAAATCTTCCAACAAACAAAAGTCCAGAACCAGATGGCATCACAGGTGAATTCTATCAAACATTTAGAGCAGAGCTAACACCCAACCTTCTCAAATTCTTCAAAACAATTGCAGGGGAAGGAACACTCCCAAACTCATTCTATGAGACCACCATCACCCTGATACCAAAATCAGACAGAGATACTACAAGGAAAGAAAATTATAGACCAATATCACTGATGAATATAGATGTAAAAATCCTCAACAAAATACTAGCAAACAGAATCGAACAACACATGAAAAGGATCATACACCATGATCAAGTGGGGTTTATCCCAGGGATGCGAGGATTCTTCAATATACACAAATCAATGTGATACACCATATTAACAAATTGTAGAATAAAAGCATATGATCATCTCAATAGATGAAGGAAAAGATTTTGAGAAAATTCAACACTCATTTACGATAAAAACTCTGCAGAGTGTGGGCATAGAGGGAAACTACCTCAACATAATAAAGGCCATATATGACAAACCCACAGCAAACAACATTCTCAATGGTGAAAAACTGAAAGCGTTTCCTCTAAGATCAGGAACAAGACGAGGATGTCCACTCTCACCACTGCTATTCAACATAGTTTTGGAAGTCCTAGCCATGGCAATCAGAGAAGAAAAAGAAATAAAAGGAATACAAAAAGGAAAAGAAGAAGTAAAATTGTCACTGTTTGCAGATGACATGATATCATAGATAGAGAATCCTAAAGATGCCACCAGAAAACCACTGGAGCTAATCAATGAATTTGGTAAAGTTGCAGGATACAAAATTAATGCACAGAAATTGCTTGCATTCCTATACACTAACAATGAAAGATCAGAAAGAGAAATTAAGGAAACAATCCCATTACCACTGCAACAAAAAGAATAAAATACCTAGGAATAAACCTACCTAAGGAAGTAAAAGACCTGTACTCAGAAAACTATAAGACACTGATGAAAGAAATCAAAGATGATATAAACAGATGGAGACATATACCATGTTCTCGGATTAGAAGAATCAATATTGTGAAAATGACTATACTACCCAAAGCAATCTACAGATTCAATGCAATCCCGATCAAAATACCTTTGGCATTTTCTACAGAACAAGAAAAAAAAATCTTAAAATTTGTAGGGAGACACAAAAGACCCTGGATAGCCAAAGCAGTCTTGAGGGGGGAAAAAAAAGAGCTGGAGGAATCAGACTTCCAGACTTCAGACTATATTGCAAAGCTACAGTAATCAAGATAATATGGTACTGACACAAGAACAGAAATATAGGTCAATAGAACAGGATAGAAAGCACAGAGATAAACCCACGTACCTATGGTTCACTAATCTATGACAAAGGAGGCAAGGGTATACAATGGAGAAAAGACAGTGTCTTCAGCAAGTGGTGCTGGGAAAACTGGACAGTTACATGTAAAAGAATGAAATTAGTACACTCCCTAACACCATACACAAAAATAAACTCAAAATGGATTAGAGACCTAAATATAAGACCAGCCACTATAAAACTCTTAGAGGAAAACATAAGCAGAACAGTCTATGACATAAATCACAGCAAGATCCTTTTTGACCCACCTCCTAGAGAAATGGAAATTAAAAACAAAAATAAAAAAATGGGACCGAATGAAACATAAATTCTTTTGCACAGCAAAGGAAAACATAAGCAAGATGAAAAGACAACCATCAGAATGGGAGAAAATATTTTCAAATGAAGCAAATGGCAAAGGATTAATCTCCAAAAAGCAGCTCATGTAGCTCAATATCACAAAACCAAACAACCCAATCCAAAAATGGGCAGAAGACCTAAATAGACATTTCTCCAAAGAAGATATACAGGTTGCCAACAAACACATGAAAGGATGCTGAACATCACTAATCATTAGAGAAATGCAAATCAAAACTACAGTGAGGTATCACCTCACACCAGTCAGAATGGCCATCATCAAAAAATCTACCAACAATAAATGCTGGAGAGGCATTTATTGGAGCAAAGGGAACCCTCTTGCACTGTTGGTGGGAATGTAAATTGATATAGCCACTAGGGAGAACGGTATGGGGGTTCCTTAAAAACTAAAAATAGAACTACCATACAACCCAGCAAACCCACTCCTGGACATTTACCCTGAGAAAACCATAATTCAAAAAGAGTCATGTACCACAACGTTCACTGTAGCTCTATTTACAATAGCCAGGACATGGAAGCAACCTAAGTGTCCATCAACAGATAAATGGATAAAGAAGATGTGGCACATATATACAATGGAACATTATTCAGCCATAAAAAGAAACGAAATTGAGTTACTTTTAGTGAGGTGGATGGATCTAGAGTCTGTCCTACAGAGTGAAGTAAGTCAGAAAGAGAAAAACAAATACCGTATGCTAACACATATATATGGAATCTTAAAAAAAAAGTTTATGAAGAACCTAGGGGCAGGAAAGGATTAAGGACACAGACGTAGAGAAAGGACTTGAGGACATGGGGAGAGGGAAGGGTAAGCTGGGACAAAGTGAGAGAGTGGTATGGACATATATACACTACCAAATGTAAAATTGATAGCTACTGGGAAGCAGCCACATAGCACAGGGAGATCAGCTCTGTGCTTTGTGACCACCTAAAAGGGTGGGATAAGGGAGTGAGAGGGAGGTGCAAGAGGGAGGGGATATGGTGTTATATGTATACGCACAGCTGATTCACTTTTTTATACAGCAGAAACTAACACACAAGTGTAAAGCAATTATACTCCAATAAAGATGTAAAAGAAAAAAAAAAGCCCAGAGATAAACCTACACACCTATGGCCCACTAATCTATGACAAAGGAGGCAAGGGTATACAAAGGAGAAAAGACAGTCTCTTCAATAAGTGGTGCTGGGAAAAATGGACAGCTACATGTAAAAGAATGAAATTAGAACACTCCCTAACACCATACACAAAAAATAAACTCAAAATGGATTAGAGACCGAAATGTAAGACCGGACACTATAAAACTCTTAGAGGAAAACACAGGAAGAATACTCTTTGACATAAATCACAGCAAGATCTTTTTTGATCCACCTCCTAGAGTAATGGAATAAAAAAAATAAACATATGGGAGCAAATGAAACCTAAAAGCTTTTGCAAAGCAAAGGAAACTACAAACAAGACGAAAAGACAACCCTCACAATGGGAGAAAATATTTGCAAACGAATCAATGGACAAAGGATTAATCTCCAATGTATATAAACAGCTCATGCAGCTCAACAGTAAAAAAACAAACAACCCAATCCAAAAATGGGCAGATGACGTAAATAGACATTTGTCCCAAGAAGACATACAGATGACCAAGAAGCACATGAAAAGCTGCTCAACATCACTAATTATTAGAGAAATATAAACCAAAACTACAATGAGGTATCGCCTCACACGAGTTAGAATGGGCATCATCAGAAAATCTACAAGCAACAAATGCTGGAGAGGGTGTGGAGAAAAGGGAACCCTCTTACACTATTTGTGGGAATGTAAATTGATACAGTCACTATGGAGAACAGTATGGAGGTTCCTTAAAAGACTAAAAATAGAATTACCATATGACCCAGCAATCCCACTACTGGCCATATACCCAGAGAAAACCATAATTCAAAAAGACATATTCACCACAATATTCATTGCAGCACTGTTTACAATAGCCAGGTCATGGAAGCAACCTAAATGCCCATAGACAGACGAACAGAAAAGATGTGCTACATATATAAAATGGAATATTACTCAGCCATAAAAAGGAATGAAATTGGGTCATTTGTAGAGACGTGGATAGATCTAGAGACTGTCATACAGAGTGAAGTAAGTCAGAAAGAGAAAAACAAATATCATATATTAACGCATACATGTGGAACCTAGAAAAATGGTAAAGATGAACCGGTTTGCAAGGCAGAAATAGAGACACAGATGTAGAGAACAAATGTATGGACACCAAGGGGGGAAAGTGGCAGGGTGGTGGTGGTGGGATGAATTGCGAGCCTGGGATTGACATATATACACTTATATGTATAAAATAGGTTACCAATAAGAGCCTGCTGTATAAAAAAATGAATAAAATAAATTCAAAAATTAAAAAATAAATAATACTTAAAAAAATAAAACAGAAAAAAAGTTCTGTCCTTCCCATAGACGTATTTATATGAATGAATTATTTCCATGCTTATATCCATAAATACAAAAAGAGGAATAAAACTTACCTTGAACCAAAAAAGAAAAAAAAAAAAAAAACAGAACCCACTGGTCATACAGAGGAAAACCCTATCAGGGCACTTGCTCCAGGGGTAAACAATTCTGAAGTTGGTCACAGGTGGGGAATCATCTCCCATGCAGCCAGCAGCCCCCACACGAGGAGCGTCCTCATTGCAAAGCTGGGGGACCGTGAGGAGGCGTCTCTGAGTAAACGTGAGCTGAGCCCCAGGCCAGCTGCTGCTGAACTTTCCCCACCCTTCCCAGGTAAAACACCTGAATGTGTGCAAAGACTTTAAAAACTAGAGGAAGGGGCTTGGAGTCACACCAGCGACAGCACGCAGGCCGACTTGGTGCCTGCAGGCCAGCCAGGATGGTCCTGGCCCCGGGCGCTCGTCTGGAAGCTTTCCATTTCCCTGCCTGAGGTACCCCTCCTGTCCCGGCCCCCACTGCTTTTTTCCTTCCTCACCTCTGCCCGGGGAGAAATTCCAGCAGCAAGTATGGGTGACACATCCTCTTCTTTAGCAGGTGGCAGCCCGGCAACTCCTGCAGAAAGTCCAGCAGAGCCCCAGTCACACTGGGCCACTCATAGAGCCGTGGGCCCTACTCCCTCCCACCAGCCCAACCCCGAGACTGCTGACGGGGCAGAGAATATGGCGTCAGGCACAGCTGCAGAGGCTTTTGCTGCCTGGAGGGGTGTTTATATTGACCTCAACCCAGGCACACCTGGGAAGGGCTGGCCGGCCGGGTCAGGCTGCCCAGGTCAGCCAATCCTCGCCCCTCAGGGGCTCAGAGTTGCAGGAAATGGGCCTTGCTGCACTGGCCAGATCCAAGGAACAGGTGTAGGGTCCCGAGAGTCAGGATAGATAAGGGGCGGCAGCCCTGGCTTGTTTTCGAATCATTTTATCTGGTCCATGAGTGGGAGACAACTTCAAGAAGACCCTCTGCTAATGAGAGGAACCCAGGAGTCAGGGAGAGGAGGGGTGGTGGGTGGAGACAGAGGCCTGGTGCCCCGGCTGCAGTGGAAGCCCCTGGAAGACCAGGCAGAGGGAGGCCACACAGAGTGAAGCCTAGGGTCACAGACCTGTTGGAGCTGCTGTTTGTTAGTTCAAGCTCTGCTCTGAGGTGCTCTGTGTCAGCTCTGAGTGACAGGGGTGCTGGGGGTGCTCTGCAATGAGGGCTATGTGCACGGTTCCTGTGTGCCCAGCCCTGCCGGGGTACCTGTCCACGGGAGCTCCATATCCAGGGAGGGGCCTGCCCACGAGAGCCCCGTGGGCTGCTGCGTACCTGCCCAGGTGAGCTCCATATCCTGGGAGGGGCCTGACCACAAGAGCCCCGTGGGCTGCTGGGGACCTGGTAGAGGACGCCAGGACAGTCAGTGAAGCCACAGAGGATATACATCTAGTAGTTCCTAATTCCTACACCCTGCTGGTCATTCTACCATCCACCAGGACATGGCATTCTGTATTAGACTTCAATGATGCCTTCTTCTGTATTCCATTAGTCCCAGAGTCACAAGAAATTTTGGCTGTGAGTGGCAGGACTCAACCTACAACAAAAACAATACTGCTGGGCCGTCCTGCCCCAGGGGTTCAAAAATTCCCACACCATCTTTGGGGAAACGTTAGCTAAAGACCTAAAAGATCTACCTCTGGAGAAGGGAACCCTCCTTCAATATGCAGATGACATTCTGATCACCAGCCCGACTAAGGAGGCCTCTGAACTACCTAGCCAATAAAAGATAGAAGGTGTCCAAGGAAAAGGCTCAAATATCACAAACTAAGGTGGCCTTCCTGGGCTTCATTCGCACAGAAGGTCGGAGAAGCCCACCCCAGGAAAGGGAAGAAGCCATTTGCAGCCTCACCTTTCCTGAAACTAGAAGACAGCTTAGGGGTTCCTGGGGAGACCGGGGTTTGCTGCATCTGGATCCCTAACTACAGTCTAATAGCTGGGCCTCTATATGAAACACTGAAAGGAAAAGATGATGATCCTTTTGAATAGAATCCAGAAGCGGCCTTTCAAGAATGGAAAGAGCAGTCAATTCAGACCCTGGCCCTGGACCTCCCTAAGTTAGCTAAACCCTTTGACCTTTACATTCCTGGTCCAAGGCGAATCGCCCTTGGAGTATTAGTGCAAAAACTGGGACCACTTGAAATGGAACAATGCAAGAATGCCCTCCAGGCATTGGCCAGCCACCCCATCCGACCAGGATACTGGGGGTATCTAAAAACCTGGAAATCAGCAGCCCACAAGGCCAGCTCCCTCCTAAGGGAAAAGGACGCCACTTGGTGATCCTAACCACCCACCATGCCCTGAAGTTGCAGGGATTGCTCCGTGGGCACAATGACCTCGAGTGAGGAGGCCCTCCAACACCAACCTCCAGAGAGACAACCTGGGGCAATGGGCCCCCATGACGACTCGTGTGACCATCACTTGACCTGGAGCTTCTCTCAGAAAACAACAAGAGTGTGCCCCAAAAGAGCAGACTATTGCTTACAGGACTTACTTCACCCAGAGTGGAGCTAATAAACTTGGCAGGGGAACCGTAAATAACGCTGCCACCATAGAAAAGCCTACAGACACCGCAGTGACGGCAGCCAATGAGACCGGCTGTACTCCTGGCTACTTCAAAAGGCCGTTGACTGAGTGGCCGTCATGGTCCTGGATCACCACCGGCCCTGGACTGTCTGGGAGTTGAGCAAGCAGGGCTCTGACACCTGGTGCTGTTTGTACGTTAATTCAGTGGCCTAACTGAAGAAAGCACAGACTACTGGTCAGAGCATCTAGGCTGGCAGAAACCATCAGCCTAAGGGGGCCGAACCAATGTGGAGCAGGGTAAAACCGCCCACCCCCCCAGCGTCTCTGCACATCTCTTTCCTGGACCCTTAAAGGTCATTAGAATCTATAAAACTTCCAATGCTGGTGCTCAGGCAGACGAGCAGTGAGGGAGGAGGCCTGCGGACAATCAACCTCACCTGGAGGCTGCTGGGGAGAAGTCCTGCCCCTCCCCCCGGGTATGAGGACACCCAACTCAGCATGAAGCATTTACAGAAGACGTGTCTGCACCCTCAGCGCCCCAAGAATGAGGAATGGGACAAAAGGCAGAGGAGGGCTTTGTCACTGGCAAAGCCCATTAAAAATTCCTGGGAGATAAAAATAGAATCTGGGCAATAAAATAAAGTCTAACCATTTTTTCCTTTGTGCTTTGTCTAATTTCACTTGCTCCTAGGTTTCCACATGCAGAGGTCCCACACCCGACACTTCAGACCCGATTTCCTCGTGCAAAATGGCTGGGCCGACACCTCAGCTCGTGGGGCCCCGTGCAGACTCTGCGACATAGAGCCTGAGCTCCAGCCAACCTGGCCCTCGAGAGCTCCGCCCCCTCCCTCCCGCTGATGCTGACAGGATCCCTACACAGCAGCCCGGCCCACAACCCGCAGGGGAGCACACACTCTCACCTCTCCATTCTCTGATCAAAATATAAAGTTTTCCTTTGCTTCTGAACCAAAGTCAGTCTCGATCTGTTGGCTCCAATGACACTGGGCAGGGAGACCCTTGTTGGGGCCCACTCTGCAGGATCAGTAACAGAATTTGAGAACATTGTAACTTCAATGCACAGATGTGTGAGCCAAACTGTAATTAACATAGAGCAGTGTATAAGGCTCGTGTAAAATAAGATGTTTCTAACACTTCCATTTGATATTTCCATCACTTTATTATAAGCAAGTTCAGTGGAGGGGATTGTCTTATTTGGCAGGTCAAGAGTAGAGAAATGCAGTGATTTCTTTCCAAGGATGTACATCTAATAATCTTGGTTGAAGTTTCAACCTTGTTTTGAATGATTTTCCATTGAAAATGATACCTCTCTTTCAGCTCCTAGATTTCTGAGAAGTATAAAATCTTATATTTTTTATTACCAAAGGGGAAAGGTGGGAGGAGGGATAAATTAACAGTTTCAGATTAACATATACACACTGCTATGTATAAAATATATCATCAACAGGGAACTACTGTATAGCACAGGGAACTATACTCAATATTTTGTAATGACCCCTGAGGGGAAATAATCTGAAAAACAATAGATATCTATATCGACATCATCTATCAACTACAGATAAAATGGAAACTAAAGGAGGCCGATGGTGAGCGTTTCTGAACCTGAAGACTTCAATCATCTAAAGTTCGGACTCTGCCTACGGCCCAAGTCCCTTAATGAACACACATGTACCAGTAGCTTAAAAATTCCCCAGATTGGAGTTCGGGGAGACACTGATTTGGAAAAATCCCTTGTGTTCTCCTTACATACACGGGACCTTTCCTACAGCTAAAACATGCCTGTGACACCCAGAAGATGGAACACGGTTGGATCAGGAAGATTTTGGAAAAGGCACCAAAACGCCTAATTTCCTGGTTGTTGGGTTCACCCCTCCAGCCTTTTTCCTTAAAATCTCCCCACTAGAGGATGTCAGCACCTTCAACATCCAGTTGCACAGAAATCGGAATTTGTCCAAAGGAAGAAGGGGAAGGAGGAGAAACAAGGGGAGCTAAGCCCTAGATGTTCGGAGAGGCACATGTCACTCTACTTTCCAGTCAGGAAGAAGAATTAAGCAAAGGCTTAGCCTGCCACCGGGAACCAGAGTAGGGACAGAAGCAAACGAGCGGTTCTGCGGAAAGCTCCCAAAAAAGCGAGTTGAAAAATGGAGCTCAGGGGCACTGCAATTCACAAACCTGCAGAGTTATAAATGATAACTCTCGTCCACAAATATATTGAGGGAAGGCAACGAAGAGGATTTGAAATTAAGGCAGAATTGCAGGAAACAGATTTCAGGAGATAGATTCGAATCACCACTAAAGCACATGAAAAGCGGCAAAACGTCGACAATGATGCACTTGGCCAAAAAGAGCATATGCGTTTTGTTCTGAATGAATTCAGGAAAAAACCCATAGGCCCTTTTTGGCCAACCAAACAAGCCGGAAATGCAATTCAGCGCTACAAAGAAGTCTGACTTCCCATCGGTCAAAATGGCCTTCCTAAAAAAGTGTAAAACAAGAAAAGCAGGAGAGGCCAGGGAGGAAAGAGAGCCTTGCTACACTGATGGGCGGGATGTAAATGGCCAACAGCCACTCTGGAGAAGTGTACGGTGTGTCCTGAAACATCTAAAAAACACAGCTTAGAGAGAATAGGGCACTTCCACTCATGGGGGTATAAATTGGGAAAATGAAAAATCAGCAAGACACAAGCACACCAAAGTTTAGGGCTGCTCTCTTGACAAGGACCTCCACTTCATTCCACCTTAAATATCCCAGGAAAGAGAAAAATGGATAAAGAAGTTGTGGTCCTTATGTACAATGGAATATCACTCAGCCATGAAATCAATGTCATAAGGCTAGTAGCAGCATGATGAGTGGATTTAGGTACGACGATTCTAAGTGAAATAAGTCACACAGAAAAGGACACTTCTCATAAGGTCTCACTGATAGAGGGAATGTAAAAACCGTTACACTTGAACTGAATTACAAAAGAGAACAGAGTCACACATGCAGAAAACACACTATGGGTGCTAACGGGAAAGGTGAGGTGGGGTGATACATAAAACAAGGGTTTCAAATTAGCTCAGATACCGTTGCATAAACCCAATATGTAATAGACAATACCTACTCCTTGCTCAGAGAACTGGACTCAACACGCCCTGTTCACCGCACAACATTATATCTGACTAGTAATAATCTTAAAACCTATATATTGATATCTCTCTGTTAGTGTGTCAAGTGGATGTAAAGCGGCATAAACACAACAGTGAAAAGCAGCTAAAACCCATTATAAAAATAAATAACTTTGAAAAACCCATGAAACAAAGACAGTGAAAGAGAGCGAAATTCTTACACAATGCGTTCAGGGGCTGTGATGAAACTTGGATTGACCATATCTAGACCCACAGCTGGATGAGACATAAGGGTGGACACTCTTGCGGCTGAGAGGTTTGGTGAGGTTGGGTGAGCAAATGCAGACCCTTTAAAGTACTACTGCGTGGTACCCATCCCATGGGTCCCAAATCTCCAGGTTCAAGGGCATCTTCCTACATCGAAAACATGCATGAGAAACCCAGAAGATGGTACACCGTGTGATGGGGAAAGGTTTCTAAAACGCACCTCATTTCTCATCTCCTTGTGCCCAGGTTCGCCATTCCAGCCGCTTTTCTAGCAAGCTCCCTACTTGGAGCATCAGCACCTTTAACCTTCTGTTCCATACAGGTTGCAATTTGTCCTGAGGATGAACGGGTAGATGGGGAACCAATGAGAGACTAGTTCTTGGTGTTGGGACAGGCAAAGGTCACTCTATTGTCCCATCAGGAAGAAGAATTTACCACAGACTCAGCCTGCCCCCCGGAACCAGAACAGGGCCTGAAGCCATCCTGCGCTTTTGCGGCCATCTCCAAAAAAGCGGGTTGTAAAATGGAGCTACAGGGCACTGCAATTCACAAACCTGCAGAATTATAAATGATAACTCTCGTCCACAAATATATTGAGGGAAGGCAAAGAAGAGGATTTGAAATCAAGGCAGAATTGCAGGAAACAGATTTCAGGAGGTAGATTCGAATCGCCTTTAAAGCACATGAAAAGCGGCAAAACGTTGACAATGATGCCCTTGGCCAAAAAGGGCGTATGCGTTTTTTCCTGAATATATTCAGGAAAAAACGCATACGCCCTTTTTGGCCAACCAAGCAACCTGGAAAGGCAAATCAGCGCTACAAAGAAGACTCGCTACCCATCGCTCAAAAGGGCCATGCTGAAAAAAGTGTCAAAACCAGAAATGCAGGACAGGCCATGGAGAAATGGGTGCCTTGCTACACTGATGGGTGGGATGTAAATTGCCAACAGCCACTCTGGAGAAGTGTACGGTGTGTCCTGAAACATCTAAAAAACACAGCTTAGAGAGCATAGGGCACTTCCACGCATGGGGGTATAAATTGGGAAAATGAAAAATCAGCAAGACACAAGCACCCCAAAGTTTAGGGCTGCTCTGTTGACAAGGACCTCCACTTCATTCCACCTTCAATATCCCAGGAAAGAGAAAAATGGATAAAGAAGTTGTGGTCCTTATGTACAATGGAATATCACTCAGCCGTGAAATCAATGTCATAAGGCTAGTAGCAGCATGATGAGTGGATTTAGGTACGACGACTCTAAGTGAAATAAGTCACACAGAAAAGGACACTTCTCCTAAGGTATCACTTATAGAGGGAATGTAAAAACCGTTACACTTGAACTGAATTACAAAACAGAACAGAGTCACACATGCAGAAAACACACTATAGTTGCTTAACGGGAAAGGTGAGGTGGGGTGATACATAAAACAAGGGTTTCAAATTAGCTCAGATACCGTTCCATAAACCCAATATGTAATAGACAAGACCTACTCCTTGCTCAGAGAACTGGACTCAACACGCCCTATTCACCGCACAAGAATATATCTGACTAGTAATAATCTTAAAACCTATGTATTGATATCTCTCTGTTAGTGTGTCAAGTGGGTGTAAAGCGGCATAAACACAGCGGTGAAAAGCAGCTAAACCCCATTATGAAAATAAATTACTTTGAAAAACCCATGAAACAAAGACAGTGAAAGAGAGAGAAATTCTTACACAATGCGTTCAGGGGCTGTGATGCAACCTGGATTGACCATATCTAGACCCATAGCTGGATGAGATCTAAGGGTGGACACTCTTGGGGCTGAGAGGTTTGGTGAGGTTGGGTGAGCAAACGCAGACCCTTTAAAGTAATACTGCGTGGTACCCATCGCATGGGTCCCAAATCACCAGGTTCAAGGGCATCTTCCTACATCGAAAACATGCATGAGAAACCCAGAAGATGGTACACCGTGTGATGGGGAAAGGTTTCTAAAACGCACCTCATTTCTAATCTCCTTGTGCCCGGGTTCGCCATTCCAGCCGCTTTACTAGCAATCTCCCTACTTGGAGCATCAGCACCTTTAACCTCCTGCTCCGTACAGGTTGCAATTTGTCCTGAGTGTGAACGGGAAGACGTGGAACCAATGAGAGACTGGCTCTTGGTGTTGGGACAGGCACAGGTCACTCTATTTTCCCATCAAGAAGAAGAATTAACCACAGGCTCAGCCTGCCCCCGGAACCAGAACAGGGCCTGAAGGCATCCTGCGCTTTTGCGGCCAGCTCCCTAAAAAGCGAGTTGTAAAATGGAGGTTCAGGGCACTGCAATTCACAAACCTGCAGAGTTATAAATGATAACTCTCGTCCACAAATATATTGAGGGAAGGCAAAGAAGAGGATTTGAAATCAAGGCAGAATTGCAGGAAACAGATTTCAGGAGGTAGATTCGAATCGCCTTTAAAGCACATGAAAAGCGGCAAAACGTTGACAATGATGCCCTTGGCCAAAAAGGGCGTATGCGTTTTTTCCTGAATATATTCAGGAAAAAACGCATACGCCCTTTTTGGCCAACCAAGCAACCTGGAAAGGCAAATCAGCACTACAAAGATGTCTCGCTTCCCATCGGTTAAAAAGGCCATGCTGAAAAAAGTGTCAAAACCAGAAATGCAGGACAGGCCATGGAGAAATGGGAGCCTTGCTACACTGATGGGCGGGATGTAAATTGCCAACAGCCACTCTGGAGAAGCGTACGGTGAGTCCTGAAACATCTAAAAAACAAAGCTTAGAGAGCATAGGGCACTTCCACTCATGGGGTTATAAATTGGGAAAATTAAAAATCAGCAAGACACAAGCACCCCAAAGTTTAGGGCTGCTCTGTTGACAAGGACCTCCACTTCATTCCACCTTCAATATCCCAGGAAAGACAAAAATGGATAAAGAAGTTGTGGTCCTTATGTACAATGGAATATCACTCAGCCATGAAAGCAATGTCATAAGGCTAGTAGCAGCATGATGAGTGGATTTAGGTACGACGATTCTAAGTGAAATAAGTCACACAGAAAAGGACACTTCTCATAAGGTATCACTTATAGAGGGAATGTAAAAACCGTTACACTTGAACTGAATTACAAAACAGAACAGAGTCACACATGCAGAAAACACACTATGGCTGCTTAACGGGAAAGGTGAGGTGGGGTGATACATAAAACAAGGTTTTCAAATTAGCTCAGATACCATTCCATAAACCCAATATGTAATAGACAAGACCTACTCCTTGCTCAGAGAACTGGACTCAACACGCCCTATTCACCGCACAAGAATATATCTGACTAGTAATAATCTTAAAACCTATGTATTGATATCTCTCTGTTAGTGTGTCAAGTGGGTGTAAAGCGGCATAAACACAGCAGTGAAAAGCAGCTAAACCCCATTATAAAAATAAATTACTTTGAAAAACCCATGAAACAAAGACAGTGAAAGAGAGCGAAATTCTTACACAATGCGTTCAGGGGCTGTGATGCAACCTGGATTGACCATATCTAGACCCACAGCTGGATGAGACATAAGGGTGGACACTCTTGGGGCTGAGAGGTTTGGTGAGGTTGGGTGAGCAAACGCAGACCCTTTAAAGTAATACTGCGTGGTACCCATCGCATGGGTCCCAAATCTCCAGGTTCAAGGGCACCTTCCTACATCGAAAACATGCATGAGATACCCAGAAGATGGTACACCGTGTGATGGGGAAAGGTTTCTAAAACGCACCTCATTTCTCATCTCCTTGTGCTCGGGTTCGCCATTCCAGCCACTTTACTAGCAATCTCCTTCCTTGGAGCATCATCACCTTTAACCTCCTGTTCCGTACAGGTTGCAATTTGTCCTGAGGATGAACGGGAAGACGTGGAACCAATGAGAGACTAGCTCTTGGTGTTGGGACAGGCACAGGTCACTCTATTTTCCTATCAGGAAGAAGAATTAACCACAGGCTCAGCCTGCCACCCGGAACCAGAACAGGGCCTGAAGCCATCCTGCGCTATTGCGGCCAGCTCCCTAAAAAGCGAGTTGTAAAATGGAGGTTCAGGGCACTGCAATTCACAAAACTGCAGACTTATAAATGATAACTCTCGTCCACAAATATATTGAGGGAAGGCAAAGAAGAGGATTTGAAATCAAGGCAGAATTGCAGGAAACAGATTTCAGGAGGTAGATTCGAATCGCCTTTAAAGCACATGAAAAGCGGCAAAACGTTGACAATGATGCCCTTGGCCAAAAAGGGCGTATGCGTTTTTTCCTGAATATATTCAGGAAAAAACGCATACGCCCTTTTTGGCCAAGCAAGCAACCTGGAAAGGCAAATCAGTGCTACAAAGAAGTCTCGCTTCCCATCGGTCAAAAGGCCCATGCTGAAAAAACTGTCAAAACCAGAAATGCAGGACATGCCATGGAGAAATGGGAGCCTTGCTACACTGATGGGCGGGATGTAAATTGCCAAGAGCCACTCTGGAGAAGCGTACGGTGTGTCCTGAAACATCTAAAAAACACAGCTTAGAGAGCATAGGGCACTTCCACTCATGGGGGTATAAATTGGGAAAATGAAAAATCAGCAAGACACAAGCACCCCAAAATTTAGGGCTGCTCTGTTGACAAGGACCTCCACTTCATTCCACCATCAATATCCCAGGAAAGAGAAAAATGGATAAAGAAGTTGTGGTCCTTATGTACAATGGAATATCACTCAGCCATGAAATCAATGTCATAAGGCTAGTAGCAGCATGATGAGTGGATTTAGGTACGACGATTCTAAGTGAAATAAGTCACACAGAAAAGGACACTTCTCATAAGGTATCACTTATAGAGGGAATGTAAAAACCGTTACACTTGAACTGAATTACAAAACAGAACAGAGTCACACATGCAGAAAACACACTATGGCTGCTTAACGGGAAAGGTGAGGTGGGGTGATACATAAAACAAGGGTTTCAAATTAGCTCAGATACCGTTCCATAAACCCAATATGTAATAGACAAGACCTACTCCTTGCTCAGAGAACTGGACTCAACACGCCCTATTCACCGCACAAGAATATATCTGACTAGTAATAATCTTAAAACCTATGTATTGATATCTCTCTGTTAGTGTGTCAAGTGGGTGTAAAGTGGCATAAACACAGCAGTGAAAAGCAGCTAAACCCCATTATAAAAATAAATTACTTTGAAAAACCCATGAAACAAAGACAGTGAAAGAGATAGAAATTCTTACACAATGCGTTCACGGGCTGTGATGCAACCTGGATTGACCATATCTAGACCCACAGCTGGATGAGACATAAGGGTGGACACTCTTGGGGCTGAGAGGTTTGGTGAGGTTGGGTGAGCAAACGCAGACCCTTTCAACTAATACTGCGTGGTACCCATCGCATGGGTCCCAAATCTCCAGGTTCAAGGGCATCTTCCTACATCGAAAACATGCATGAGAAACCCAGAAGATGGTACACCGTGTGATGTGGAAAGGTTTCTAAAACGCACCTCATTTCTCATCTCCTTGCGCCCGGGTTCGCTATTCCAGCCGCTTTACTAGCAATCTCCCTACTTGGAGCATCAGCACCTTTAAGCTCCTGCTCCGTACAGGTTGCAATTTGTCCTGAGGGTGAACGGGAAGACGTGGAACCAATGAGAGACTAGCTCTTGGTGTTGGGACAGGCACAGGTCACTCTATTTTCCCATCAGGAAGAAGAATTAACCACAGGCTCAGCCTGCCCCCGGAACCCGAACAGGGCCTGAAGGCATCCTGCGCTTTTGCGGCCAGCTCCCTAAAAAGCGAGTTGTAAAATGGAGGTTCAGGGCACTGCAATTCACAAACCTGCAGAGTTATAAATGATAACTCTCGTCCACCAATATATTGAGGGAAGGCAAAGAAGAGGATTTGAAATCAAGGCAGAATTGCAGGAAACAGATTTCAGGAGGTAGATTCGAATCGCCTTTAAAGCACATGAAAAGCGGCAAAACGTTGACAATGATGCCCTTGGCCAAAAAGGGCGTATGCGTTTTTTCCTGAATATATTCAGGAAAAAACGCATACGCCCTTTTTGGCCAACCAAGCAACCTGGAAAGGCAAATCAGCGCTACAAAGATGTCTCGCTTCCCATCGGTCAAAAGGGCCATGCTGAAAAAAGTCTCAAAACCAAAAATGCAGGACAGGCCATGGAGAAATGGGAGCCTTGCTACACTGATGGGCGGGATGTAAATTGTCAACAGCCACTCTGGAGAAGTGTACGGTGAGTCCTGAAACGTCTAAAAAGCAAAGCTTAGAGAGCATAGGGCACTTCCACTCATGGGGGTATAAATTGGGAAAATTAAAAATCAGCAAGACACAAGCACCCCAAAGTTTAGGGCTGCTCTGTTGACAAGGACCTCCACTTCATTCCACCTTCAATATCCCAGGAAAGAGAAAAATGGATAAAGAATTTGTGGTCCTTATGTACAATGGAATATCACTCAACCGTGAAATCAATGTCATAAGGCTAGTAGCAGCATGATGAGTGGATTTAGGTACGACGACTCTAAGTGAAATAAGTCACACAGAAAAGGACACTTCTCATAAGGTATCACTTATAGAGGGAATGTAAAAACCGTTACACTTGAACTGAATTACAAAACAGAACAGAGTCACACATGCAGAAAACACACTATGGCTGCTTAACGGGAAAGGTGAGGTGGGGTGATACATAAAACAAGGGTTTCAAATTAGCTCAGATACCGTTCCATAAACCCAATATGTAATAGACAAGACCTACTCCTTGCTCAGAGAACTGGACTCAACACGCCCTATTCACCGCACAAGAATATATCTGACTAGTAATAATCTTAAAAGCTATGTATTGATATCTCTCTGTTAGTGTGTCAAGTGGGTGTAAAGCGGCATAAACACAGCAGTGAAAAGCAGCTAAACACCATTATAAAAATAAATTACTTTGAAAAACCCATGAAACAAAGACAGTGAAAGAGAGCGAAATTCTTACACAATGCGTTCAGGGGCTGTGATGCAACCTGGATTGACCATATCTAGACCCACAGCTGGATGAGACATAAGGGTGGACACTGTTGCGGCTGAGAGGTTTGGTGAGGTTGGGTGAGCAAACGCAGACCCTTTAAAGTAATACTGCGTGGTACCCATCGCATGGGTCCCAAATCTCCAGGTTCAAGGGCATCTTCCTACATCGAAAACATGCATGAGAAACCCAGAAGATGGTACACCGTGTGATGGGGAAAGGTTTCTAAAACGCACCTCATTTCTCATCTCCTTGTGCTCGGGTTCGCCATTCCAGCCACTTTACTAGCAATCTCCCTCCTTGGAGCATCATCACCTTTAACCTCCTGTTCCGTACAGGTTGCAATTTGTCCTGAGGATGAACGGGAAGACGTGAAACCAATGAGAGACTATTTCTTGGTGTTGGGACAGGCACAGGTCACTCTATTTTCCCATCAGGAAGAAGAATTAACCACAGGCTCAGCCTGCCCCCCGGAACAAGAACAGGGCC